>NW_022196897.1:149983699-150013053 GCF_008632895.1 Mastomys coucha
TTGATCTGTAGCAGCTGTGGGTGCTGTGAAATAGACAGTGAGAAGGGTCTTCTGTATTGGCAGTTGTTGAGCTAAGATTACTTAAACACCATATTTAAGATTACTTAAAAAAGAAAAATAAACACCGTATGTGTATTGTTATGGTGCCCACATGTATATCTCCGTACCACATGCATGCCTACTAGTTGCCCTCAGAGGCCAGAGGTGGGGTAAAAATGGTCAGACCCCCGGGAGCCAGAGTTATGAACTGCCCTATAGGTTTTGGGAATCAAATGCAGGTCCTTTGGAATAGCAGGCAGCATAAACTTCAAAAAACAAGATATTGGATGGCTGCAAGATGGTGTAGCAGGGAAGGGATATTGGAGCCAAACTTGATGACCCAAGTTCAATCCCTAGAACCCACGTGGTGCAGGGAGAGAACTAGCTCCCACAGTTCTCCTTTCCACACACGTCCATATGTGCACTCTCCCGTGGGCATGCACACAGAAATGTATGCTTAAAATCAAGTGTTTTTAAAAGTAGTTTCTGTGTATTGGGGAGAGGAGGATAGTGGAACAAAGAAGCTCTAAGAAGCAGGCAAGTTTAAAGGCCTTGTATTAAATAATACAGCACAAAAATAATGTTTAAAGCTGTAGGCCTTTTGCTGAGGCAGTCTCTACCAGCCATCTAACTTAACCTGACTTCCAGGCCTGCCCCTGCCAGGTAGTTAGTGGTTTACCTCCCCGCCTGTTCTTCCCTGTCACCTTCAATTCCTTGCTTCCCCTATGGCACTTCCTCTGCCCACAAGATCCACCCTTGTACTTCCTGCCCCAGTCACTGGCCATCAGCTCTTTATTATAACCAGCCAGCGGTAAGACAACTCCAGATCCAGCTTTTTGGTTGCCTAAGCCATTGAGGGTTGTTACACATAGGAAGCTGGTGATGAGCTGTAGAAATGACAATACCAAAATTCTGCCATCAGCAGAATTAACAATTAAAAATACAACATGTGGCAAAGGTCACCCCAGCAGCCGTGACTTTCCACTGTGTTCCGCTGGGCTCATCCCGGTTCATCATTTTCTTTCTTTTAATCTTCATGCTTTCTAAGAAGGTAGGAGGGTTAGTGGGATATGCTACCATGTAGGATTGTTGATAACAACTGACCAAAATGATTTAAAGCCTTGGGTCTGTAGACACTCAGTACATGATTCTCATTCTTGATTGCATTCTAAGAATGTTGGAAGCCTGACATTTGCTTTCTCTATGCTCTTGCTGTTCTAGAAAATGACCATGGATAAGAGTGAGCTGGTACAGAAAGCCAAACTGGCTGAACAGGCTGAGCGCTATGATGACATGGCTGCAGCTATGAAGGCCGTAACAGAACAGGGACACGAACTCTCCAATGAAGAGAGGAATCTACTCTCTGTTGCCTACAAGAACGTGGTAGGTGCACGCCGTTCTTCCTGGCGTGTCATCTCCAGCATCGAACAGAAAACAGAGAGGAATGAGAAGAAGCAGCAGATGGGCAAAGAATACCGTGAGAAGATAGAGGCTGAGCTGCAGGACATCTGCAATGACGTACTGGTGAGGGCGGCACTTCTGCTTTAAACATCCATCTCGAGGCGTAACGAGTGGTCCAGGCAGGCTCTCAAACAGCGTAGGAGAGAGAGAGTGGAGGCGCTCTACTGTACTCAAGCTAAGCCACCTGTAACTTGTTCTAAGCATGTGATTTGGGTTTTGTCACCCTCTCTTAATGAATTCATCTTTTCTGGGGTATTTTCCTTCCCTCAAAAAGACCTGCAGCAAATGCAAACATTTCAGTAACATTCCTCCATTTTTCTTTAGAAATTGAAGCCAAGTAAAGAGGCTATGTAGAAAGCCGCAGTCACTAGCAGACAGTCCTAGCCTCAGTAGTGATTCGTCTCTGGAAAGGAAGGGATTTCAAGCCTTCCAGCCTTTCCTTGGCCATGCCCACACAAAGGGTGGAAATCTGTCAAGTGCAGTGTAGCTTTAAAAGCCAAGTCAGAGGGGGTATGGGGCTTCTCCTATGTGTTAAGTATACTGCAGTCAGGTGGCAGATCCTTCTAGCTACACTTGGGGTTGCCTGGGAAGGATACCTACTCTAGAACACCTCATGATTATATCTGGAGCCCACTAGGAAATGTTATTTTCTACGCGAAAGCAGATAAAAAGTAACTGAGGGCTGCTTTAAAGAGAAAGGACTTGTTTCCCTCCTGGAGTAGTCGATCTCTCTAAAAGTACTTCCCCTGACGGCTTCCTTTGAAAACCAGTATAAAGCTTGTAGGCTCAAAGGCAGTGCTCCTCCTCCCAACCCACAGGAGTTCTATCCCTCTCTGTCTACACAATACTTACAAACAACTACTACCTCACACATACTCTGATATTGATTAATGAAATCCTTGATAGCTGGGCTTTGCCTTGAGCCTCTCTCTTTATCAGCTTCTTGGTATAAGATAAGTTTCATGGCTAAACATGTTGCCTCTTGGTTGTTTGGGGTTTGTTAATGGTGCACTAATTCCTGAATGTTAGGTGCATCTGGTATTCAGATGAAGTATGGCATGCATTCCAAAGGCAAGAGAGTCCCATAATTCCTGAAATGTAGACCAGCTTTTAAGAGCATCTGAAGGAACGGGAAGAAGAGCATGGTACTTACTGCCTCTTAACCAGCTTTTCAGGATGCCACATTCTAAAACAACTCTTCGAAAATAATGCTCTGTATACGAAGCTTGGACTCCTTCAGAACTACTTTTGTTGTAAGCATAAATGTTTAAAGGAATTTGTTACTAATAGTTCTAGACTGAGTGCTTACTGCGTATCAAGCAATGTGTTAAGCACTAGCTCTAAGTTACCTCGCTTGTTCTTACAACTGCCTTAGACGGTGGTCACGCTGGTCCCCTTCCCCAAGGAATCTGAGGATTGGGGTCCCAGGGCAGTCTCTCCAGGGTCATGTGGAACCAGACAGTAAGCATCAGAAGGTTTTCTTCCCAGGTCAGATGAAGTCTAAACTTAGTTCTTGGCTGTTTTGTTCTGTTGCTGCTTTTTTCTTTCCAGAATGGAAAGGCCCCACACATTCACAGTTACAGAAGCAATACAAGTGTCAGTGGGGGGTTGTTTTGTTTTTAAGAGATGGACAGAGTAAAAGTCACTTCTAAGCATTGTTAATATTAATCCTCGAAGACTTTCCCCCATCTTTGTGTGCATGCCCCCACACTTACTTCACTATTAAAGAGAGGTTCTCTTGTTGGTAGTCAAGACTTGGATGTGGTTAGCAGTGTAGTTCTTGGCCATCTTTTTTCCAAAGCATTCCACTGTAGTAGCTACAGCGTAAGGAGCCCTGTGGTGGCCTGAGGGACTTGGAACTACAGGCACCTGCTCTTAGGACTTGGCCAAACAGGATTTAGCAGCTTGAATGAAAATTGGTTGAGGTGGGGGTGGGGCGGGTGGTTTGGTTGGTTGGGCTTGGGGGAGGTTGTTGTTTGGTGTTTTTTTGTTTTAGTCTTCAGAAAAATCAGTAGTTTTAGTAGTACATATCTTAAATCTCAAATGTAATCTTAACATCTCACAAGCAATTCAAAATTTTTAATGTGAATCACTTTTTAGGAGCTGTTGGACAAATATCTCATTCTCAATGCTACACAGGCAGAAAGCAAAGTGTTCTACTTAAAAATGAAAGGAGACTATTTTAGGTATCTTTCTGAAGTTGCATCTGGAGATAATAAACAAAGTAAGTAACATTTGAAAAATACAGTAAGTGGGATAGCTAATATTTCATAATAAAGTCTGGTTTTTGTTTACCATAGACACTTAAGTTCACAGTAATGAGAATTTCAGAGACCACAGCATTGTAATTGTGTGGGGTCACGGGGTTAATAAATCTCTTTATCTAATGGATAGACATGAAGAGTGTTAGAAGTTTGGTATGTAATGTGCTTGGCAAACTCTTATCTGGGAATTGATAGTCCTTTTTGTAGGTACAACTATGAAGGAATAATTTCCCGTGGCTACGGTTTTGCCTTACCCACTTTTACTTAATGCATCTCTAGTCTGAAATCTAAATGGAACATTCCAGGGATAAATGAGTCTAAATTTTGCCCCAAGTATCCCTGTATACACTAGCCCCCTGGTCATCACCTAGTTGCCATATTGGTTACTTGATTGACTATTCGAATATGGCGCTCCTTGTGTTCAAGTGACTTGATGGTTTCTGAAGTGCAGATTGCATTACAGTATATTGTTAAAACTGTTCTGGTGGCTTCCAGTCTTAATTTATCTGAGCATGTATGCTAGGCTTCAGTACTGTCTAGTTTCAGGCATCCACAGATGAGGGAGACCTGTGTGAGACCACCATAAGGGCGTGCCTTTCTTTTAGTACATGGCTTACTGTGATGGGATTGTAGCTGTTTTATTCAGTGTCTACTGTGTGCTGAGTAATTGGGCTTGCATTATCTTCTTAGCACCTGGAATTTAGGTGAGAGTCTCCCATGTTTTCCAATAAAGAAACCAGAGTTGGCATTTAGATGTTTTTACTTGCTCCAGGCCACATGCGAGTGAGTTGAGAGCTTGAATTTGTTCATGCTGATCTTAAACCCCATCACTTTTTTTCACTAGATTATCCACATTTGTTCTTATGAAGGGCTGGGTCTGTATTTCTTGGCTGCTTTAACAGGCCTCATTGTAACTGCCGGGTTTCTTCCAAAGCATTTAGTACAGTACTCAGCATAGACA
Source organism: Mastomys coucha (assembly GCF_008632895.1). NCBI lineage: Eukaryota > Metazoa > Chordata > Mammalia > Rodentia > Muridae > Mastomys > Mastomys coucha. Next base: position 149,988,425 of record NW_022196897.1, read on the forward strand.
TTTAGCAGATATTTAGGTGGAATGTTGAAGACATGGACTTTTGTTTTGATGGCTTGTCCGCTTTAGCCTCTTTTACTAAAGTGTCTTGATAATGGATCCCGTATGTGATGCGGCCTATGCGAGACGCTAACATTTTCATCTGCCTTCCAGCCACGGTGTCAAACTCTCAGCAGGCTTACCAAGAAGCGTTTGAAATCAGCAAGAAAGAAATGCAGCCTACACACCCCATTCGCCTTGGCCTGGCGCTGAATTTCTCAGTCTTTTACTATGAGATTCTAAACTCTCCTGAAAAGGCCTGCAGCCTGGCCAAAACGGTGAGGAGCGACCCTTTGCTATTCCAAGAGCTTCCTTCTGTTTGTGAGAGGCCTCACTGCTTAGACTCGTAAGCATTTTCTAGGGAGTGAGTGGGATTTTACAAAATCAATACAGACCTGTTACTTGGTACTTTGCTCTGAATATATGCTGACTTCTGGTTTGCTTTGTTTGGTTCCTGTTGGAGTTATTGGTGGAACCTTCCAGGTAAGAAGTAGGAGTTCTCATCAGGCTTTGGACATTGGGCATTGTCCTCTTTGTTCCAAGATCGGACTCCATAAAAGAAGGCACCCATACTTTGTTTGTGCTGTATTATTTCCTATGTTCTTTGAGAAGTTTGTTTTTCTATTACTTGAAACTTTAATTTGAAAAGAGTGCCTGAAGTGGATTCTACAACATGAACCCCTGAAACAAATCAAGCTTAGTGAAGTGAGCTTTACTAGTCTCCCCTTTAACCTTTGTGTCCAGACCTTTTTAGTTTAAACAAAAAATAGAAACCCCTTTGATAATTAAAAACTTGAATGAATTTTTTTGACTAAAACACTGTTAATTGGGTATATCATTGCTGGTTGGTGCTGTGTGTGTTTGTGTGTGTGTGTGTGTGTGTATGATAGATATCACGGAGAGTGTGGAGATCTTTGCTAAGCGCCCTTTGTTTGTGTTTTAGGCATTTGATGAAGCGATTGCTGAATTGGATACCCTGAATGAAGAGTCTTACAAAGACAGCACCCTGATCATGCAGCTGCTCAGGGACAATCTCACCGTAAGTACCTCCGGAGAGCGGGTACCACTGTTATCCAAGATTTAAGATGGCTCTGTATGTTAAGATAGTTACCTATATCTTAATGCTGAACTTTATGCCTTTTTAGTCATTGTAAGAGGGAATTTTGAATAGTTGAGTGAGGGGCCTGGAAACATGGCTCAGTGGTTCTTCCAGAGGAGCCACACCCTCACATCGGCCCATAGTTCTAGGGGGTGTAATGCCCTGTCATGGCTTCCTAGGGCACTAGGCATGCAAAAGTCCCACAGACAGACATGCAAGCACAACACCCATACATGAAAAACATTTTTATTCTTTTCAAAATGATAGTTAAGTAAGGTAAATTATACTGGACCGCCTCTTGAAGACAACTTTGAATGACCTTAATTTTATTACAGCTTTTTATTTATTTTTCTTTTGCAGCTGTGGACGTCAGAAAACCAGGGGGATGAAGGAGATGCTGGAGAGGGAGAGAACTAATGTCTGTTGTGCTCTGTGATCTGTTTGGTGTCACTTTGTATCCTCCACATTATGTCCCTTTGTGCGATAAACAAAAACAAAAAAATCGAATGTGGACTTTCGATTTTTCACAGCCTAAGCCTTGCAAAAATGGTCCCTGGGATGAACAGCTGGTATTTGTATCTAAAACTCAGACTGGTCCCTTAAATGCCATGGTTTTTCGGAGTCTTGATTTTGATCAACATTGACAAGGATTACTGTGTGTTTAATTTTTACAAACTGAACACTGTGATTATGGGGTTTTATAACTTAGCAGAACTCTTTCTGGTAGGGAAAATAGACCTGAATTATGTGTAACTTTTTGAAAAGTTTAATCTGATATCAAAATGGTCACTGGAATACAATTCTGTTGTAAAGTTGTACAGAAAGCTCTAGAGATTCTGTTGTGGTGCTGGGACCTGGGGGAGATGCTTACCATTGGCATCCCGAGTTTGGTAACTCACAGTAATTCTGCCTGTGGTTGAGGGCTTCTTGACCCTTGATCATTTGGGGCTGTTGCCACTTAAAAGTTTATGACCACAAATATCTGCAGCGTCTTCTGAGGGAATTTAAAACCTGAAAGTGAACTTCTTTGGTTGATAATTGGGCTGTGTCACCACAAAAAAAGGTCCCGTGCTCATACCACATGTGTGACTAAACCCCTTTACTATAGCAGTGTGTTCCTGATTAGCAGTGTGGAAACAGGGCTGTTACCCCCGAGCTAAAGGAGAGGGGGAAGAAAGGAGAGAAGGTAGAGTATCTTATAAGTGGCATACCAGTTTTCTGGATGTTTCTTTAAGATAATGTTGTGTGGAGATGGCCTCTCGCCTGAGGACCACTCAGTCGTGGGATTCCTCCTAGCTTGGAGGATGGAAGCTTTGAAATTTAACATTCTTTCCACCCTGTCCTTCTGACTGTGGAGTTTTTTCCTTTTTAAATTTATAGCTTTCTGCTTCCTTGGGTGGTTTCTTTGGAAGCCTTTATTAGTCAATACCGAATGGACAGGGCGGGGTGTTGCGCACATAGTGAGCAAGCTTTGCTTTAAGGTGTTGAGAAGGAGCCCTTCCAGCACCACCACCCGCGTCCTCCTGTCTCAGCACGGTTGTTCTTCATAGTGGGACCCAAATCAAAAAAAAAGTATTTTTAAGTCTCCATGATTTCCCCTTATTGCACCCAGCCCCGACAATGCTTGTTAGTGCCTGTCACCAGACCCTCCAGTGTACTCATCCAGCTTCGTTCTCAGACACGTCTCAACAAGACCTTATAACACAGGGGAGTTGCATGGACACTACAATAGAGTGAACCGAGAACAGCCAGGCCTTCAATCTCACAGTATCACCCCTCTAACTAGACATTCCATGTAGCCGTAGCCATAGTCCATCTGTTTGTCCATCTGCTGAAATATGAAAAGAATTCATGCACTGATTTAAACCAAAAAAACAAAAAAAAAACAAAAAAATTCTCTTCTAGCTGAACAAAAAATGTGCAGTTAATACTTGGCGCTTGACGACGCAGTAGTGAGTGTGGAACCGAGCCTGTCTGTATAGCTGGTAGCTCTTTGCTCTGTTTTTTTTCCTTAGCAGTATTCTGCCTAACGTTTGCTTCTGTGGTGGTTATATTTGCCTAGCAAGCACACCCGTGATTGTGAAAATAGTGTAGCAAAAAGAAAAAGAAACTCCAGTTACTGATGTGCTAGATCCGTGTATGTCTTTTAAACATTCTAGTTTCACCTTACACAGAGTAATCAGGAAAGTGTAAAAACTCAAAAGTGAAATAAAACATTTTATCAGTTAGTTGCCTGTGGATTGATGTGTCACCACCATCTCTCTCGTTCTCAGGACCATTCTGATCCCATCTACTTTGGGTTTTTTCCTTTAAAGCGTTAATAGTTTGACTTCACCCTTTAGAACCAGCAGTAGAGATGTCTTAGGCGGCTGTCTCTGTTAAGCTGGATGTGATCCTTGCCGGCTTGAGCCAGACCACCTATACAAGACCCCTGCCTTTCTTTCAGAGGGGATGGGGCAGATTCCACAAGAGTACATGAGCACGCTGGCTGGCCAGGCAGAGACGGCAGCACTGCTGGTGGCAAAGCCACTCTTAAGGTGCAGGGGACCCTGACAGTGATGCAGCTGCCTTAGAATCTGCCATGCTCCCTCCTGTCAGTAACCCAATAAAACTCAACTGGTTTGCCAAACTGGATGTGGATGGAATCCTTTCTTCAGTCTGTTAGTATCCTCCCTATCTGGAGTGAATAGATGTGTCTGTGTATCTCCCTGGAAAGAAACCCTGTGATGCTCCATTCACCAAAACCAAAGATGAGTCTGGAAGGAGCAGTTAATGGCCCCAGCTCTAGGTGATAAGACATACAACTGAGCCAAGTGTCAGGGAAACCCCAAAGTGGCTGTTTGCCTCTGTAGTAGGGTCTTCCAGGTAAGGGATACACCCCCTCAAGTAAGCAGCTGGTGGACAAGGAAGTATGTTACAGTCTTTGAAGGTATTTGTGGGTCAGGATTGTGAGCAGGCGGTAATGGCAGTCACATGGCTCATGGTGGACGTAAAAAGACCACACTGCCAGCGAGGAGGAATTACAGTGGGAAGAATTGATGTTACCTGCTGTTTTCATCTGTGTCTTAAGTGGAGAGAAAGGGAGGGATGAGGGAAAGGGATTGTTTTATACAGCTGATGTAGTACACATGTGTTCTTCCTGAGATCCAAAATTCTGGGAACCCATGGGAAGAGTTGGTAGTACAGAGGAAGGGAAGGTCCGTGGCTCAACATGCAGAGGTGGCCTTAGACAGGAAAACAATGATTAGTTTGTTGTGCCTCTGAACAACTTGAATGGAGACAGCCTTAGATGGCTTCGTAGGCAAAAACAAAGTATGTACCTGCTGCTAGCCAGAGGACCGGAGTTTGATTCCCAGGATTCACATGGTAGGGGGAAAGAAAGGAAGATGTCCCCTGGTCACACATGCACCTGGTGTGCATATACACCCCCCTTCAAAAAAAGATGAAAGATTAACAGCTTGTTTTGTGAGGCTGTGGAGCACGGGGCAAGTTGGGTTGGAAATGAAAATGGAGATTATTACCCCTCTTCTCGAGAAAAAGGCTGTTGTCTGAGACAACAGGGAATTTAATCCCTTGTAGACTGTCAGCTCATGTGGACCATTAAGGACACTTAATTACTTCCTGGGATTGCCACAAATAATTTGGATATGGAAGGCATTGAAAAGGGCAGGCATTGGGGCTGGAGACCAGGGCTCAGTGGATAAGGGTTCCTGCCTGTTCATCATAGGACCCCATTGAATTCCCTGATCATGACTGCCTGTGATTGCAGACCTGTTGCCCTCTTCTGGCCTCCACAGACCAGGCATGAACATGATTCACAGACTTACATACAGGTAAAGTATACATACACATAAAAGAAGAAAGAGGATCTGAAACCCTCACACAAAATTTAAATGAAACATTCTTCTTGAAAGAGGTCATAACTGAACTTGTTGCAAAAGAATTCACCACCTCAGACAGTGGACAGAAGCTAATTTAGCAGCGACCCCCAGGACTGGTGTGAGCCTTTAGTGGGTTTGCTGGTACAAGAAGTGGGGCCTGACCTGTAAGGCAGGAGGGGCTGGCAGGTCTGAGTGATGAGTAGCGTGTACATACTAGTTAAGTTAAGGCACCTGAGAGGTGGGGGTGGGGAGGTGGAGGGAAGCCCAAGGATGGCTTTTGGTGGTTGCTTAATAGGCAAATGAAGTCTTTGTATTGAGCTGGGGTGACAGGAAACTAAATTTGGTGCTTTTGAGTTTCTAAAACAGGGGTTCTCAACCTGTGGGTCTGGGGGTTGAATGACCCTTTCACAGGGGTTGCATATCAGATATTATGATTCATAACAGTAACAACTACAGTTAGGAATAACAACGACAGTGTTCGGAAGGTTGAGAGCCACTGCCCTGGAGGGAAGGCTTTCAAACCATGTGTCAGCTCATTCAGGGTACACAGTGGCAGCAAGAGGGTTGGCGTGGCAGGGGAAGAAGGTCTGGATCCCCTCAGCCCTCCTTCAGAAGTGGCTAAGATTTAAATGAGGAACAGAGGATTGCAGATTTATCTGTCCCCTATTAATGTGGTAGGTTCTGGAGCTAAATGGACATTGGCAATCCTGAAAGGTGCCAAGAACAGTGAGCAATGGTGGATGGATAGGTGGGGTGGCACAGGTATTACATCTATTGTGTGGGTGACTAATGGTCTGCCCTTGGCTTCTGTACAGTTCTCCCCAGATAATAGATGGACTGCTTGGAACACACTCTGCACACCACTTGGGAAGGTTCCCATTGCCTGTGAGTTTAAGGCAGACCTGCCTGGTTGGGTGAGAGGAGAGCTGTATAGTTGTTTAACCCCCTGCCAAGAGCAAGAGAGAAACAATGGGCTGCCCAGGGATCTGGGGCAAGACTACAGAAACATGAAGAATTTCTGAAAGGATTGGTTGTTCACCCCAAACCCAGTGTGATCAATAAAACCAGATGGAGGCCAGGCATGGAGGCACATCCTGTCATCCCAGCCCTTGGAAGGCAGAGGAAGGTAGATATCTGTATATTTGAGACCATCCTTGTCTACATAGTGAGCTACAGGACTACATAGACTCTGGAGAGATACAGAGACAGATAGACAGGATGCAGAGGAAGGGAGGCAGGCAGTGGTGGCGGCAGCCATCGAGGTGGCTCCATCAGTGGGGGCTCTTGCCAGGTCTGAGGATCTGAGTTTGATCTACAAGGGCCACATGCTGGAAGGAGAGAACCAACTTCCATATGCTCTTTGACCTGTACACACATACCTTTGTGCGCACACACATGCATGGGTGTGCATAGATACACAGAATAAATAAATTAACAATAAATAAATGTATATGTTACAAAAGAGCCAAACAGTTGGTGGAGAATGGCTGAATTAGAGCTAAATAGAATAACGCTACCGTGCCCACGCTACACCCAGCATTGCTCCTTTGCCAGTGCAAGTGATGAGATCTCCCCCTCCCCGATGCTTGTACAACTACTCCCCTAACTGCTGGATGCCCAGACTGACTCTTACCCAGCAGGAACAACTTCCAAAGTGCTTCCTCAGGCTTTCCCCTATAGCCCCATTGTCATGGAATTGCTAGCCAGTAAGCAAGGCAGGAACCTTCAGATATGGAATCCCCCATTACTGTAACTTCAAGATGTTTAGGGTCTGTTAAAACATTATAGTGCAGGCTGAATATGCCCAGAGGCATTCCTGTCCATTGTGTTAGTCTTAAGCATGCATTTCGGCATCTTAAGCTGAGTGTTTTAAGGAGAATACTTTGCCTGAGTGTACTTAGGAGCCACCTAGTCCAGTATCTGTGTAGACTTGTACAAAACCCCCATCCTTACTTCATCCAAGGAGGGCATTGCTTTAGAAGCAAATCACTCTCTGCTACAAGCAGTTGTTTACTACTACTACTACTACTACTACTATTATTATTATTATTATTATTATTATTGGCTTTTCTCATCAGGATGCAAACCCATCCTGTTTAGTTACAGAAGGATAGTCCAGGACCTTGCTGTACTGTCTGCCCTCTATAAGACAGTTTCATTAGATAGATGATATGATCACCTCAGGGTTTTAGATTTAGAAACACGCCTTGAAGATGTGCAAACCAAACAAATGTAAAGGAAAGAACAGGAAGTTATTCCACATGGTGTGAGAGCCAGCTGGGAAATTCTTGAGAATCTTATGGTTGGGTAAGACATGTATGATTCCTGACAAGGTTATGGATCAAATGACTGCTACACTCATGAACTCCCTGGAGCTGTGGTTGCCTGCACAATTAGTTAATGGCTAAGGAGAGGAGAGTCAGTGTTCTTTAGGGGTGTGGACCCTGGAAAGTTGACCATCCTCTAGTAGATGGCTCCACACCCATGCATATATGGGTACCACTATTGAACTCAGTGGACTATCAAAGACACAAAGTCGGGAGAAGACAGAGGAGGTGGTTTAGAGGAAGCTAGAGAGGGGAATGAGGGTGAACATGATTAAAATACACTAGATCGATCAGTATAGGAAACCTTCAATGAGTTAAAAACAAAAACAAAACAAAACAAAAGGAAGGTAGAAGACTCAGTGGTTGAGTACATACTGCTCGTGCAGGGGGCCTGAGTTTGGTTCCCAGAACCTACATTTTGTAGTTCACAACCTCCCGTAGCAACCCCAGCTCCATGGAGGACCAACACCTCTGACCTCCATGGGTGTATGCACTCATGTGCAAATATCCACACACATGTTTTGAAAATAGTCTTAAAGTGGGGTGGTGGTGATACATGCTTTTAATCCCAGCACTCTGGAGGGAGAGGCAGGAGGATCTCTGTGAGTTCGAGGCCAGCCTGGTCTTCAGAATGAGTTCCAGGACAGATGGAGCTACACAGAGAAACTCTGTCTTGAAAAACAAAACAAAACAAAAATCTTAAAAAATAAAACAATAGGGCTGGAGAGATGGCTCAGTTATTAAGAGCACTGACTACTCTTCCAGAGATCCTGAGTTTAATTCCCCAGCAATCACATGGTGGCTCACAACCATCTGTAATGGGATCCCATGCACTCTTCTGGGGTGTCTGAAGACAGCTACAGTGTACTCATATACATAAAATAAATAAATCTTTAAAAAAAATAAAAAATAGTTTTTAAAAATTCTATAATATCCTGTGCTTAAGAATGTAGAACAGAGACAGGTGGTGGTGGTGCACACCGCTAATCCCATCACTTGGGAGGCAGAGGCAGGCGGATTTCTGAGTTCGAAGCCAGCCTGGTCTACAGAGTGAGTTCCAGGACAGCCAGGGCTACACAGAGAAACCCTGTCTTGGAAAACCAAAAAGAAAAAAAGAAAGAAAGAAAGAAAGAGAGAGAGAGAGAGAGAGAGAGAGAGAGAGAGAGAGAAAGAAAGAAAGAAAAAGAAAAAAAATGAATGTAGGACAGATGTAGGTGTTAGGGATCTCTGGGGTAATGGTGCATTTTAATTTTATTTGTATTCATTAAGATTTCTTTTTATTTCACACAGTGACCATGTCTCCATCTCCTTAGGGCTTAAGGCCACAGGAGCCCCTCGCCATCACACTTAGCTTTTACATGGGCATTGGGGTCTCATGCTTGCATGGAGGCCTTTTACCCATTGGGCCATCTTCCCAGTGTCAAAACTCTTCTTTTTTTTTTAAATAAAGGATTCTCATCATCATCATCATCATTATTATTATTATTATTATTATTATTATTATTATTATTATATTTATTTTTTTGTTTTTTTGAGACAGGGTTTCTCTGTGTAGCCCTGGCTGTCCTGGAACTCACTCTGTAGACCAGGCTGGCCTCGAACGCAGAAATCCGCCTGCCTCTGCCTCCCAAGTGCTGGGATTAAAGGCGTGCGCCACCACTGCCCGGCTCTTTTTTATTTTAAAGATTTATTTACTTATTTTTATGTGTATGAGTACACTGTAGCTGTACAGATGGCTGTGAGCCATCTTGTGGCTGCTGGGAATTGAGCTCCGGCCCCGTTTGCTCTGGCGTAATTCACTGTAGCTGTCTTCAGATGCACCAGAAGAGGGCGTCAGATCTCATTACGGGTGGTGGTGAGCCACCAAGTGGTTGCTGGGATCCGAACTCAGGACCTTCAGAAGAGCAGTCAGTGCTCTTACCCGCTGAGCCATCTCGCCAGCCCAAAACCCTTTAAAAACCTCATAATAGGGTTTGAGTACGAGTTCTCTGGTCTGTACTGAAACCACAAAAAGCCTTCTTCTTTAAGCGTTCCCAAGAGGGGGTCGTCCCCGTTTTCTATAGAGAGAAAATGAATGACCTGATGTTCGAATCTGCACCCAGCCTCTTCTAAAGGACTCCATCACGATCTGCCTTGGCGCCATGCCCCAGACTTCTAGCCTTCCTCTTAGGCAAGGTGGGAGATGCCAGCCACCTGTGCCTGAGGACTCCCAGGTGGGTGGGGCTGGGCACCGGGATTGGCTTGCAAGCTTGGTAAAGGCAAGGGCCCAGCGCAGGCAAACAAGACGACTGACAGAGCCTTGCTACAGCTACCACTACGATTGCCAGGTCCCGGCACCCTGTGAGCTGGGGCTGCTTGCTGGCCCACTTCTGGGTGCCCTGCACATCATGGACACCGGTGGCCATAGCTGTTCACTCTCCTCGCTCTATGTGGGCGATCTGCACCCCGACGTGACTGAATCTATGCTCTATGAGATGTTCTCCCCCATCGGCAATATTCTTTCCATCCGCGTGTGTCGGGATGTGGCCACCCGGCGCTCTCTGGGCTATGCCTACATCAATTTCCAGCAGCCTGCTGACGGTGAGCCCTAGAGAAGAGAAAACTTTTCTTTTAACATTCTTGGGTCAAATACTTTCCTTTTGATAACTACCATCCTGAACCGGAAAGTTTTCTTTCAAATGAACTTCTACTAGCTCAGGAATAGTGATTTTTCTATCTATCTTTTTAGGTAGAAATGGGCCTGTTGCTAATTGCGGGTATTTTATATTACAGATCATAGCCAGAGAAGATTAGGTGTTTTTATCTTCTGTATCATAGGGAACATGAGGCCCAGAGACAGGGAGTTGGAAGGTAGGCATTCAATGGTTGAAGGGAGAATTGGCAATTACTGCTGGGCCTGCTGGTCGTTGGTGAGTGGCTTTGGAATTAAGCAGAGCTAGGTGAGGAATCCAGGATCTATGTGACATCAGGCAAGTGGTTCAAGCACTCTGAGCTCAGTTGGCTGTGTGGAAGGAAACTGGGGTTCAGCCCCCCTTCCAGAGTGGTTATATATGAGATTGATAGCACCTGGGAGGAAGCTGCCCAAAGCTTTGCAGGTGGAAAGTAGGGAGGAGGCCTTGGGTTCCTGCCCTCCAGGGTATCCTGACATGAGGTCTATCCCAGGTGCCTCACCTTTCTGATTCTGGAAGAGCTGCCTCCTGTAGGCTCTGTCAGCCACTGTCAGGGTGAAGGCGCTGATTAGTAATTGTCAGCCGAGCACGTCTGGTCTTCTGCTGAAAATGGAGGACAAAAGTTAAGAACCATGGTTTTGCTAAGGCTGTGCCACACTGGGCAGGACCACCCTTGGTGAGAGGCCAGGGCTCGTTTCTCTGTACCATGAAGAATAGGAAACCTGAGTGTGACGTACCATTAGGGACACTCTCAAGTGACAGTGTATGAACCACTCCAGAGATGTCACTAAGAACTGTCCTCCGTCAGCTACTGGGAAAGCCGTGGCAAGAACATGAATTTGAGGCCAGCATGGGCTGCATATGGAGGTCCTGTCTCAAGATGAAGTAGTTCAGGCCTCCTGTGTGAGTGAGGAGGTTCTCTGAATCCAGGATGTTCTTGCCCTCCCTATACCCCTCTTCTGCCTATGGCTCTCTCTGCAAAGCTCCTGACTGAAGCAAGACCTGACCATCAGGGCCCAGTCTATAGAGGGGAGACCTGAACTGTGGAGATCCTGCCTGGGTCTGTTAGCCAAGGATGAATAGTACAGGGTTCTGTGGCCTGCGCCACTGCATTCTGTCTGCCTCTTCTGGGCAGCATATTATCTGCAAGGAATAGGCTGTCCAAGTAGAAGGGTGCAGGTTCTGCACATGCCGCCATTTATCAAACACCTATTCCCTGCCTGCATCATGAAGAAACCAAGGACCGTTGATTGCATGTTTTACTTATTCACCTACTTGACAGCCTGGCAGTAGGTGACGCTGTCTCATTTAGGCGTGGGAAGGAAGGTGCAATCACTATCGTCTCACTTCATGGGTGAGGATGAGGGACCGGGGAGGGCGGGAGGTCCCCTTTTTTTTTTTTTTTTTTTGGTTTTTGAGACAGGGTTTCTCCTCTGGCTGTCCTGGAACTCACTCTGTAGACCAGGCTGGCCTTGAACTCAGAAATCCGCCTGCCTCTGCCTCCCAAGGGCTGGGATTAAAGGCATGTGCCACCACTGCCCGGCAGTCCCCTTCTTTTACATACTCACCCACGAAATGTGTGCCCAAGGCTGGGAGAGGCTGGCTCTGCCTTTGCAAGCTTCAGCATCCCTATGTGTGTGATGGGGAGCCATGCTATTTGCTGAGGGTTGAGAGCTGATCTTCCTGCAATGTGTGAGGAGTGAGTACTCTGTACAATTCCCTCAGCTTTCCTTTCCTCCACCCTAGAAGGACTTGAAGATTCAGGGTCACAAATGTCACCTGACTTGCCCCTTTCTCTCCTTCCCTCTCCTCCAGCGGAACGGGCGCTGGACACAATGAACTTTGAGATGGTCAAAGGCCAGCCCATCCGAATCATGTGGTCCCACCGAGACCCAGGCCTTCGAAAGTCTGGTATGGGCAACATCTTTATCAAAAACTTAGAGAATTCCATCGACAACAAGGCTCTGTATGACACCTTCTCCACCTTTGGGAGCATCCTCTCTTCTAAGGTGGGTATGTCCCCTCAGGGAAAGTCAGTTGGTGTCAAATACCCCTGTGATAGAGGGATGCCAACCAGCACTTCACTTCACAGGCTTTGGCACTTAGCCAGGAGCTATTGGTTTAATCTTCTCAGAACCATTAGAGGTCACCCCTGCATCTAATAGCTAGATCATGGTGTGTGATCTCCCTACCTCATGGCTGTCAGCAATACTGGTTGTTTAGTTTATAATTCGGAAGTGGCGATTTGGGTTGAGCTCAGTTGGACAGCATTTCTGGCCTTGGCTGGGTTGCCTTACGTGCTACCTGAGCTTGCCGGGAACTCTCAGGAGACCCATGTGGGCCTGGAGAGCTGACAGTTAAAATATCTGGGATTTCTTCCGTGTGGTCTTCCATACTCCTGCAGGCTAGCCCAGGTCTTTCCCACAGCTGTGGCAGGTCTCAGAATACTGAAAGAAGTTTACCAGGCTACCTGAAACTTCAGCTTAGAATCAGGACCCCTTTACCCCTACTGTTCTCTATAGGCCAAAGCCAGTCACAGACCAATGCACTTTCAAGTGAAGGTGTAGCTAGCTACAAAAACAACAACACAGAATGAAGTGTATGGTTACATCAAAGCTGTTAATTGGGGACATTGAAGCAATCAGCAGATGCATCATGCTTCAGGTTTCCTTTGGTGCCGGAGATGGAACCCAGTCTACCTCTGAGCCGCATGCCTAGCCCCTACCACATCTCGTTTTTAAGGTATTTCTTATACTAGAACTTAAAGTCCATTTTAGTCTTAGCCGCTGCTTGTCTCCAAGTCTTTCTTTGTATTCAGTTTTCTGCATCCAAGGACACACTGAGTTTTTCCTCGTTGTGCTGTGCCCTAAGTACTGACTGGATTATTTCGGTTTGAGAAGGGCTCTGCTTAGTTCTCCAACCTTATATAGGAAGATGTTCAGGACTAGAAGCCTACAACTAGGTCCCTGTGTGCTGAGTAGAGGGCTAATGCCTGGGCTTGTGCCCTGGACGTCATTGAGGATGGCTCTGCAGTTTCTAGAGAGGCAAAGACAGGGATACCGTGATCTCTTGCCGCGGACCGGGATTTCTTACGGGATCCCTTGTTCCGCGGGACTAGGGGTTCTGGCCAGGTGTGCACGGGATTCGGCTTTGACAAACAGACTAGACACGAGTGGTGTAAGGTCTGAGTGTATTTTTCAAATATGGAGTCAGGTTTATATAGTCGATACAGAAAGGTTTGAAAAAGTCAGATGGTACAAAGGTCAAGATACATCAAAACAAGGTGCAGGTACATTGCCCTTCATTAGGAACACAAAGAGTCAGCAGCAAAGTAAATACATGTTAATTTAGCAGGAACTAAACAGGGATTACAATCTGAAAGAAAGCTAGCTCTGACTGAGGTGACCTGGCTTCTAAAAGCCAGGTGCAGATAGCTCCTCTTCAGTTCGTTGCTATGGTTACAGACTGGGTGGGCCTAAGCAAGCTCTTCAACCATGCTGCCTTTCTGGGCTAGCTGAGGTTAGCAGTGGGGAGTCCCTACCTAACACTATAAGCTAATGTCCTAGTGTGAGGGAAACCCTTCATTACTCTCTAGTATGCAAAATACTGCTAACTATTGTGAACTATCTATTGTTCTGAGGAATGTACACGATTTGATTTCTGTTGCCAGCTCTAGCAAGGGAGATACTTTGAAAGAGAATGCAAGCTATGGATAGCTTGGCAACAAACTAGGATAATTGGAAACATTGTGTTGGCCAGAAGACCATGTCCAATCTTAACCATTTACAAATCATTTCTTGGGGTACCTATATGCCTAATTATGAGGCCATGCTGATGATTGGAAAGACTAATTCTGGAACACGTCTGAGTTAGGGGATACCAGCGACTGTCTGAAATCCAGGAGGCACAGAACTCCTTTTGGATTCTTATTGCCTCTTATCCTTTATCAGGATTTTATCCCCGATATTATGGATGTGACTGGAGTAGACGAGTGTGCGTAGCAATGTCTGAGTTTGAGCCTTTCCTGAGCACTGATATGAGCCAGCCACAGTCCCTCAGATCTCTGAGGATAGGGCCTGTCTCTGCCACCCAAGGGAGTAGAGTGGCACCTGAGAGGTGTATACTGAGAGAAACAGGCAGCTCCTCACCTTGAGGACCGGGGGAAGGAAGAAGCTTACTTGTAGATAGACTATGATGTTCTTACATGTTGTGAGCACAGGGTCTTGCTTGTCCTTTAAGATGTTCCTAGGAGGATTTCTGAGTTTTGCTTGAGGCCACAGAGGTTTGAAGCCATAAGATGTCTTGTCTGCAGTTCAATGTATTAGATAGATGGACGGTTAATGTTAAAAGCCTTGGGCTTGATTTTGTGGTTTTTCTTGTTGTTGTTCTTTTGGGTTTTTGTTGTTGTTGTTGTCATCGTCGTAATGTTTTTTGAGACAAGGTCTTACATAGTCCTGGATGGCCTTCAGTTACTATGGGTACTATAGCTACTATGTAGTTCAGCTACCCTCAAACTCAAAGCAGTCCTCCTGCCTCAGTCTCCTGGAGCGCTGGGATTGCTGCTGTGTGCCACCATGCCTGGCTTTAGAGTCATTGAACTAGGAGGTTTGCCAGATGAACTGAAGGAAATGGAGCAGGGGAAGTCTATCCCACTTCTTCAGGCCTTGAGTCCCCTGGACCACTAAAGACTGCATAGCAAGCTTTGTGTGACACAGGCAAGAAGTCCTTGTAGGCCGAAGGAACCCCTGCTGTGGGCTTGGCTAGGAACAACCTCCACTCCTAGGCTTGGCTAGAGTTGGTAGGAGTCTTGGGAATAACTGGGAATCGGGCTGAGGCTCTCATGGAGGCAGGAGCCAGAAAGGAGGGAGCCATTAGGCCAGTCTGGAAAGACTTCTGTGGCACCTTGGGAAGAATACACACATGATCAGAGTCAGGCCACCTACGTGCAAAGCCAGCCATGTAGCAGCAAGGCAACATGATACACTGGGCCAGAAAGAGGATACTCAAGGCCACGTCCTGAGTTCAAACGCTTTCATTTCCTAACTGTGTAGTGTCTGGCAGTTCATTACCCTGCATCTACTTTGACTCCCTCTGAAAGGGGCAGTAGTAGAACTCCCTCCGTAGGTGTGGGGAGGTGGACTGTTATATGTGCCATCTCTGAAAAGGTACTTGGGACATGAAGCATCTAAACGAACATGCAATAATTTTGACATTGCTACTGAATGGATGACCTTGGACCAGTCATTTATTCTAAGTCTCAGAAGTTAAGAATTCCTAGCAGGGGGGGAGGGGGGCTTGGAAAGATGGCTCAGCGGTTAAGAGCACCAAGAACACTGACTGCTCTTCCAGAGGTCCTGAGTTCAGATCCCAGCAACCACATGGTGGCTTATAACCACCTGTAATGGGATCTGACGCCCTCTTCTGGTGTGTCTGAAGGCAGCAACAGTGTACTCACAGACCTAAAAAAATAAATAAATCAAAAACAAAACAAAAGAAAACAAAGAATTCCTTGAGAAGGTTCTCTGATAAGTATATATCTTTAGCTGGTGATGGTCCCACATTTGGTGGGGAGGGCAGTCAACATGGCTGAATCTGAAAGAGCTGACCTTGAACTGAAAGTAGAAAGTCCCTGCTTGGGAGTGGAGTCATAGCGGGGTGTGTAAGGGGTATGAGATTGAGAATTATATTTATTTATATATACTTCTATGTGCCTGCTTGTCTCTATGTGCAGTGTGTGTGTGTGTGTGTGTGTGTGTGTGCGCGCGCGCGCGCGCGCGTGTGCGTGCGTGCAAAACCCCTGGAGGCCAGCAGAGGGTGTGGGGCTCCTTGTAACTGGAGTTATTTGCAGTTGTGAGTTCTCTAATACAGAAGCAACCCCAGATCCCCTGCAAGAACAAGCAAGTTCTCTTACCACAGAGCCTTCTCCACAGCTCCATAAGCAAGGGTTTGGATACAGGATTTGTTGTGCCTCAACATGTCAGGTTGACAGACTTCTATGCATGGCTGAAGCCACTGGAGGCTGAAGGGACCTAGTCACAATCACAGTTTTAGGAAGAGCAAGCATCTCAGCAATGGAATGGGAATGGAGTGGTGGATAAAGCCACTGGGTGGGGCCAGGTGCTGGTTCTGTGATAACTGGGAATGGAGTGGTGGATAACGCCACTGGGTGGAGCCAGGTGCTGGTTCTGTGATAACTCGAGTCAGAGCCACCTTAGAAATGGGGTTAAAAGCCTTCATTCAAGTTCACCGAGAGCTGAAAACTGAGGTATTTTTGGTTCTCCGCTTCTGACCTTTCAGCTTGAGTCAGACCCATTACACAACAGACATGGAGTGTTCTGTTACAAAATTGAAGTGCATTTGTTGTTAGAATAATATGTAGATTGGCAAAATTCAAACACTGTAGAAGAGAAGAAACTAAAAACTGTCCTTTCCAGCCCTGATCCCAGGAATACTCATTGTCAGTAGTTTTGTGAGGTGGGCACCGTTAGACACAGCTGTAGTTTGAAGCCAGTCTGGGCTACAGAACAAGATCCTGTCTCAAAAATTCATCAAACAAAAACTAAGTAAAACTAGTGTGTGTGTGTGTGTGTGTGTGTGTGTGTGTGTGTGTGTGTGCCTGTCTGTCTGTTTCAAAACTAACTATTTGCAGATCCCACTTTAATCCAAATGGGCATGATTTGGGCCTGCCTCTTAGTTATACATTTTAAATAATGGAAGCCACATTATCTACCACATACTCCTGTAGACCAGGCAACTGTACTACAGCTTCTACCACCAGCCCCTGCAAGGTTTACAGTATCATGGTATCTTCAGCTTGCTGTCAGAATCAGGGGACAGCTATGGGATTAAAATCCCAAGTCCACTCTTATATAGGCTGTCACCCCAAGTGAGTGGATTGATCTTTCTAAACTTCCATTTCCCAGTTCTAAACTGGGGCTGATGTGAGATTAGGTCTCAGTCTTCCGCCAACCCGCCAGATGAAAGGCCAGGGTCTGAGCTCCATCCCCAGCCTCCACATAATTGTCTTTTATGCTCATCCGTGAACGTTCACGTGCTGTTGTTACACCTTTGTCCTCTTTCTCTCCCTGAAGTCCCCACTGGGTGGTGTCTCTGTCCTTCCTCCCTGTGATCCAGGTAGTATATAATGAACATGGATCACGGGGGTTCGGCTTTGTGCATTTTGAGACCCACGAGGCTGCCCAGAAGGCCATCAACACCATGAATGGGATGTTGCTGAACGATCGCAAAGTGTGAGTTCCTGGGCCTGGGGGAGGGGAGAGGCTAAGTGGGCAGAGCTGTGAAATCAGGAGAGTCGCTTCTGGGACTGTCTAAGTGGGCACCAGGTGCTACGCAGAGATCTTCCTTGGTGTGTAACCCCAGGCGAGTTGCTCAGCCTCTCAGGGACTCTTTCCTTGGTTAAAATTGGAGATGATAGGTGTCTAAGAGCTATTCCGAGCAAGGGAAGAGCTAACGGCCAAGTCATTGATGGGCCTGTTGACTTTATTTGTTATTCAGACTGTACAGCTGCAGTTTCCTCCCTTGGCCTTGGGTGCTGCTATTCCGTGGGACCTGGGGGTGCCGATGGGAAAGCAGGCACATGTTTTGTCTGCCCAGGTTTGGAATCACCCCACTTCACAGATGCGAAAATTGTGCTGCAGATCTGGAAAGACCCTGCTCCGGGCTGGTCCTTTCCACATTTGGAATCTGCCTGTCTGATGGCTCAGCCATACAGCCCTGTGCTCCAGGAAGGAAGACAAGTTTTTTTGTTTTGTGTTTTTCTTTTTTTGAGACAGGAGTAAAAGAAATGACAAATTCTAGCTAGCCTATGTGAAAGATACACAAACCAGGTATTTTATTTACAAGCTATAAACCCTGATGAAGGTCCCCTCATCATGGGCAACCAGATCTTGGGGACCATTTTTTAGCATTTGAATACATAGCAACAGCTGACCAACCCCTGGCAGACAGGGTCTCATACTATGTAGCTGGGATGATCTAGAACTCTCCATCCTCCTGCCTCCACCTCCCAAGTACTAAAATTACACGTGTGAGCTACTAGCCCTACCTGAGCTGCCAGAAGCATTGGGTCCTTTGATCTGGAGTTTCTCTGGGTCCTGTCTACTGCTCATATTGCTTTGTTCTGAGGTTTTCCGGATTCACAGATATCACCTAGCAACCACTTCTCTGGGTTCACTGCTGATGCTTGGTGTTCAACTCTTGGCGTCTGCTTCAACTTACTTATGACACATTCGCTCCATAAACCACCTGCCTTTTGTATGCCTGGTCTTCGTTTGTTAATCAAGGAATCTTTTCGGTCAAGTGCAGCAGTGTGTTCCTGTAGTCCCAGCTGCTTGGAAAGCTGAGGCAGAAGAATTACTTGAGTTCAGGAGTTTCAGAGAATCCTGGACAACATAGTAAAGCTCTTCTCCTCTCCTCTCTCCCTGCCCCCGAATGATTCTTTGATGTGTTTATGTGAACTTGAAAATTCTACATTTTTCCTTTCCTTCCTTTTTAGCTATGCTTGGGATTGAACTAGGGGCTCGTAAATGCTAGGCAAGTACTCTACTACTGAGCTGGATCCCTGGCTCAGAAACTCCGGGTTTTATAGTAAGTGTTGTATTTAAATGATGTCAGTCTACTCCCCTTTACCACCAGTGATCCCGACACCAACTCCGTCTGAAAAGCTCACCTCGCTTCTCTAGAACTCCCCATACTTGTTAAATGGATAAGCAAAGCCCCGTGGTGTGAATTGGACCCAGATTTACAGGAATAAACCCTAAGGCGCGGAGAGCTTCAGTAACTGGCTTAGGAAGGATCCCACAGCTAGGCCACTGTTAATGAGGATCCAGGCTTGTGTCTGATTCCAAATCCATGCTCTCCTTTCTTGTGTCCTCAGGTACCTAGCCCGGAGCATTTATTCTGTGTGAATGTGTCACTCGAATAATGTCCTTGTAATCTCATGTAAGGGTTGAGGTCTGGAATATAGCTTCTTGCCTATTGAAAACAACTGGGCTTGGGACACATTCAGGCCATGGAGTATGGCTCTGCCGGGGTTCCAACAGAACACAGGACGCTGAAGGATAGCAATTGGTCCAAGGGACCTAGGGTTGCCAGGTCGGCCCAGGTTGGGATGGAGGGACAATGATCCTGGTGGTTTCTACTCTGTTGATCTGTCCACAGCTTTGTAGGCCATTTCAAGTCTCGACAGAAGCGGGAGGCAGAGCTGGGGGCTCGGGCCCTAGGGTTCACCAACATCTATGTGAAGAACCTACATGTGGACATGGATGAGCAGAGCCTCCAGGACCTCTTCTCCCAGTTTGGTGGGCATGCTCCCCAAAGGAGGTGGGGGAACAGTATCACTCTTCTTCCATGCCCAGGTCAGGTGGGAGGAGTGCTTCCTCAGGGATTCCTGGGGGCTTATATACGAAGGAAGGGGCCTTGCTGGCGCTTCCCCTAACTCCCTGCTAAGCAAGTTTGGTCCTTCCTAGGAAATATACAGAGCGTGAAGGTGATGAGAGACAGCAATGGGCAATCCCGGGGCTTTGGCTTCGTCAACTTTGAGAAGCATGAGGAAGCTCAGAAGGTAGGTGCCTCCGTGGTCCTGTTCCAAGAAGGAGTCCCAAAGCCAGGATTGGGAAGCTAGAAGATCAAGGGTAGACCTGCCAGCAGAGGGCAAGAGAGCCCCGCTCCCACCCACCCACCCCCCGCCCGCCCCTGCCCAGAATGCAGGGATTTGGCTTTATCCTTCCCTGTTTGTTTCTAAGTCTAAAAGTTCAAAGAATTGAACATTTAGGCAGGGAAGCATTTCTCACTGTGTATAAATACTTACTAATAACTGACATCTTGGGAAGCCTGAGTTCCCCTTCAAATATTTCTCCCCGCACCGGTAAAAAGTCCAGACCACCGAGTCAGTGTGCACTTGGGTCTGTCTGACTTCCATGGCTTTCTGTGGATAAACAGGTGGGAAATCAATTCTTCAAGTGGATGTTCTCTAGCAGAAGGTGCAGGATTCTATGCCATGTACCAGGGTCAGGCTTGTTAAGAAAAGAAAACTCTTGGGGCTGGAGAGATGGCTCAGCAGTTAAGAACACCTGCTGCTCTTCCAGAGGCCACTGAGTGTGGTTCCCAGCACCAACGTCAGTCAGCTCACAACTGGCTGTAACTCTGGCTCCAGGGATCTGCTGCCATCTTCTGGTCCCTCCAACATCCGCCCTCAGGCAGCATACCCAAACACATGGATACACACCATACATATACATTATTTTTACATGTAATATAATGTAAAATATTGAGGTGACTGGGAGATGGCAAAGTGGTTAAGAGCACTGGCTGTTCTTACAGAGGACCCAGGTTCAATTCCCAGCTCTCCCATGGTAGCTCATGACCATCTGCAACTCCATGTCCAGAGGATCTGAATCCCTCTTTTGGCCTCCATGGGCACCAGGCACACACATAGTAGTACACAGACACAAATGCAAACAGTTATACACATAAAACAAAAAAATAACTTTAAAATTAAAAAAAAAAAAGATTTTTTAAAAAGAAAAGAAAGCTAGGTGGTGGTAGCACTTTTAGGAGACAGAGGCAGGTGGATCTCATGAGTTCAAGGCCACCCTGAGTTCCAGGATAGCCAAGGCTACACAGAGAAACTCTGTCTTAAAAAGAAAAAAAGAAAAGAGGAAGAGAGGGAAGAAGAAGAGGGGGAAAGTGAGAGCAAGGAGGGAGAGGAAGGAAGAAAGGAAGGAAGGAAGGAAGGAAAGAAGGAAGAATGAGAAAAGAAAAATCAGAATTGAAGTGCAATGTTTCTACAACCACTTATGAAAGCCCTCATGGTTAACAAAAGGAATTGTTCTACATTGTAAACCATACCAGGAAGGATTATGATTAGACACCAAGTCACCTTGGAAGAACAATGCTTGTTGCTTTGTTCTAATGAGCCCTGTGTGGTGGCGACAGACCTTATTGTCTGTCTCCTCCAGCCCAGGAGTCAGGATTGGAGACAGGGCCACATCCAGATGGTTCTCCATGGGCTCTCCCCCTCCTCCTCCTCTCCAGGCTGTGGACCACATGAACGGGAAGGAGGTGAGCGGGCAGGTGCTATATGTGGGCCGGGCCCAGAAGCGGGCAGAGCGGCAGAGAGAACTGAAGCGCAGGTTTGAACAAATGAAGCAGGAGAAGCAGAACCGGTACCAGGTGAGGCCAGGCTCCAGTGGAGGCTGCAGGGTCTGTCTGGGGGCCAAGGGACGCGGAATATAATTTTTTTCCTATCACCACCCTAGAAACATGCATGGGTCAGGGCAGGGATCACATGAGCACTGGGGTGGGCTTCCCTGCCTGGCTTGTGACGGAGGAGAAGTGGCATTTAACTGGACCACAAAGGACCGGTTGGAATGCTATCAACTCAGTCAGAACAAACCTTTGTGTGTCTAATACCCATTGCTTCCTCCAGTGATGCACAGCAAGACTGTCCTACATATTTCCAAACGCCTCTGGAGGACATGCTATTCAAGGCTGAGAAGAATTAGGCCAAACATGATACATCTAGAAGTTCGAATGCTCCTTAGCCATTAAAGTTACTTTAAGTTGTGGCTCAGTCAGCAAAGTGCTTGCTATGTAAACATGAGAACTTGAGTTTGACCCTCAGTATCCACATAAAAGCTGGGTATGGTAGCACACAACTTAATATGAACACTGGGAGTGACAGGTAGATCTGTGGGACTTTGCTGACCCACCAGCTTAGCCTAACTGGTGATTCTCAACTCACAGTAAAGAGACCTAGTGTCAAAAAACAAGGAATGATTAAGGAAGATACCCAAGGTCAACTATGGCCTCTGCATGTTCTCACACGTGCATACACACACACACACACGCATACACACACACACACACACACACACACACACACACACACACACGCACACACGAATGTGTTTGCACGTACACACACAGTTACAGTGATCTAACTGGTTTTTTTTAAATATTTATTTATTTTATGTGTATGAGTACACTATAGCTGTACAGATGGCCATGAGCCATCAAGTAGCTGCTGGGAATTGAACTCAGGACAGCCCCGCTCGCTCCGGCCCACTCGCTCGCTCCGGCCCTACTCCCTCTGGTGTAATACACTGTCACTGTCTTCAGACACACCAGAAGAGGGCATCAGATCTCATTACGGGTGGTTGTGAGCCACCATGTGGTTGCTGGGATCCGAACTCAGGACCTTCGGAAGATCAGTCAGTGCTCTTACCTGCTGAGCCATCTCGCTAGCCCCCCTAAATGTTGTCTTTAGTATTTATTTATTTTATGAGTGTGAGTGTTTGTCTGAATGTATGTATATCACTGTATTTATGCCTGCTACCTGTGGAGGTTAGAAGAGGGCATCAGATCCACCAGAACCAGAGTTCTATAGATGGTTGTCAGCCATCATGTGGGCTCCACAAACTGAATGTAGGTCGTCTCAGAGAGCAGCTGGTGCTCTTACCTGCTGTTTCCCCAGTCTCTTGTTTCTGAGACACAATCTCACCATATAGTTCTGGTTGGTCCAGAGCTTCCTATGTAGACCAGACTGGCCATGATCCTCCTGTGTCTCTCTCCCATGTGCTGGGATTAGTCATGAACCACCATGCCTTACAAGGTAACTAATTAAATTAGTTAGCTACAACTAACTAAAAAATTAGTTAATTAAAAATCAGTGTAGATCAATACATGGTAACTTCCTGCAGATGAACCCATCTATTTTTTTTTTTTTTTTTTTTGGTTTTTCAAATTCTCTGTGTAGCCATGGCTGTCCTGGAACTCACTCTGTAGACCAGGCTGGCCTCGAACTCAGAAATCTGCCTACCTCTGCCTCCCAAGTGCTGAAATTAAAGGTGTGTGCCACCATTGCCCGGCTCCTCTAAAAATTTTTAATAGACGTTTTAGATTTTATAGAGACTGTACATGGTGTGTATACATATATATCACGTGTATACATACTTGTGTGTACATGATAGGCAGCTTTATCCTCATTGCAGGGACAGTTGAGAATGTCTAGAACCTGCAGGTGTCACATTTGGGAGGTAGGGGACGTTGGCATACATCCTGTGGTGGGCAGCATAGTCCACACAACAAAGAGCTGGCACAAAAGATCGCACTGCAGTTTTGACATCTCTAAGATGGGGATTAAAGTTTCCTTATCTTATGGTTGATGTGTAAAGGGCTTAGAGTGGTGTCCTGCATCATGTAAGATATGTCAAGCTGCCAGGTGGCAGAGCGGCAGCTCTCCTGTGCTTGGTGAGTAAGGCAGAATCGGCTCACCAGGAGGTCTGCTGACAGCTGTTCCGCCCAGCTGTCTGGAGAGCCTCAACCTATGTAAGTCTGTGGCCTCCTTCCATGATCCTCCTGTGTGAAAGGGGAGCCTAGGAATTATGCAGCTGTGTGGAAGCGGTTGTGGGCCTTCAAAGTTGTGTGACACTTGGGAGGCAGAGGCAGAGGCAGGCGGATTTCTGAATTCGAGGCCAGCCTGGTCTACAGAATGAATTTCAGGACAGCCAGGGCCACACAGAGAAACCCTATCTCGAAAAACCAAGCCTCTCCCCTCCCCACCCCCCAAGAGTTGTGTGGCCTGCAGCACCTGGGGACAGGGGACTGAGTGGCTGCATGAGGCTGGGTTCTGTACATCCCTTGTGAGCTTGCCAGACACTGACCCACCACTTCTGGTGGCCTGGGGCTCAAGGGGAAGGGGCGCTGAGCAGGATGCCCTCTTTCAGGGTGTGAACCTTTATGTGAAGAACCTGGATGACTCCATTAACGATGAGCGGCTGAGGGAAGTTTTCTCTACCTATGGAGTGATCACCAGCGCTAAGGTGAGGGGCGCTGTGCTAAGGTGCCCTCCTAGAGGGCTCCTTGCTTTCATTCCTCTCCCACCCTCCCAGCTTCTCACCCCTGCACAACCCCAGCTTCTCACCTCTGCACATCCCAGTTTCTCACCCCTGTATAACCCCAGCCTCTCATCCTTGCACCCCCCCAGCCTTTCACCCTCTTGTTCTACCTATCACACACTCCAACTTCTGATCCCTGCACACCCCCAGCCTCTCACCCCTGCACAGCCCAAGCCTCTCAGTTAGCTTCCAGAGACTTTGGGTTAGGTCCCTCTCTCTGTTCCTGGCTAACACCTTTGGAGATCCATTGGCAGCCTTGTTTGGACTGGATGGGGAAAGAAAAATAAACATATAATGTAGCTATCGCATTGGGCTTGATGGAACCGTAGTCTTATTTTATTCAATAATCGCTCACAGATACCTACTATATACCAGATTCCAGAAATGTATCCTCTGTCTGGACCTCAGTTTACTCACCTGGAAAATGGGACAGTTTCATTCTTTCTTCCCCATTTGTTGAGTACCAGCTGTGTGCCCAATCTTGTGATGTACCTAAGATGTGACAAATAGCCATCCTCCTCAGCAGTTCTATGACTGTGAAAGGCGGCTGAGGGACCACGTCTCTCTCATAAGATGAAAGTGCAGCATGAGCTGTGTGGGCCTTAGCCCTGGCTTCTCATCTGGGTCAGACAGGCTGCATGTGGAATTCTGAGGGCATGACCTGAACATTTGACTTTTTTTTTTTTTTTTTTTTTTTT
>NW_022196897.1:150013099-150017810 GCF_008632895.1 Mastomys coucha
CAGAAATCCGCCTGCCTCTGCCTCCCAAGTGCTAGGATTAAAGGCGTGCGCCACCACCGCCCGGCTGACTTTTTATTTTAATTAAAGTTGTATGACCTGTTCTTGTGTGTGTGTGTGTGTGTGCGCGCGCGCACGCGCACGCGCCTAGAGCTCAGAGGTCAAGCTGGGGGGGGGGGCTCAGTTCTTTCTTTCCACTGTATGGGTCCCTAGGGGTCTAACTCAAGTTGTTGGGCTTAGTAACAGGTGTCCTTACCTGCTGAGCCCCCTCTACTGCCCCAGGGATATTTGACTTTATAAAGTAGCCCAGGTGGTTGTAAAATGGCCCAAGATTTATTCATTTCAAACCAGGGTCTGTGGGAAGCATACGCAAATGAGTAAGACACAGTCCATGCCTTTGAGGGCTTTATGATCTAGTGATATGGTCAGATGCATCACTATTGTGAGATGGGAGGTCGGGACTTGGGAGAGCTCAGTTGGTAATGTGCTTGCCTTGCCAGCCTGAGTTCTAGCCTAAGAATGTGGGTAAAAATAAAAGCCAAGTCCGGTGGTGTATGAGGCAGTAAAGTGCTGTGTACTGTGTGTGGTATGGTATAGTGCTGTGTGCAATAGTGCAGTGCTGTGTGCAGTGGTGTGGCTGCTGTATGCTATGTGTGGTACTGTGTGCAATGGTGCAGTGCTGTGGGTTGTGTGCAGTGCTGTGTGCAGTGGTGTGGCGCTGTGTGCAGTGGTGCAGTACTATGTGCAGTGCTGCAGTGCTGTGTGCAGTAGTGTGGCCGCTGTATGCTATGTGTGGCATTGTGTGCAGTGGTGCAATGCTGTGTGCAGTGGTGCAATACTGTATGCAGTGATGAGGTCCTATGTGCAGTGGTGTGGTGCTGTGTGCTATGTGCAGTACTGTATGCAGTGGTGCAGTACTATGTGTAGTGGTGCAGTTCTGTGTGCTGTGTGTGGTGCTGTGTGCAGTGGTGCAGTGCTGTGTGCAGTGGTGCAGTGGTGCAGTGCTGTGTGCTGTGTGCAGTGCTGTGTGCAGTGGTGCAGTGCTGTGTTATGTGTGATACTGTATGCAGTGGTGCAGTGTTGTAATGCTGTATGCAGTATGCAGTGGTATGTGAGGTGCTGTGTCCTGTAATTCCAGACAAGCAGATTCCTGGGGCTTGCTGGTCAATCAGTCTCTTCTACTTGAGACCCTGCCACAAAACAAAGGTGGATGCTACTTGAAGAATGATACCCATAGTTGTCCTCTGGACTCTGTGAACACATGCATGTTAACCTGCAGACATGAACATGTGTCCTGCACATTAGCACATGCACACACATGAACAGGGACATTAGCGCACACGCATACACACACATACACACACACAGAGGGAGACAGTGTTGGATACAGAGATGCAGGAGCTCAATGGGACAGTTGGGGGCTTCCTGGAGCAAAAGGAAATTGCCTTTGACTTGGCTATGAATAGATAGGTAACAGAAGTTGGACTGGGTTATATGATGAGGATTTATGTAATTATATACTTTTCCTATTTTACACAAAATGTGATAAAAAAATAAGTCAATGAGATAAGGATAAATCAAAAGGAAAAAAGCTTAAGTGAATGAAAGTGTATATACTGCCTATATTGCCAAGTTAACTGTAAATTCCACTTAAGTTTTAGTTTTAACAATATTATTGTTCTCTTTAATTATGTATTTGTTTGTTTTTTATTATTTTGGTTTTTTGAGACAGGGTTTCGCTGTGCAGCCTTCGCTGTACTGGAACTCACTCTGTAGACCAGGCTGGCCTTGAACTCTTAGAAGATCCACCTGGCAGACAGATAATTTTAAAAAAGGGAACAATAAATTCAGGTAGTGGTAGTGCATACCTTTAACCCCAGCACTCAGGAGGCAGAGGCCTGTGCATCTCTGAGTTTGAAGCCAATCTGGTCTAGAGAGTGAGTTCTAGGTCAGCAGGGATACACAGAGAAACCCTGTCTCAAAAAACAAAAACAAAACAAACTAAAACAAAACAAAATAAAAAAAACTATCTGCTAACAGAAACTCTTAACAATATCTCTGCATGGAGACGTCTGGTCTCTGAATTGGAGAGATGATGCAGTGGGTAAGAGTGCTTGCTGTACAAACATGAAGACCAGAGTTCAAGTCCCTATAACCTACATAAAAACCTAACTCTACTCATGTGTGAGTTTGTAACCCCAGTACTATGTTGGGTAGAGACAGGAGGATGGCAGGGCCTTGCTGGCTGCCAGCCTGGCTTCAGATACAGTGAGACTGTCTTCTTCAGGGAATAAAGTAGAAGGTGATAGAGAAGAATGTCTGACATCCTTCTTTGGCCTCAGTGTGCATACACACACACACACACACACACACACACCATACATATATACACACATCAGACACATATACACACACACACACACCACATACATACACATCACACATATCACACACATACAACACACACATATACACACCACATATATACATATCACACACACTACACGCATATACTACATATCACACATATCACACACATACAACACATTCACACATACACACATCACTCACATACACATACACACATACTACATACATACACATCACACATATACCACATATCACACACATATAACACACTCACACTTATACACATCACACACACATCACATACATACACACACATCACATTCATAAACACACATCAAACACATCACACACATACCACATACATACACACACATCACACACACACACATCACATAAACACACATCACACATATCACACACACCACATACATACACAGACATCACACACACATCACATTCATACACACACATCACACACACATACACACATATACAACACACTCACACTTACACATACATCACACACATACAAACACATGCAGCACATATCACACATATCACACACATGCACACACTCACATATACACATCACACTCATGCAGCACATATCACACATAACAAACACACATATACACATTGCACACATACACACACACCACACAACAAATACACACACCACACACATATACATCACAAACACACACCACACATACACACATCTCACACACACACAAATACACACACAATAACATCTAGTCCGATGAGTTTGTGGATCCCTTCTAAGAATATTTTTAAATGCAAAAAATAAAATTCATAGACTCATCAGGAAGCCAGTTGTATCAAAATCCAATTACCAAAATATGATAGCAACAGGCCTGTGTGCTGTGCAGTTTTTGTTTGTTTGCTTGTTTGTTTGTTTGTTTTGTCATATTCTTTAAAATTTATAAAATATTGTAACAATAAAAATGAGTATTATAAAAGTTGTTTGATATAAAACAATCAATTGAACAGTCTTATGTAGATGCTTGTCTGTAGCAATACTGAAAATACATGTTTTTCTCAATATAAATTTTAAATAACTCCAAACATATTAGCTGTATATTTTAAATTATACATCACAACTAGTTTATTTAATGAACATAAATAGATGAAGTCTTTTTGTTTGTATGTTTGTTTGTTTTGATTTTAGTAGAGCTTAAAATCTTGGCTCTTACTGTAGTAAAGCCCAAAATCAGAACAATTTTTAGACATTGAAGTTCATTGTAATAAGGCTTTACTTCAATGCCCCTCACACCACTAAAGGATTTTGCCTCCATAGTAGCTAGGCTAAGAGTTGACAGTTCTGCTGTGCCAAGGAAATGAATTGTAGGCACGATTTTTAGATACAGATTTCCTGCTATGGTCAAAGCTATTTGACTGGAGTGAATGACTTCATTCTCAGCCCACAGAGAACAGGTTACATTCATTTAAGAAATGGTGAGTGTATTAAGATGGTCTATCCATGAAGTCATTCACCAAGTGTTTCAATGAACAATGGTTCTGCTTGGAGGGTGGCACAGACATTAGGTGAGGGTAAGAATCTGGTTCATTATCTGTGATGATTTTGAAAAGCATTCATCTCAGAGAAAGAGTAACTTACAATGTCCTCTTCTTCAAAATTGATACAATAGTTACAAACATCAAGCAAAGCATTCAGTCTTACTCTTTGTTGTTCTTTTACTAGCCACCTCCCAAGTTAGTTGTCTATGTTTCTTTTGGCTGTATAAATAATTTTGAAATATGTAAGCTGTTCTGAAAACCATAGCATAGTGTAAAAACATCAAATAAACAATCCTAATAGAGAGGCTGAGATAGGAGAAGCAAGATTTCAAGACCATTATGTGGTACCTAGCAAGACACTGTCAAGTACAAACAAGCTGAAAGTATATATGGATTGTACAATATTGGACCTATTTCTCTAAATTACCAAATTAGACCACTGGATGACAGCCAACAAATTTCTAATTCCTCATATTTTTGGATTTCAATCAATTAGGATATATTGATAATATTAATTTTCATATTAAGGTATTAAGAAAAAGTAATTGTTTCTTCCTGTTATATTTGTTGTTAGAGGTAGAATTAGGTTTGTGTGGGTTTGTTGAAAGATTACTTTCTTGCTTCCTCTAGGGTATAGTTTTGCTCCTTATGTTGGTGTTTGCCATCTATTATTATTTGTAGGGCTATTTGTGTAAAGATATTGTGTAAATTTCATTTTGTCAAGGAATATCTTGTTTTTCCATCTATGGTAATTGAGGGTTTTGTTGGGTATAGTAGCCTGGGCTGGCATTTGTGTTCTTGTAGG
>NW_022196897.1:150017958-150023666 GCF_008632895.1 Mastomys coucha
GGATGTTTTGGGTTAGGAGCTTTTTTGCTTTTTGCATTTTCTTTGACTGTTGTGTCAATGTTTTTTCTATGATGTCTTCTGCCCCTGAGATTCTCTCTTCTATCTCTTATATTCTGCTAATGATGCTTGTGCATCTATGACTCCTGACCTCTTTCCTAGGTTTTCTATCTCCATGGTTGTCTCCCTTTGTGATTTCTTTATTGTTTCCATTTACATTTTTAGATCCTTGATGGTTTTGTTCATTTCCTTCACCTGTTTGATTGTGTTTTCCTATAGTTCTTTAAGGGATTTTTGTGTTTCCTCTTTAAGGGCTTCTAGCTGTTTATCTGTGTTTTCCTGTATTTCTTTAAGGGAGTTATTTATGTCCTTCTTAATGTCTTCTATCATCATCATGAGAAGTAATTTATATCTGAATCTTGCTTTTCCAGTGTGATGGTGTGTTCAGGACTTGCTATGGTGGGAGAACTGGGTTCTGATGATGCTAAGTAACCTTGGTTTTTGTTGCTTATTTTCTTACACTTGCTTCCCTCCATCTGGTTAACTCTAGTGCTACCTGCTCTGACTAAATCTGACTGGGGCCTGTTCTTCCTGTGATCCTGGTTGTGTCAGAACTCCTCAGAGTCAAGCGGTCTCTGTGATCCTGTGATCCTGGGTTGTTATAGTGCCTAGGAGTAGAGCCACCTCTGGGTATTATGGGACTCGCTGCAAAATTTGCGCCCAAGGTCTGCTGTGCCACTGGGCTGGTGGAGTTTCTGTGTGCCTGGGCCTCACTGTTCCCAGTTACTCCCGGTGTTGGGGCAGATGTTATATCCTCCTCACCTCTGATCCTAAGATCTGGGGGGTGTTAGAGCGCCTAGGAGTGGCGCTTCCTCTGGGTGTTGTGGGACTGACTCCAGAATTTGTGCCCAATGTCTGCTTAGGGCACTGGCACAGACAGACCGACATGCTATATGTTGTTAATGTTTTAAAGCTAAGGGTCATCATAATAGCAGCACGAATAGAGAGCAAATTGTGATCACCATTAGAATGACATAAAGATATTTGTTTTCACAAGCAAGTCACAGGCATGGCCGACACTGCTATGCTTCCTTTTTGCTGCTCATTTCTGTAATTGAAATAAATAAAGACACTTTGCACAATTCCATCTATGCCCCTCCCTTTGGGTCTATAATCCAGAGGTGTGGCAGTTTGAGAGTCACTGTCACAACATGAGATCTGCTGGAGTGGCGCTTTAAAAAGACTCTTGCCTCTCAGGCCTGAAAAAGGTTAAGAATGCCCTCTGCATCTCATCTGTGGAAAGATGAGGATGATTAGTTCAAAAGCTCTGATCCGAGCAAAACCTGGAAGTAGAACAGCAGCTAGTTGACAGGAACTAGCAGTCAACAGCGGTGAGGGAACTCTGGGTCTGAGATATACAGAAATCTCTGTCTCTGTCTCTGTCTCTGTCTGTCTCTGTCTCTGTCTCTGTCTCTCTCTCTCTCTCTCTCTCTCTCTCTCTCTCTCTTATTCGGGGGTTTTTGGGTCAGAGACAAGGTCTCACTGTGTAACTAGGATGTCTTTGAACTAACTAGGTTGTGCAGGCTGGCTTTGGACTCACTATGTAGCACAGGCTGGCTTTGGACACACTATGCAGCGCAGGCTGGCTTTGGACTCTCAATGATCCTCTTGCCTTGGCTTCCCCAGTGCTGGAGTAACAGGTGCACACCACCACACATCGCTCTCTGCAATGCTCTTTAAGCTTTTCTGGAAGTCTAAAGTAATAAAGTCTAAAGTCCAAATTTATAAGGTAAGAAGGCAGCTGAGAAAGTCTGTTGCAAACTTCTGAAGAACCCAGCCTCATGCCTTGAGGAGGAGTAGAAACCACCAGAGTGTCTTGAGTCCTGGTTGTGCTTGAGTCACCAGGTAGGTGGCCTTGGACAAGTCACTCTTGAGCCACCATTTTCCCCTGTAAAGGGGAAGCCGTGGTTCCTCCCTCACCAGGAGGCTGGGTGTGAGCCACAAAGGCTCGTGAAGTGTGTGGCACACAGTAGGCCTCAGTAAATGAGGGGTGTATGATTCGTCCCATTATCACAGTATGTCTCAGGTTCTGCTGAGTGGTGGGTCTGGTCCCGGGGAGAAGCGTGTATCCCAGGAGTCTTGCTTCCTTGTGCCCAGCAACCCTTGTCTCATCTTGCTTTTAGGTGATGACAGAAAGTAGCCACAGCAAAGGCTTTGGCTTTGTGTGCTTTTCCTCTCCAGAAGAGGCAACGAAGGCCGTGACAGAGATGAATGGGCGCATCGTGGGTACGAAACCACTATATGTGGCCCTGGCACAGCGCAAGGAGGAGCGGAAGGCCATCTTGACCAACCAGTATAGGCGACGCCCCTCTCGCCCTGTCTTGAGCTCCTTCCAGCAGCCTGCCAGCTACCTGCTCCCTGCTGTACCCCAGGTGACAGTGTGTCTACAGCTCCAGCCGGGGGACAGAACTTCACAGACAAACAGAGATTCTGTCGAAAAGACCATGGACAAGATGCTCCAAGAGGCCCTTAGAGCCTCACTTGCTCCATCTTTAAAGGGGCCTCCACGCTCTCTTGTCTTCCAGTCTGTGTGAGATTCCTGAAGGTTGTCTGGCAGGGACCCTGTGGTTAAATGTGTTTTGGAGGTCTTGAATTAAGTATCAAAGCCTGAATTTCTTTCTTTAAAGATTGATTTATTTTATGTATGTGAGTACACTGTCACTGTCTTCAGACATACCAAAAGAGGGTGTCAGATCCCATTACAGGTAGTTGTGAGCCACCATGTGGTTGCTGGGAATTGAACTCAGGACTTCTGGAAGAATTAGACGGTGCTTTTAATTACTGAGCCATCTCTTCAGCCCCAGAATTTCTTTATTGTATCAATTATCTTCCCCAGTTATGTCAGCATTCATCGACCACCCCCCCCCCCACACACACTCAAGCAGCCACAGTGCCTGTAGCATTTTCCCAACTCAGATGGTCACACAGCTGCCCTAGCTGTTTGTGTTCTGAGGTCCATGCTAGGGAAGACCTCCTAGAACTCAGAGCAGTAGAAAGATATGTGTGATTGAAGATCAGCTGCTAACATCATTTAGCAATTGCTTGAGCTGGAACAAATTAGAGCGATATGCTTTATCGAGGTCCCTGGACCAGAGTAAGGAACAATGGTTGAGATAAATCTGAGATCCTGCTCTGAGGGGCTTAGGGATATGGGGAGATGGGAAGAGAGGGTGAATCTTTCATGGAGGCCTAAGCTGTTTCCTGCAGGGGATAGTGTGTTTCTCACATTGGTGTCCTTGAGAAGATGCGAAGCCCCTCACCTCAGATCCTCTTCTTCCACAGTCTACAGCCCAGGCTGTATACTACAGTTCTGGCTCCATAGCTCCAATGCAACCTGACCCCAGGTGGACAGCCCAGCCACATGGACCTCCGTGTAAGTGACCTTAGCCCTTTCTACCTTCAGCCTGGCTTATGGATGTGAGCCCTAGGAAAAGAGACAGACACTATGGGATCAAACCCGGCTTTGCATTTCTCAGAATTGGTTACCTTACCCAACTCCTTTGAGCCTCAGTTTCCCCTCCCCGACTAGGGACTAAATGTTCATGAAACAGCAAGCACTATGGCAACCCTGGCAAGGACACATAGCATGGCCATCATCAGTGCTCTCCATGGCAACCCTGGCAAGGACACATACATAGCATGGCCATCGTCAGTGCTCTCCAAAGGCTAGCCCTGATTTGGGGCTGAAAATTCTTGCAAAGCAGACGATAAAAAATGAAATTGCTAATGAATGGCCTCTCAAGAGTCAAGCTTACACACAGATCTCTTTGGACTAAAGTGAATGATCAGGGTACTTGAAAACTCAGAGCCTGGGGAGATATGAGATGGTTTTGGGTTTTCTCATTGCAGATTTCTGTGCACCCTCCATAGAGTTCTTGGTCTAGGTAAATTCTCTCTCTCCCCCCTCTGTCTCTGTCTCGGTCTCTCTCTCTCTCTCTGTCTCTCTCTCTGTCTCTGTCTTTCTCTGTCTTGGTCTCTCTGTCTCTCTCTCTCTGTCTCTGTCTCTCTCTCTCTCTCTGTCTTTCTCTCCCCTCTGTGAACTTAGGGCACAGTGTGGTACTTTGATGATCACCTGAAACCTCTCTCTGTTTTTCTCTATGCTATAAGCTACCTGCCCTCCAGCTGCCTCAGTGGTCCAGCCTCTAAGCACGGTGCAGCATCCCTGTATCCACCTCAGCACTGCCAGCCAGGCCTCCAGCCAGGTGCCTCACACGCAGAGAGTAGGTGAGTGTGAGTGAGTGTTGCCAGGAATTGGATTGGAAGGGTGTCAAAGAGTGAGAAACCGGAGATTGGCAGTGGAGGTAAGCTTTGACCAGGCTCCATAGTGACCTTGCTTCCGTGGTGAGCCAGCCTGGCTTTGGAGGGTGTCCGTTAACATAAATGTTAGCATGGCATCCAGCCCTTGGGTGTCACTTTGGGAATCTTGCAGATTGCTGTCTCTGCCGACTCAATCTTTAAAGTAGGGATAAAAATCGTGTGCCCATTTTGTTGGGAGGATTAGTGAGTTCACAAATGGAAGGATTTGCGTCTTAGCGAATATGAAAGGTGCTGTGGCTTGGAGACAGGTGTATCTGTTGCTAATCTTCATATCTCTATGCTGGCCCTATGCTCAGCACTGGGGTGGGGTGTTCTTTAGGGATTCTGCATAATGAGTCAGATGAAACCTCTGGTCTTCTGTCGCTGCCAGGTTTCAACACCCAATGGTCATTGCTATAGTCTTCAACTGTAGTAAAATACACACAATGTATAATTGACTGCTTCACTATTTTTTAAAGGTTTATTTATTTTCATTTTATGTGCATGAGTGTTAGCCTCCACATACATATTTGTAGCATGTGTGTAGTGCCATGGAGGTCAGAGGAGGGTGTTGGATACCCTGGAACTAGAGTTACAGACAGTTGTGTATTGTATGGGTGCTGGGAAGTGAACCATGGTACTACGCAAGAACAGTGAGAACTTGATTGTTTTTAAGCCCGTAGTTTAGAGGCATCCAGTACGTTCACAGAGCTGAGTATAAACTGCAGCCATTGCCACCACTGTCTCGAAAACAAAGCTTTCCACCAGCCACAATTCCTAACTCATGATTCTTTCCAAACTCTGAAAACAAACCCATCCTTTTTTTTGCCTCTTTGAATTTGCACTTGATCTTAGCCAAAAGGCTGAGAAGCAATTGTCCCTCTGACTCTGAGTGTGGTTACTTCA
Source organism: Mastomys coucha (assembly GCF_008632895.1). Lineage (NCBI taxonomy): Eukaryota > Metazoa > Chordata > Mammalia > Rodentia > Muridae > Mastomys > Mastomys coucha. The sequence continues at coordinate 150,023,218 of NW_022196897.1, forward strand.
AGTAAATGGCATCGGACTCTCGGTGCTTTGTGACTAGCTGTCACTTAGCACGGTGTCCTCGAGATTCATCGATGTTTCTGCAAGATGCGATGTCTTGCATATGTAGATTCCATGTCTTTTGGGTATGCATCCACCTGTTGAACACACGCACTGCTTTCACCCGTGGGTTCTTGTACACAGATATGGCCACTGCTTTCACCCGTGGGTTCTTGTACACAGATATTGCCACTGTTTTCACCTGTGGGTTCTTGTACACAGATATTCCCACTGCTTTCACCCGTGGGTTCTTGTACACAGATATTGCCACTGCTTTCACCCATGGGTTCTTGTACACAGATATTGCCACTGCTTTCACCCGTGGGTTCTTGAACACAGATATTCCCACTGCTTTCACCCGTGGGTTCTTGTACACAGATATTGCCACTGCTTTCACCCGTGGGTTCTTGTAC
>NW_022196897.1:150024731-150027253 GCF_008632895.1 Mastomys coucha
TTTTTACAGTCAACATTGGTACCCAGACTACAGGACCAGGTGGGGAGGGATCCTCTATTCCAGGCCAGCCTCTCATGCCACATAGAGGAACCTCGGCTGTACACAGTGCCCATGGGGTAAGACTGTCTGCTCACTGTGGGCTCTGGGTATCCTGGCTCATAAGTTTGGCTGAGGCGTTTTTCCCTCTAGTCCTTGCTTTTCTTCACAACATTTCATTTACTAATGTGCGAAAATCAGTCAAAGGTCATTCCTGCTAAGGGGGAAAGAGAGGACCGTGGTCACGGCCTGTTTATTCAGGGGAAAGAGAGGACCACGGGCACGTTCTATTTATTGGCTACAAACCTTTTTTGTCTAGGTCATTACCAAAATGAACTTGAACTTGCCATTGAGTGCAGGAGAAGGAGTCTAAGAATATGCTGAGCATTGAGAGGAACCTTTGAAATAGGACTAAAAATGTTGATTATAATTAAAAGGCTGTGTATCTCCTGCCCCAACAAAGATTTCAAATTCAGGATTACTGAAACATGTCTAGAATGTTAATGTCTTCTTTGGATGACTTCTTGCAAAAAGAACAATTGTCTTTTAATTGCAACCGCACTTTTAAAGTTAGCACAATATAATAGGGCTATGGAGGGGCTGGAGAGATGGCTCAGCAGTTAGGAGCACTGGCTACTCTTCCAGAGGCCCTGAGTTCAATTCCCAGCAACCACATGGTGGCTCACAAACCATCTATAATAAGATCCGGTGCCTTCTCCTGGCACACAGGTATACATGTAGATATAACACTCATATACATAAAATAAATATATAAATATTTTCTTTAAAAAAAAGCAAACATAAAAATTCAAGGAAAATCAAGAATAACACATATAACACATGCACGCACCCCATTAAGATGTATGTTTGCGGCTGGCAAGATGGCTCAGCGGGTAAGAGTACTGACTGTTCTTCCAAAGGTCCTGAGTTCAAATCCCAGCAACCACATGGTGGCTCACAACCACCTGTAATGAGATCTGACGCCCTCTTCTGGCAAGTCTGAAGACAGCTACAGTGTACTGTGTATAATAATAAATAAATCTTTAAAAAAAAAAGATGTATGTTTGCTGTTGCTGTGTTCATAAAGCTTGCTGAGAAAAGCGCTTTATCAGATGCAAAGTGATTATTAAGTATGCCTTTCATGTGACAGTGGATTTTGAAGGGCCTTCATTGGTTTACAGCATCTCTGTGGGAGCATAACTTTGTCTTCCAGTCCACGACCTTGTTAGGGACACTCTGCCCCCCACCCGGCTGTGGAGATCTTCCCTCTTCCAGAGTCTTTCCTGGATGCCTGTGTTCACCCAGTGGAGTGAGTGTGTGAGGCCTCTTTCCTATCCATGTGATTAAGGAATGTGTTCCTGGCACCGTGTGCAGGTCCAGGAGTCAGCTGTTTACATCCCTGGCCATCAACCCCTGACTGTGTCCATGCTGGCTGCCGCACCCCTGCATGAGCAAACCCAGATGATTGGTGAGTTACTGACTCTCCCACACCGGGGCAGGTAGGAGGGCTGCAAGCTGGCTAGCCTGCAGAGCACACCTTGAGTGAGGACGGATGTGGGAACAAGGTCTCCTTCCATCACTGAGACTAGGTAGTCTCGCCCAAGCTGCCTCTTTCTAAGCCTCTGTCCTTGTGTCTTGAAAGACCAGTGGGCTGGCGCACCCAAGGCTTTTTCCAGCTTGCTCTCTGGCTCTGACTTTAGGTGGGAGATATCTGGATTTAGGATCAGGGCCAAGAAGCAGGATAGGAAAATACCCTTGGGTTTCTACTGGTCCAAGGTGGTCATTACACATCTTCACATCTCTTCGAAAGTGAGGAAGCTCTGGTTAAATTTCACCCGTCTCTTGGTGCTCACTGTGGGAGGCAGGAAATCCCTGTGTGCTGGGAAAATACAGGGTTCCCTCTAGACTCCGAGCTCTGAGAGTACTTCCTCTCCAGCCCCAGAGTTTCTGACAGGCTCAACTAAAAGATGGCTCTAGTGGGGACAGGGGAGTGGTTCAGGAGGTAAGAGTGCTTCCTGTGTAAGCTTAAGGATTTGAGTTTGAATCCCTAGCATCCACATAGAAGCTGGCCACGGCTCTGTGTGCCCTAACTCCAGAGCTAGGGGATGGAGATGGATGGAGATGGGAAGACAGCAGCAACGTGTTGGCTAACCAGCCTAGCTGAACAGCAGTCAGGATCAGTGAGAGACACTGTCTGCAGGGGGTGAGGTGGAGGCTGATACAGCAGAACATCTGATGTCCTCCTCTGGCCTCTCTGTGCACATACACCTGCATACACACATCCCCTCCACACCCATACCTACCCACCCACACACACACACACCATCCACCCACCCACAAACCTACCTACCCACATACACACCCACCCACCCCATCCACCCCCCCAACACACACCCATCCACCCACCCACACAGACCTACACACACACACACATCCATCCGCCCACTCCCACCCACTCACCCACCCCACACACCTACACACACATC
>NW_022196897.1:150027764-150037195 GCF_008632895.1 Mastomys coucha
CCCACCCACCTACCCACATACACACATTGCTATTAATGTAGGAATGAATGAGTAACTTGTTGCTGGTCAGCATGCTCTTCTCTTCATGACCACAAAGATCTCAAGCCCCTTCACTAGAGGCCCTCAGTGCTCTGTTATTTCCTTAGCTTGCTCACTAGGGCTCGCTGCTTCATGACCCCCTCACTCACAGAAGAAAATTACAGATGCCTAGTGTAGGCTCCATTGGCCATTGTCTGTAAACCGTCATTCCTTTATGGGAAGACCTAACCCCACTCAAGTATCCCCATCCTGGAGTGTCCCACGCCTTGTCAAGATGGCCAGACACCAAAACTAGGTTGGATTGCTGGAAGGACCTGATGGTGGAAGGAGAATTTATGCTGTGTGTCTGCCTCCCACACCCCAAAGTCTCAAGTTGAGCGTTACATCCTGTCTGGAATCTCAATGTGTCCAGTCAGAAATGCTTCTCATGAAACAAACAAATGGAGTCTTGAAGCTCAGCTGACTTAGCTGTAGACCCCTTTATATAGTGTTGTTTATGTTTATATGCTATTTTATTATGTTTATATTATTTATAATATATCACTATATATGTATTACTATAGATTTATTATACATATTAAATATATGTATGTATAATTGTATATAATATTCAACCTCTGACCCTTCAGATTGTTGTCCTCTAAGGTCGTGTTGCTATGCCCACTTTATAAAGTTGGGAAGAAGAGTTCCCAGTAATGTTACATGCTATAGCTTGGGGTGACAGGTTTTAGGACAAGATCCCAGACACCCTTATTGCTCCACTCCATGGTACTACTCATGGAATTCTGGGCTTTGAGGCAGGTGTGCATGTAAGCTATCAGGTTGTTCTACACAGGGGAGCTCCTCTACTCCCTCATCCACGATACCTGTGGCCCACTGACTGGCAAGATCACGGGCATGCTGCTGGAGATGGACAACCTGGAACTTCTGTTATTGTTGGAGTCCCCAGAGTCCCTCCATGCCAAGGCAGGTGGAGACTGGGTAGTCGCACAGCAAAGACCAAGGGCTGTCCTGAAGAAGTTAGGGCAGCTGCTATCAGTCTGCTGGGTCTTAGCTGAGGGTCCGCAACTTCAGTCCCTCCACAGATGAGCTCTGTGTAGGTTCCGAGGAAAGTTTCAATGCAAGTAGCTGGGTTCTGACGGCACAGTCACATCCATCAGTGTTACCTCTGTTTTAAGAAGGTGGCAGTGGGCTGGGATCATGTGAACAGCAGGGCGTGAGAGCTCTGTGCATCCTTTATTATGCATGTAAAGTCATGGCCCTTCTGGGACCGCCTGGACTGGGGCAGCTACACTAAGCCTCTCTGTTTTATGTCTGTAGATAGAAGAGGCGGTGGCAGTACTGCGGGCACATCGGGAAATGGAGTCAGCAGACAGGAACTGAACTCTGTGGGCCCCCAGGGATGGAAGGGCCGACAGAGCAGCTGAGACTCTGTAGAGAACCCAGTGGAGACTGACAAGCAAAAACTCACTGCGATGTGTTGGTGGCTTTGTCTAAAGCACCAGGGAGTTTGGTGAAGTTAAAGGAGTCATAGACGTGCACAGTGGCTGGATGTTGTCATGCCAGTTGCCCTGCTAGGCCTCAGAGTTTACTGCCTGGCTCCGTTCTGTCTGGAGGCCTGATCTACTGTAGGTCAGTCCACCTTCTTGACTGAAGATTGGGTGTCTTCCATATTCTGGGAACATTTTTTTTCCCTCCACTCCCCCCCTCCCCACTGAAAATGGAATACTCACTCCCTTGACTGCTGATTACTGTATTTCTGCTCTTGGTTCTAAGGCTGTGTGAATTCTAACTTATTTCCTGATGGGTTATTTATTCCTTATTTCTTGAGCTTTAGGTATGTAATGAAGGCTGGACACGCAGTCCTCTGCTGATCTTTTTGCTTTATATATTAAAAAATGCTGCAAAAATCTGTCTTGCCTGGAAGGAGGGTGGGGCAGTCTTGACTGTAGTGAGACTGGCTTTAAGGAGCAGAACCAGAACCCCAAACAGGTGCTAAAGTACACAGAAAGTGTGCATGTAGCAGGAAACCAACCGGGAGCTGAGCTTAAGTATGTAACAGCTCCAAACTATAGACTGCTCACCAACGGCAGATGGTTAAATGGGTCCCATTAGGCAATGGAGTGAGAAAATGGACTAAAGCTCAAAGTACGTGTCATTTCTGCAGGCCAGGTGAGCACTACAGAAGGCAGCCCAGGTGACCAAATGCTGTGTAACGTAGTTAAGAACTCTGTAGAAATATACTAGAGTCCCTTCCTGGTAAGAGTCCCCATCCCTAAACAGGAAGCTCCCAGGATTTCTTTGGGGCAGTCAGTGTTCATCTCAAGGAGTACAGACCTGTAGGATGCCGTCCCGCAGCTCCTACCTGCGTGGGGTTCCACGAACCGGGAATGTGGGAGACCTGCAGTATGGGGAAAGCAGAGAAAAGGACGCACACACCAAGAGACGTTTCTCATCAAGGTGCACTTTACTTAATGACGGGAGAGGATTTATACTCAAAGGCATCACAGGTAAGCAATTGGCATTTAGGTGATAATAAGACATCAAAGCTCAGTATGGATACAAAGGAATCCAGGAAGGGGAAGAAAGATCAAAGAATCACGGCTTCGAAAGAAACAGGTATCTGGTTCTTGAGTCATTTGCATGGGCTCCAACCCCCCAGCGCGCAGAGACTAGCTGTCAACTTGTAGTTTCGGTTTGAGAATCTCCGAGAGCACAGCAGGGCTTCCCACACAGACCTTAGCCCCTTGCCATGTGACCAAAGAACAGTGAAGAAACACTTGCAGTGTCGCTGTCACAAGTCAACTGGAACAAATCCAACAGGGTCCATCATTCTGTCTCTCGTTGTCCTCCCCACCCCCCACCCCCATGAAGGCCATTTTGAATTCCCCTTATTTTCCAGCCTCCAAGCCACTCTCTCTCCCCTAGATGTCCTCCAGATGCTCAATGCTGGCACTTCTTCAGGCCTGAGCCTCATTCTTCTTTTCTCTCTCCACATTCTGTTCTTCCACATCAAGTCACAATCTCATTTTCAATTGGGCTTTCTTGAAGACTCTACCTTTTTGTTCTTCAGTTCCGTTCGCTTTGGAAGCTCCCACAGACTATACACACCCTACTTAACCCGAGTTCTTGGACCATCAGTTTTAAGTCCAATCCACAAGTCAAGTTTATGGCTCGGAGCTCCCTGCCACTCTGCTATTGTCTTGAGTGTTCTCAGGAAAGTCTCACCCACATTCTATCCCAAGGCTAAGCTCTCCCCACACGCTCCCTTCGCTTCCCCTCATCTCCCACAAGCAATCTATCTCTCAATTGTTTCAATCCTTTATTGCCATCCTGGCCTAAGCTGGACCCTGGCAACAGGCCCTGTGGCTTAACTGTATTCGTGTTTCTTTCTTCCAAGAAATCAGAAGGACAAAATCTGCTCTCTTACCCAAGTCTGTTACCCCACTGTTTCCTTAAGGTTTAAACAACGTAACTTGCAGCCTCATCTGGTGATGTTGAGAATTTTACACATCTTCATTAGTCTTCCCTTAGTGCATGCTGCCAGCTAGGGAGCACACATCCTACTTGTCCAATCTCCCATCTTTCACCTACTAATATTACCTTAAGAATATTTTTCTCATTATCGTCAGCATGTATTTACTATACAAAATGTCACATTATGTATGTGTGCTTTGCTCTAGCTTACTACCCTCATAATGCCCTCCTCCCAAATGTTCTACACACACACACACACACACACACGAGAGTGCAAACTTATTTGTAGATAAATCTAGATAAAACATGCAGTATTCATTTGTGAATCTAGCTTAATTGCTTCACATCATTTCCAGTTCCATCCATTTTTTTTTTTGCAAGGAATTCCATTCTTTATTGCTGAATAAAACTCTACTGTATGGGCCAGAGATAATCCACAGGTGATGTTGCTTGTCACAGAAACCTGATGACCTGAATTTGATCCTTGGAACTCATATAAACATGGGAGAAAAACAACTCCACAAAGGTGTTCTCTCACATCCACACGTGTACTGTATCTCACACATGCTACTAAGAGAGACCCTTGTACTCACCATATGTATACATCTTAGCCATTCGAATGCTGCTGGTTATTTATGGGAATAAATTATTTTGGGAATGCTGCCAGAGTTAAGTCTCTAGCACATGCTTCCTGGATATTCTACTGGTTAGGTAGCTAAGGAGCCATAACCTATGGGTTTTGAGACAGGTTCTATGAAGCTCGAGAACTATGGGTAACTTTTGAGGACCCTTTATACTGATTCCACGGCTGGCAGCTTGCCTTTACTTTTTGTGGTGCAGGGGCTTGAACTCAGGCCCTTGTGCATGTTAGGCAAACGCTCTACCGCTGAGCCACATGCCCAGCTCTTAGGTTTCTCTTCTGAATTCAGTTCAAGCTCTCCTTTCCAGGGGACTTTTACCATTCCATTGTACAAACTCCATGGAGGCAGACATGACTGAATATTCCTTCATTTTGCCTAAGCCAGCTGCTTTACACTTATCTGATCAACCTCTTCTCACAGAGCCATTTCTCAGAGCAGGGACTGTATATAGTTACCCTGCTTCGCTTGGACTACACACAATGCTTGGGCTGTTCAAAAAGCTCATTTAATAAATATATCAATGTTTTCTTCCACAGATCGTTCCATATCTTATTCAGGAAATATAGTATTTAAAACTTTAATGTTTCTTTTACAGGGTCAAAATTCAACAGTACAAAAAAGTATAAGATTTGGCTTGTTCTGGGCAGTGGTGGCGCATGCTTTTAAATCTCAGTACTTAGGAGGCAGAGGCAGGTGGATTTCTGAGTTTGAGGCCAGCCTGGTCTACAGAGTGAGTTCCAGGGCTACACAGAGAAACCCTGTCTTGAAAACCAACCATCCAACCAAACAAAAAACCCAAAAGATTTAGCTTGCCTTTACTATCTGCCTTGTGTGTCATAGTCAATTGTTACCAAGTCGCAGGTGAAAACCAGAGAAAGCATAAATAAACGTACAAGAGCCAGCTGTATAGAAGAAAACCTTTTAATGCAACAACAACACACACTTCAATAAAATCAGTTTAATTAACTTCAACATATTAACAAAACAAAACAAAGAAGCCTGAGGGGCTGCTACTGGGGGGAAAAGGTTAAGTTCCTGCTCAGACTGGAGGGACACTAATCTCAAGGAGGCCTCTCTCCCCATCCCACGAGGAATATGGGCTCTTTGAACATCGTAGGTAGCTCACACAGAAGGCAACAGCACAGAGCCTCCAAGGATTAGGCTCTGCCTTCCCACAAAGGGCCTGGACTAAAGGCACTGGGGCTCAACACAGGACACTGCCAAGGATGGGGTGCAGATAGCAGCTGTACCCTTGGGGAGATGGCAGCCTTGGAGAACCAGCTCAACAGGCTGCTGTGGGTGTAGATAAGCAAGCACTTTTAGCCTGTCAACGCTACTCTGCCAGCTCAGGTGAACTGCAGAGGCATGGTGTCCGAGGAAGCCACAGGAAGTCTGTGCAGATCTGGGTCAGGGATAGTTGCCAAGTACTTTGTTGACAAGGGCCAGGCAAAAGCAAGCAGATGAGGCCAGAGCTGTGGCTTCACACTTAAAAACAAAACAAAACACCCCCAAAACTCTAGTGGGGACCTTTTTGGAAAAAAAAGAAAAAAAAAAAAAAAAGAGAAAGAGTCCTGTGCTTGTCTGTAATGGACTTAATCTGACAAGCAGAACTTCTCAGGTGGAAGGCTGCTACCTCTCCAAGGAGTCAAAGTGGGGTTGATTTTTGCACTCCCTTGGCGGCATGCTGAGTGTTGGGGGCAGATGCGGGGAGGCCCTAGCTTCTCTGGGAAGGTCAAGTAAAGGGTTCTTGTTGCCCTCTCATGGTCTAGTGCATGCTCTGGTTGACTTCCTGCTGTAACTTCTGTGCAGGGACGTTCCTGGGCTCAATCTGTAGGAGGCTGCTAATATCTGCAAGGCTGGATTTATAGTCCTATAAAAGAGGAGAAGAGTTGGGGAGGGGACAGCTGCTGACACAGAAGAATGAAGCTTTCCCAGGTCTCAGGAGAAGGAACACAGAAGAGCTAGCACCCACATAAACCTCTAGCTGGGCCTGGGTGGGCATCTTTACCTTGAGAGCCTTGTAAGCTTGCGCCCGTCTGTAAAATGCCTTCACATTCTTCCCATCCAGCTTGAGGGCTTCTGTGCAGTCCTTTACGGCCTCCTTGTACTGCTTCAGGACTAGATGACAGAGCGCTCTGACGCACAAAGACCATTGCAGAAGTTCAATCACTTGGGATGCCCCCAAGCAAGCCGAAGGCAGCTGGGGAATGGCCTGATTTGCTAAACACCTGCTCTGTGCGGTAGCTCTCTCTACCTTCAATCATCTCAGTTTTAGCCCCACTTCTCAACACTGTGTGCATGTGACCACTCCATGTTCTGGTGGCCACGGAGGACAGAAGGTGTTAGAGCCGCTACAGCTAGAGCTGGCTCTGAGCCACCATGTCAGCACTGAGAACTGGAACTGGTCCCCTGGTGCAGCCAGTCCTCTTAACTGATGAGCCATTTCTCCAGTTCCCTACCCTTTGCTTCAGATGCAAAGGCTTTGAGAGGCTTATGGCTCTCAAGTCAAGGCCACCGTACCAGTGAAGGGCAGTCTGCACACGCCTAGAGTCTGACCCTGCACACTACGCCATTCACCATTCCGCAACAGGGTCTTTCCCCAAATCTTCCCCTCAGCAGACGGAAAAACCAAATGCATGAACATTAAATACTAATTAACACTGCTACATCTCAGGGGTAAAGTGTAAAGATGGAGGCAATTACTTTGGAGCACATCAACAATAAGTTGGAGCCTATGCTAAGCACTGGATAGGGTCCCCAGCATTAAGTAACTACTGGAGAATTTAGATGGTGGATGGATGGGTGGTTAAGGTACTTTGAAATTCCTTATAATAAAATGTGGAAAATACCCCAAGTATTTACATCATTCAAGTCCTATGACTAGAGGGAAGCCTTTCAGCTCCACCCATTCATCTTCCCTCACTGTTGAGTGGATGAGAGCACTCGCTGGTTGGACATGGCATCATTTGTTTTAGCAATTCCTGCTCTGCATGTATTTTCACTGTTTCCAGCGTGTGCAGTACAGACTGCTGCAGTGAGAATCAAGAGATCCTGACAGCTCAAATTCCGACTGGATTGCCAGGCACTCTGAAGAACTTGCCAAGAGTTTCTTTTCCTATAATTTAATCAATCCTGGATCTGGTCCTTAGTTTCTATAAACATGAAAAGCTGACCATCTTTCACATGGCCTTTTACTGTTATAAAAGTTATCTGATTTCTCCTTAACTTCTGTAGGGCTCTCCTCCCACTGTATGGCAATCAGCTCCCATGTTCTGCACTTGTTTTGGTTTTTACATTTGAAGTTTATTTTAGAATAAAGAGAGGAAGAATCTATCTTTAGCATTTACCCCACCAACCCAATGTCATTTATTGATGATACCTTTTCTCCCCATACTTTACTATAAACTGAATGCTGTGCTGTCTTAACGCTTTTCCTGACAAACTCAGGAATCATCGTCATGACTTAAAAACAAAGATAAGATGCAAATCTAAGTCAGGCTGGGCATGCAGGTCAGCAGCAGAGCGCCTGCCTAGCATGAAGCCCTCAGGATGATGCCCAGCACCACACCCTCCCCACAGCAGGAGGGAGAGTAACACCGTGTGGTCCAGATATAGCTGCTTAAAAACAGTGTTTAAACAAAAACTCTTCCAACATATGGTAAAAATACTTTGTTTCTTAGGAGTACGGGCTAATGGGTGTCTGGCAGCACCAAGGTCAAGGAGCTTAGGGACAGGAGGGGGCTGATGCCACAAACATGGAGCAAGTGGGCCACAGGCTTCCTTTACAAGTCTAACAAAAGGAGCTATCCTGACCCAGTCAGCTCAGAAAACCACAGGTCCAAGTTCTATCTAAAATTTAAAACTAAAAGTTCTCTTTTTAAGAAGCAAAACCAAACCTAAGTGAGTGGAATTACTTGTACCCCGTCCTATGAACACGGCTCCCATGGTTCACTAAAAAAAGTTGCCTTAGACCTTGCATGAGGATTTCAGTATGTGGACCAAATCATCTCACTACATCAAAAACATGCTTTACTTTTAAGTTTTCTTCAATTAAAAAAAAAATACTGTCTATGTGTGTGCATGATATGTTCATGTGGGTGCATAGGCCATGGGACACAGGTGAAGGTAAGTGGATAGCTTTGTGTAGGCAGGTTTTCCTTCCCACCTTTATTAAATATGGGCTCTGGGAATCAGAACTCAGGTTGCCAGACTTGTGTGGCAAGCAACTTAACCTGGTAAGTCATCTCACTGGCATGAAACACACTGTATCTTCAAAGTTTTTATGAAGGAACAATGAACTTCTATCAGATCAAAGAGTTTCTGAAAAGCTTTATTGTTTATGTGTGCCTGTGTGTGTTTATGTGCACTATGTGTGTACAGGCAGGTGTCTGGAGAGACCAGAAGAGAGCATTGGATCCTTTGGATCCGCAGGAATGGAAATTAAGGTGTGAACTGCTTAGTATGGTGCTGGGAATCAAACCTGGGTTCTCACCTGGCCAGAGCTCAGATAGTACCTTGATTTTCTCAACTTGAAGCAGTAATACTTGCTCTCTATCTATACCTGCACTTCTGGGCATCAGTGGAGAGCAGAGGACTCTCTACAACAGGGATGGTGCCCTGGCTCCTGTGCCTTTACTCTCAGTGCTTCCCAACAGCAGTTTCCGATGCAGAGCTGGCTATAGGCCCACAGGTCTATACTCAGCCAGACTGCACTCCTGTTCCAGCCGGGCAGCCAGACCTGTTCCTAACCTTAACTCCACTCACTGGCCAGCACCATCAGAAACAGGCGAGTTAAAGCAGCCACAGGATGGACAGCAGGGTAGAAAGTCTGTATCGACACAGCAAGCTTAAACTTCTGGGATAAAATTCTAGGATAATGAAAGACTATCCTTTAGCATCTCTTTAAATCTCTGCCCCTTTAAACCTTGTTGGCAGTCTTGGGTAAGTGGGAATGCATACAGTAGGACCCAAACCCCTCAATAATCAGGAGTCTGTGTAGGCAAGGAAGTCCACTGAGCTACACTCCAGCCCCCAGGGCCCACTGAGCTACACCCCAGCCCCCAGGACCCACTGAGCTAGCCTCCAGCCCCCAGGACCCACTGAGCTACACCCCAGCCCCCAGGGTCCACTGAGCTAGCCTCCAGCCCCCAGGCCCCAGGGTCCACTGAGCTAGCTCCCAGCCCCCAGGGCCCACTGAGCTAGCCTTCAGCCCCCAGGGCCCACTGAGCTAGCCTCCAGCCCCCAGGGCCCACTGAGCTAGCCTCCAGCCCCCAG
>NW_022196897.1:150037781-150053944 GCF_008632895.1 Mastomys coucha
TGAGCTACATCCCAGCCCCCAGGGCCCACTGAGCTACACCCCAGCCCCCAGGGCCCACTGAGCTACACCCCAGCCCCCAGGGCCCACTGAGCTGCACCCCAGCTTTCAGAGTGCAATGTGCTGAAGCCCCCACGGCCAGCAGCTGGGCACAAGATACCTGTTGCTGTATGTGGCAGACTCCAGGCTACTAAACAAGAGGCTTTCACTGTACTTGTCAATAGCTTTCTTGTGGCTGCCCTTCTTTACAAGCTCATTGCCTTCTTCCTTCAGAACTCTGGCTCTCTCCACATCCCCAGCAGAAGGCACTAGACAAATTCAGAAAAGGAAAAACCATGGATCAGGTGCTCACACGAGATCAGCGAGATCTCCTCAGCATCATCCCTTCCAAGTCAGGGGCTACCTGGGCGGCCAAGAAGCCTGAGTGGCGGCAGAGCCTGGGCGGCGTGGCTGCGGAGCCATCCTGACCACTAAGTCCCCTAATTAATGGCTTCTAGTCAATTAAAGTTTTTTATTAGCAGAGGACGGAGATATAAACATACTTACACATGCATATTACATACATGATAAAAAGACAGCCAGGATTCCTCATGGTACTGCCACTGGGTAGGTGGAATGACCTACTTAACTTCAGTACCTCAGTTTTCTCCCCCAGTGCAAAGGGCTAAGTTAGGGTCAGAGCTGAGAAAAATACACAAATGGAGAGCAGCCGACAAGCTCCGAGGAGCAGCTTAGTACAGAAAGGGTTAGCTTCTGTGTTTCAGGAAGGGCTGACAAGGGCTTGCTCTGTTTTGTGCTTAGCCTCTGAGTTATCTACTTTTACCTGCCACATGCAATGCTGCTCCAGCCCTTAGGGGAGAGAGCAGAGAACAAGGGGAACCCGAGCTGCCTCATCATAGTACTTTACCGTCCTTCACTGTGTGGCTCCAACAACTGCCCCTTCAGCACCGCTTTCTAATCTTTAAAAACCATCATGGTAAAACATTCAATGTTTACAACCAGGGTAAGGTTGCAGGAATAAGTCAGTGTGCTAACCCATCCCCGGTAAGAATCCTTCCTAGCCTAGCCTTGAAAGAAACTAGAATTTTTCATTCTGTGTTCCCTGTCCCTTAAGCTAGCTCACTCTTGCTCTCTCACGCTCTCTCTCTGTCCCTCTCTCTCTTTCTGTCTCTCTGTCTTTCTCTGTCTCTGTCTCTCTCTCTCTCTAATCTATGGATACAATAGCATCTATAAGCCACTTGCCATGGAGCCTCATTTAAAGAAACAGGTCCCATACAGTCTTTCATGGCTTGGTTGCTTTCCCCTCAATGCTCTACTTTTAAGATTTGTCTGTGCGGATATGTGGCTCTGTAGTTGGTACATTTGTGCTTTCAAAATTCCAGGAAAGATTTGTCCCCTGTCCTGTTTGTGGTGACCTGGGTAATTTCTAGTTTTGGTTTGCTATTATACAACACCGTGCAGTGAGTACTCCTTCGCACAAGAGCATGAGTTCTTGGAAGTAGCCCAGTAGATGGATGTATACACTCAGCACTCCCTAGGCTCTGCAGTAGCCCTCTCTGTAGTCCTGCTTACCCATGCAGCTCCTTCTCTAGCTCCTTCCTACTGTCTCTGCCTCCAAATTTCCTCCCTAATGACCTCACCCTTTAAGGCCCAGTCAAGACATTATCTTTACCACCTGCCTCTGTGTTTAGACTTCCCAAACACTAACCATTCCATGGCACTTGCTTTTCCTCCATATACTTTTAAATCGCGGTCTCCATGATCCAGTTGCTTGCTAGACCAAGGAACTCCCTTAGGGTCCGTTTCTGTCCTCTGTGCTCCCCTGGTTAGCACAGAGCCTGTTAACACATGGCTCAGTGACTTCAGAGAACAAAAGAAAAGTCAAGTACACCCTGAGCCATCTAGTTTATTAGCATGCTGCAATCTCCTTCTAAAGAAGGAGAAAACAACGACCAGGCTCATGCATGGCTACAGAGTCATTTTCCTGCTAAAACCAAGAATGAGTGCCTTCCTTCACTCATTGATAAAAAGCTCTACCCATGATCCCTTGTGCACTTCCCCATCTTGACTGATGCTTGCTAGCCAGGTCATTCTCCAGGAGCATCAGGGAGAGCTTCCCGGCACACGATCTCCTGTTACGCTTGCCCAACTCTGTTCTTGCTCTTCCTCACTCTTCTCCAGAGTCACCCAGGACATATGTTCTCTATATACCACTTTCTAGTTATGGGGATGCATGGATGGTCCCAGGAAGAAGAGGCTGACAGTTACAAAATGTCATTTCATGGTCATAGGAGCCCATAACCAATGACGCCATAACACTGAGAAAATACAAGCTAAGATATGGGGGAGGGCAATACCTTAACTTAACTATTGAGTTGAGGGGTAGGTAAAGTGGGGTGGGGTTTTTGGCACAACACATGTGCTGTGAGCCAATACATTTCCTTTATTATTCTGCCATGTTGGAAGTTTCTGGTTTTGCAATCAAAAACACTGTAAGCAACAAGAGCTAGTACTTGTACCTATGTGCCAGGCTGGGAGATTCATATCCCGTGTAGAACTTAAACCTTGCACTAATAATGTCACTATACAGTCAGGGAAATGATCTCGGAAATGAGCCGGTTTCTGGAAGGCTACTCTAAACTTAGCCCCAGCCCCAGCTCACCTCTGCTCTTTATAGCTGTGGTTTCTTTGGATTTAGTTTTAGCTGTCTCTTTGTGGTTCTCTGAAGGCAAGGAATTCCATCTCTTCTGGGCTGAAACAGGCACCACAGGGATAGGGGGCAGCTTCAGGCGCCACTCAGGTCCCAGGGAGTCCATGAGTGCTCTGGTTATTCTGGAAGGCAAGGACGGATTACAGGGATCTGGCTAGGTTAAGCTGTTCTGCCTTCACACCCAAGGAATGAAGGCCCCTTTACAAGGTCAGAACATCCCACACTCCCACCCCCAGCTCTAACAGAGGCATGGGAATCTGCTGTTTATCAACTCTTTCTCAGACCCAACACCATGGGGCATTCTCTCTTAGCATGCTTGCTGCATATGAATTTTAAGGTGTTCTGCTAGTGGTTAATGGTAAACTTTGCACCCTCAAGAAGATGACATCCCATTGTCAAAAATGTATTTTCTCAATAAACCAGTTCAAAGCTTGCAAATGCTTACCATTTGTTCACTGTTCATTTAAGTGACAACCTTAGCTCATTCCGCAATCTTCAACACCTTAGGAGCTCCAACGTGCAGGCTAACGTGGCCTGTGATCTCTGGTAGTCTCCCTCCTCTGAATTTTAATTTTAATTTACTTCATGTCACATCCACTCCTGATCCTTGGGGTGGCTGTGTGGCTCAGTGTTTGCCTAGCACATGCAACGTACTAGGTTTGATTCCCCAGCACTGCAAAAACAAACAAAGCAAGCTCCTTCCCTGCCGACCCTTATGTACACATCCTTCCTCTGTGTTACTCAGTCTTCCATTTCCCATTCCTCTCCTGGAGATCCTGCTAACTCCTCCTCATTCACTTCTCAACTTAAGCCTGTGTGGCTATGTTGTTAGTGGAGTTCCAGCACCTAGTTCATCATCTGGCACCAACAGGCAAGCATGCGCTACATGAGTGAATGAAGCTCCTACAGCCACGTTCCTATGTTATAAGAATAAAAACTGAAACGACAACACATTCACAGCCTTTCACTTGGCTTTGAAAAGGTTTTCTTGCCTGGCCCAGGCATTCCAATTCTCCTTAGCCCTATTCCCTAATGTTTTTTCAAAGCATTTTTCCTTATACTCCAAATAAAAACCTGCCTGACTGTGTGCTTGATGACTAATCTTGATTACTGGGCCTGGAAGATAGTGTCTAAGAACACTTGTTATTCTTACATAGGACATGGGTTTGGTTCCCAGGACGTACATGGTGGCTCTCAACCATCTGTAATTCAAGTTCCAGGGCATCCCGCATGCTCCTCTGACCTTTAAGGACACCAGGAATGCACAAAGCACACATACACACAGGCAGACAAAACACTCATAAAACCCCAAACAAACCCCTCAACTGTCGACTTGAGATCCAGAACTACCAAAGAAACAGTAGTCTCAATAAGCTACTGAGGGAGAATCTTGATAGGTTAAATGAGGTGGGAAGACCCACTCACTCCCTGAGCTTGGGTCCTGGACTGCATACAATGGAGAAGTCAGCTGAGCATCAGCACTGACCCTCCTGCTGCCTGCCCCATAGACTGCATCCTGTTACTGTGGGCCCAAACAAATCCGTGTCATTTAAGCTGTGCTGTCATCCCTGCTTCTCTCTTGTCAGAATACACAGAGCTCTGTGTCCTAGCTCCTGGCTCTTTTGGGGACCTCACCTGGGCAGCCTCTTTCTTTCCTGCCTTATTTTCCCTAAGTGACTCCAGACTGAAATCCCTTCAACTCTGCTCATGTAGTAAACAGCTGTGGGTACCCCTTACTACTCACTGCAACTATACTCCTGCCTTCCTCCCTAAGGACATAACTAGGTTTTGAACTGCCATCTGCTTCTGACCTCACTCAATTGCTTCTCTCAGCTTCACTTGTGACTTCACTAGGAAACACTTTATGGCTCCCTTCTTCCCAGCCAGGTGAGTACCTTTCTTCTGTCCTGGAACAACTTGTGCTGGCCACCCTCGTGTAATACTTAACACTGCACTGACTACTACTCTCTCCAGCTAAGACCTGTGCAGGGACAGGAGTTACGCCTCATTCAGCAGTCCAGGTCCTTGTATAAAGGCCGGATTCCAACTGATGGCCTTTGGTGAACAACAAAAGACTCAAAGAGAAAACTGGATGTTAAAGTCAACCAGGAAACCAAACATACAACATATTATGCTATTAGTTTGGTTATTACTTTTTAGCAGCCCAAATGAAGGGGAATCATGATCAATTACACAAAGAAGGGTTATTTATGAGAGAAAAGCCAGCCATGGCCCAAGAGACTAGAAAGAGGTTTTCACACTTGGGTGTGTCTACCTGCGTGCCAGTGCCTATGGACATATCAGATCACTTTAGAGCTAGTTACAGGTGGTTGTGAGCTGCCCAACGTAGATGCTGGGAATCCTGAATCAAGTTCCCTGCAGAACCAGTAAGCATTCCCGACTGCTGTGCCATCTCTTCTGCTCTAGGAACACATTACATTGTCTGTCAAACACAGCAGCACATTCTCCTTATATACTTTGTTGAACATATTCCCTAAGAGTTTTCCAAGTTGGCCCATGATCTGTGTTCCCACGACTGTAAAGAGACGGAGGCTACTTTTGCTGTGATACCAGTGACTGTACAGCTGAGGAGGGACACAAAAGGCTTCTGTGACAACCCCTACCCAACTCCCCAAAAAGAGCTCTTAAAAAGTGTGATAAGGATGCTGAAGTATAGCTCTGGCAGGGACGTGGGAGGGGAAGGACTCAGTCCGATCTCAGGGACAAGATACTAGGATCTGACCACGCTCCAGTGAGTATATAGACAACACAAATTGGACTTTCTTTTTTCTATTTTTTAAAAAAATTCTTACTTTTACTTTTTTTTGGGGTGGGGTGGTCACAGGGGTATGAGACATGCATGGAAGGAGTGGGAAGTGTGCGTGATCTGGGTGCATGATGTAAAATTCTCAGAGAATCAATAAAAATGTTATGTTGGAAAAATAAAAGTATTCCAAGTCTCTGAGGTCAGCCTAGTCTACAGAGTGAGTTCTAGGCCAGCCTGGTCTACAGAGTGAATTCCAGGCCAGCCAGAGATACATAGTGAGACCCTGTTTAAAAACAAATCTTTCCCAAGTCAGTGGAACTAAAGAGATGCTTGCCATGAAAGTATGAGGGGCTGATTCTGAATATCAAACACTTGAATAAAAAGCTGAGCATGATTACACATGACAGTAGTGTACACCTGTAATAACCTTGGAGAGGCAGACAGGAGGGTCTCTGGAGGTCACTGGCCTGTTAGTTTAGCCAAACTGATGTGCTCTGTGTTCCATGAGAAACTGTCAAAAAATGACTTGGGAGTGATAAAGGAAGATACCCAACATTAACCCATGGTGTCTACATGTATACATGAACTCACACTCAGGGATTTCCAAGCATAGTTAAAGGGACCATATTTGGAAAATAACCAAAGCAATGGGCCAACGACAATCAACAGTACTGGTTCCATGAGGAAGTTCTTCTGTAGCACACTGGGTTTACCTGTTGATGCCTTCCAGAGCTGATGCCACACTGTTATCAATCTGCAGCACAGTCTTATAGTCGACATAGGCCAGGGAGTACTTCTCCAGGGCTTCATAGGCAGATGCTCTTCGAAGCAAGGGCTTGATGCTGAAGGGAACCAAGGCCAGCGCTCTAAAACAGGAGATTAAAAAATGTCATTTGTCTGCTAGGCCAACAGGCTTCCCCAACTGTTCAGTGATTCAGACAGTCATCTGGAGCAGTCAGCATATCAGAATTACTTTCTGGTAAAAAGACAGCATCTCTAGAATAGGTAGGGAATTCTCAACTTAGACTGAACTGGGAAAGAAGGCAGAGGCCCACTACTGAATGTCTATGCATGTGTATCTATTTTTATACCCTCTACCCCTGCCCAAAGGAAGAAGAGGGGCCTCATAGTTTCATGTGTCTATGCTTCCACACTGTGGTCCAGCACAAGTAAGAAACAAGCCTAGGGTTGAATTTGCATTCTATCTACACTACCACTAGCCAGGGAACCCGGGGCAGATACTTTATCATCCCAGTCTTTGTCACCTTAGTTCCGGGAAGAAGAATACACTTACTACCATAGTGAATACCCTGTGAAAGAGAAAAGAAAGCAGCACAGGTTCTATGAGCATGCCTCTCGCCCTATTCTTCCCGTGAAGTAAAACAGCATCAGATTTGCCGTTAGCCAAAAGAGCCCAGTTAGCAGATGTGTGCTAGTTTAGCCAAGATGAAAAAGGCAAGGCGGAAGGAGGAGACGGGAGAAACCAATGCCCTGTACAACTGATTACTGACAGATTGTCGTTTCTTCCTTTCTCTTTGCTCCCCACCCCTTATGAGACAGGGTCTCACTATGCAGCTCTGGCTGGTCTGGCACTCACTATACAGAACAGCCTAGCCTTGATCTCACAAGGATCTGCCTGCCTCTGCCTACTGAACACTGGGATTAAAGGTGTACCTCACTATCTCTTTGCTTCTTTAGACAACTTGTTAATATCTATTATCCCCCTTTTTTTCCTTTATTCTTACTTCTCACACCATCATCCCAGGAAAACACCCGAGCATGTCAGTCACGGTGACTGTGTCTCACCTCATGTGCCAAGTCACAAAGATGTTACAGTCTACTTCTAACTTCCCATTATAGAAGCAGTGAGCCCAAATTCCAAAGACAAGGACCCAGTAGAGCCTGCCTCTCTAAGTGGCCTATCTGTAAAAAGAGAGAAAGGTGGGATTCTCCTAGAGGAGAGAGCTGGTTTGCTCTTCGGGAACCTCGGGTATTCCAGAGGCTTCCTGGGCCACTTACGAAGTGCAATCTCTGATGCAGTCTGTGCAGTTCCCATCCTTCAAGTAGCACGCTGCACGGTTGGAGTACAGAACACTTTCTTCTTCTGGGTCTGCAGAACCTGCCCAGATGGAGGCAGGAAGAGCAAGATCATGAGCTGGGAAATAGATGTCAGAGGGCATAGGGATGCACCTCACACTCGGAGCATTCTAGGCTTTGGGAAAAGGCAGCAGAGTCTTGTAGCCTAACCAGGCTTATGTATCATGTAGGATGACATATTTACCATTCTTATCACAACAGGGGGGAAAATCCAGATTTCTGCCATTTACAGGAAACTAAGCATCCATCCTCACTTACTCATTTTAGCACTGAACTTGGTACCAGATAAAAAGATAAACATAAGGCAGCTGGCTTCTGCCTGAGAGAAAACTATGTTCTAATTACTTGGGTACGTGGCTAACTTATTACAGAAAGCATGGGTTCTCAATAGGGAAAGGAAAAGGAAACGGACAATAATAAATGCCTCAATGAGGAGGTAACCAGAGTGGGAAGGAAATGCAAGCTAGAGAGCAGTTAGGTCAAAAAGCCTTTACCAGAAAAGTATAACTGAGCCAGGTCTGCCAGGACTATGAGCACCTTAATCGAGAAATGTGAACAACCAAAAGGTTACTTATTAGTCATTTCTCTAAAGTCAATGCTCTTACCCAGTCACAGAAGCTCAGACCTCTCACTGTGACTGTAATCACTTTCATTTCTTAAAATTTACTCTGTGTGTGTGTGTGTGTGTGTGTATGTGTGCACATGAGCACTAGCTCACATGCAGAAGAAGGAATGTGTATGGAAGGTAAGAAGACAGCTTGAGGGAGCCAGTTCTCTCCTTCCAGCATGCAGGGCCTAGGAACTCAGCCAGTGCCTTTACCTGCTGAGGACCCCAATTTTCACTTTTTTGAGAATTTCATTAAATGTATTCTGATCGTATTAACTCCTCCTCCTCCAACTTCCCTTAGATTCACTTCCACCTCCACACTCTCCAACTCTGTACTTTCTTTTAACCCCCGATTTTCATTTTAAAGATACTTTCAACTACATTTTACTCACTAGCATGGGTCATAAAATACCACAAACCAGCAAAACACAGGACATAAGAAAACAGTGTGGACCCAATAACTCCTAGGAATATAGACCAAAGGTCTTTCTGAAATATTTGATTTAGACATTAAACTATATGACATTCAGCATCCACCATTTTATCACAATCAGTTGTTCCCACCTCCAACCCCCTTCTCTCAGTGAGGTCTCACTACCTTCTCCAGGTTGGCCTTGAACTAGCAATTTTCGTGCTTCAGTCTCCAAAGTACAGGACTCATGCCATCATAGTCTCTCACCCCACCCCCGCTTCCTTTTAAAAACAAAAAAAAAAGAAAAACCAAAACTTAAAGCAAATTGTTGGTAGGTGGCATGTCTTTAGCCTCAGCAGTCCCAAGGCAGGGGCAGGCAGAACTCCATTTTATGTGGAGAAGGCTAGCCTTGAGCTTCTGACAGTTTGCCTGCCCCAGCCTCCTGAGTGCTGGGATAGCAAGTGGACACCTCTACACCCTTTACTAGGGAGCAAGGTTTCACTATGTATCCCGAAGGGGCCTGGAGACCACTTCATATATCAGGTTGGCCTCCATTTTGCTTTTGAAATGGCTAAAGCTCTATCCATCCTCATTTTTGTCCCTGTGCTCCTCCCCCCACTGCTCCCACCCCAGATGCCAGCACACTGCTCACACTGGTGTGTGAATTCTCAAGCCCTGCCCATTTTAGTACACATCAGGGCAGTACACTGTACCACTACAGTGTTTCCCAAGGGGCATCACATGGCCTATCCTTTTGCACTTGCTTTAGGAAGTATGATACCACGTTGACACTTGATATCTTCCATTCAATACTAACAATGAATAATAAACACAATGCATTTATACTTCTTTCATTCTTCTCTTGGGCCAGAAAACACAGAGGTGAGCTGAATAATCCTTGCCATAAAGCCCAGGTGTGGAAAGGTTCCAGTTGATGGTCCTACACAATACACTCAACTCTTCTGATATCCAAGTGCATCTACATTTGAAGGTTTTGAGTCTCAGAATTGCCTCAAGGCTTCCCTGTGCTCCTTCTAAGGCATACAGGGAAGATCTGAGAAGAGAATTACCCACATAATCACACAGAAAATCAGGAGTAGGGACAGAAATAAAATCTGGTAAATTTAAACAGCAGGGCAACTATTCTAGTGGTCTCAGAATAAACCCATGCAGAAGCACAGCTTCTCAGGGAAGGGGGCTGAGAACCAAACAGCCACCTCAGTATCCTCAGCAACTTCAAGATGTGGGACTGGCATGGGGGAGGAGCCTGAGAGGGTCTCCAGAGAAAACAACTGGGGGTGTGTGTACCCACGTATAGCTTCAACCCATAAAAACTCTAAAAGGAGGATTTATGAATGAGTCTAGCTAATGATTAAAAATTTGGACTCAGGGGGCTGGAGAGATGGCTTAGGGGTTTAAAGCATGTACTGATCTTACAGAAGACCAGAGTTAATAACCAGCACCCGCATGAGGCAGTGCACAGCACCTGACTCCAGCTCCAGGGGGATGCCACCTCTCGCACATTACCCCACCCCATGAACACAAATAAAACTGGCCTCAGAAATCAGACAAATCCACATCTTCATTGTGTAATCCTAGTAGGGCAATTAATTCTTTGGGATTCCTCATCTACAGATGTCTAGGCGATAAGGTCATAGTGAAGATAAACAAAGATAACAGCTAGAACACAAAAAACAGGCAACAAGTGCTGGTCCAGAAAATGAGAATGAGATTGGGATTCAAAGCTGTCCTCAAGTCAAAGCTCTTGGAACTTTGGGCAAAGGTTAGGAGCACCGTTAATATGCTGTTCTTTTATTTAAAGCTCTTCCAAGTAGGAGGTAAGATCCCAACTCTTTGGAGGGTTTAAAGCACCAAAACAATTAAGGTTTTGTCTACTTCATACCTTAAATAGTCTCATTAAGAGCTTATGCTGCTTAGACTATCTGATGGTTCTCTACACCCGGGATGCATTAGACACCGCTTCTCACGGACAGCTCAAATATCTCTCGAGAAGTCGTCCATGACTTCCTTTCTAAAGGATCCAACTCTATCACATTACATTGTATTAATAGTTCTAATCTCAGAGGTCTCGTTTACTTAACTCACAAACATAAGACAACTCCCCCCCCCCGGAAGTTCTATCCTTGAAAGGACCCCATCTCGCCAGCCACATTCAGTCAATATAAAAAGGTGCTTAAATGAATTGTAAAATGAATACATGAGAGGCGGACAGGTGTGCTATATATACCTCAAGGGTCAGAGGGAGGAGGCCTGAGTAATTTAAGATACAAGCCAATAGGGCAGCTAAAAAATAGGCATAAAGCGCCAAGTAAGTTCCACATAGGATGCTAAGGTGGGGAAGATACGGGGGCGTGGTGGGAGTGGCGGGTGCGGCAGATGGCCGGGGAAAAGAAAGACCCAGAGAAGTGGATCCACACGAGGTCCAGGGCTCCGAGGCGGGTGCAGGACGCCTGCAGGCCCGGAGAGGAAAAGAGGGGCGGGTTCCTACCTCGCGCCTGCAGCAGTCGCAGCGCGCGCTCGTACAGCGCCGAAGCCTCGGCGTACTGGCCGTTGCGGAAACTCTGGTTGCCGGCAGCGCGGAGCTCTTCCACAGAGTCTGAGAGTTTGGGGGCCATCCCGGGAGGCCGGCAAACAGGGACCACCTCCGTTCCCCGCTGAGTAGCGCGCAACAGCTTCCGGGTGGAAGCAACGGATGCGTGCCCTTAAGGCCCGCAGCCGACCGGCCTGAGGGATGGGGGGGTTGGTGATGATAGACGGGATCGCGGCTAGGCGGCCAGGGACGGAAAGAAGCGCGGGATCAAGCCCTGGGAGGGCCTGGTGCGTCGGTTGGACGCGGGGAAGGGAGAACCAGGAAGGCTGGGCCAACGTGAGGCCCGGTGCGGGGGATGCGGGTTGAGGACGCAGGCCCGGAGGGAAACGTGGGGCGGGTTCCTACCTCGCGCCTGCAGCAGCCGCAGTGCGCGCTCGTACAGCGCCGAGGCCTCGCCGTACTGGCCATTGCGGAAGTTCTGGTTGCCGGCAGCGCGGAGCTGTTCCACAGAGTCCGAGACTTTGGGGGCCATCCCGGGCGGGCAGGTAAACGGGGACCAACTAAGTAGTGCGCAACAGCTTCCACCCGGAAGCTACGGCTGCGTGCCTTTAAGCCCACTGTTGACCGGCCTCGAGGGGCGGGGCCAGTCGGGGCAGGGGGCGGGGCCAGGGTGGGCTCAAGCCCTTAGCTAGGTCCGGCCGCTCTTAGTTGTCTAGGGGCGGGGCTAGGGAAGGGCGGGGCTAAGAGGGTCGGAGGCGGGGACCTTGAGAAACAAGGCCCTTTTCCTGTGCTCAGTCTGGAACTCATGGTCAACGAGCTTGGAGACAGTGGCTGAATCACCGAAGGAGGCAGATTATCATCCATCGTGGAGATCACAGTCCGTTGGGCCTGGGAAACAATTCATCCACGACCCAAAGAAGACGTACTTTTCGTCAAGATCTTAATATTATAAAGAAGCAAAGGGCGGGGTGATGCAAACGTGTGGAAGGCTAAGTAAGGCACCCTCGAGGACTGTATGGGATAGAGTGAGAATGATGAAAATTTATCCTACACACAAAAGAATACAATGCACTTAAAAAAAAAAAGAAAAGAAATAGAAGCAACAAAATCCAAAGTTCGGGACTGCAATTCTACCACTTGGGAGGCCGAGGCCAGTATAACTGAGCTCCTGTTTTAAAACAAAATCAAGAAAACAGAATGATGCTATAAGTGATAGGTTATTTCTCCGTTGCCGGTGAAATGAGCCAATTTAAGACAGATTATATTAAAGCTGCTCTCGGGCGAGTTCACCGGTCCCAAAGGAAGAGACCAGGGAAGTCGCTATGGGAGGGCGGGGAGGAGGGGGGAGGAAGAGGGGGCCTAGGCATAGAAAGAAAAGAGTGGACCAAAATGTCTGGATTAAATAGGAGGAGCCTCTAGGGGGGAAAGGCAGCCCAGCCCCTGGACTGGAAAGTTCAGGGGTCGGGGCAGGGTATGGCAGGTAGGGGCTGAGGGATGCTGGGAGAACCTGAGATCCCAGGAAGGCAAACATAGGAACTAACCCGGTGGAAGCTGTTAAATGAGAACAGGCCAAGGAAAGCCTCCAAAGGAAAAAAATCAGCTGAAACCTGAGGCGTAGGGCGCCTGACATCTTGTGGACCATAAAACTTATTTAGTTGGGCGGATACAGATGAATCAAGATCTTCCACTGAAGCTGGGCCTGGTGGTGTATGCTTTAATCTCAGCATTTAGGAGGTAGAGGCAAGTTGGTTTCTGAATTTGAGGCCAATCTCGTCTATATAGCATGTTCCAGGACAGCCAGGGATATATAGATGCTGCCTCAAACAAATCCCTACAAACAACCCCAAACTAAAAATATACCGACAATGCCCCTAAAAACAGAACTATGAGGACTCAGTGAAGGAATTACAGAAATCTGAGGGTTTTTTTTTTTAAGATTTGTTGACTTTATGTATGCGAGTACACTATCGCTATCTTCAGACACACCAGAAGAGGGCATTGGATCCCATTACAGATGGTTGTGAGCCACCATGTGGTTGCTGGGGTTTGAACTCAAGACCTCTGGAAGAGCAGTCAGTGCTCTTAACTGCTGAGCCATCTCTCCAGCCCTGTGAGCTTTATTTTTATTTGCCAAGAACCCTATATAGTTCAGCCTGAGCTGAGTCTAAACTGTCATTTTGGACTAAATTAGTGGGTTGGCCCGTTTTGGGGGTGTGCCAGGTCCAAAGGGAACTCGCAATTCCTCCCCCCAAAGGGAAGGCTTGTGTTGAATATTGAGGAGGTAAAAGGATTGCTGGTGGATAGACCCGTATTCATCTCTGTCGCCTGTTGGTTTCTGTCTACCAAAAGGAGCCACTCCATCTTCCTTGCCTTTGGCAAAGGAGACTTATGGCTGTCTATTGAGACATAGCTGTTTATTGAGACATAGCCCAAGCTATCCAGCAGGCTCCTTGGTCCCTAGGAACGCGTATTTGTTATGAGTATCAAAGCCTCCACGCTAGCTAGCATCCTGGCCCTACTCACCTCCTCCACTATGCTCTCAGGCTGTTCCAGATTACAACTCGCTCCCTCCCCTCCGCAGCAGCTACGCTACAGCAAGGTCCTGACCTGGTCCCGACCTGACCCGCTATTCTCCCTCTTCACTATTTTCTCTGCCCGGAAGATATAGCCGTGGCCTTGGCCAGTCTGTTTTTTTCTCTCTGCTCAGGAGTCTTCCAGATGCTGTTTGTTCTCATCTTTCCAGTCTTGGAGCAGACACTTTGGTGGTTTCTTTACTGCGCCCTAGCTTACAGAGTGCTTGGGGCTTTTCCCCTTGGCTCTAACGAGAACTCAATTCTTATCAAGCCCAACAGCCTCACCCCCTGAGGAACTAGGGAACCCTCCAGCCGTCATGCTTGAAAGCACTCAGTCCAAAGGCAAGCCAAGGAGAGGGTGTCGCCCACACGTGAGCCACTAGAGGCCGCCCGAGAGGCACCTCTTTGGTTTCTGACTCCTGTATCCGCCCGCCACTGGACCACGTGACTCGCGCCGATCAGCCCGGCCCCCTCTCGCTTCCGGCAGGGGCGGAAAGCGGAAGTGTGGGAGGGTTTGCGGGGCGGGCTCCGAGAGGATGGAGCTTTGAGGCGGTCTGGGCGGCTGCCGGCAGCGCCATGGAGACCGTGCAGCTCAGGAACCCACCGCGCAGGTGAGGGGCCGTAGGCTGAGACGAAGAGGGTTGGGTGAGGAGGGAAGGTGCGGACTTGCCGAGGGTCGACCCCGGTGTGCAAGCCCCGGCCGGGCGGAGAGGGACCCGCGAGGCTAGTGACCGGGCTGCAGGAGCACCTGCCGAGTGAGGGAGCATCCGCTGGCCGGGACAGGAGTGGTTTTGGTTAGAGAGAGCACTCTCTGGGCAACGTGCGGACAAGTTAGGGAGACACCACCAGAGACCGGGGAAAGGCGCCCCAAGAAGGGACCCGAGGGTGTAGGGACGAAGGCTGAGGCCGGGTGAGAGCGAGGGTCCTGAGTACCACAGAGCGTGTGGTGGAAAAAAGTCTGCTGCTTTGCTTCTGAGGCAGAAGTCGTTAAAAAATTGATTGGAGGTCCCGTGGCTAAGAGGTGGAGTGGGGGTTCTGTGTCCTGATGGTCCTGTCCAAAGTCATTGCTCCTAACTACCTTACTGTGGAAGTACCCAATGTTTCGTGCTTCTAGTAATGGAGAGGGGGTTATGGGGGCGAGAGTTTCCAAGGGTTTTCAGGGTGTCAGCGCCACGTAGGATGATGTAGTAGTTAGTGGTGGTAAGGACTTTTATTACTGATGTCCTGAGTGTCTGCCTAATTTTCTTCATATCCGACCCAGCCTTCCAACGCCCAAAGTTGGGATGTTGATAAGGGGGAAAAATGCCCAGGGGTGGGTAAGCTGAGATCCAATAAATAGAGTGTAGACACAGTAGGTTCAGCCAGACTTTGTCCTTTTCAAATTCTGTTTCAATACTCCCAGCTCCAGATTCTAGAAGTATCTAGAATTGTTTTGGGTCAAGATGAAGGTGACTGACTTTAGGAAGTCTCCACTCCTGAACTGGCAGCTGTTGTGTTGGACCGTTTCCCCTCACCTGGAGAAAATATGGCAGAGTCATGCGTCTCTCAGATACAGCTAAAAACTTGGGTTTCACAGAGAAGACATTTGACTTCCTGCAGCAGAGTGAGCACTAAAATAGGAAGTGTTCAGAGTAAGGGAGTGCCCAGAACCCAAGAGGTGAAGGGAGGGAGGGAGGGGATTGAAGGCCTGGACAACACTCTTGGGGGCAGCCAGGGCTGTTGGGAGTACACAACCATGGAATCAAACAGAAGACTTGTTGAGATGGGCACAGGTTTGACTTAGTGTGGTGCGCTGAGGCGCTAAAAGCAATAATTATTTATTACAGCCAGAGAGTGCTTACAGGTTGCTGGCACTGTTTTAATTGCTCTCCAGTTCGCCTGTTCAGCCGCCGGTGTTTGGCCACTTCTGAACTTGTAAAAATGGTCCTTTGAAATGGTACACCTCACTGACTCAACTGGCCTTCATAGCTGTCATATAAGGAGGATATCCTTGTATCCTTACTTTGCAGATGATTAAGCCAGGGCACAGAGAGGCGGCCCATTTGTCTGCTGCTCCATAGCTAGAGGCACAGTTGGGATGTTAATGTCTGGTGATCTAGCCAAAAGCCCCTGCTCTTAGCTCCCTTACTGTATCTCTCTGGAAGTTACCTGTTACATTGGGTCTCCGTGTATACTCATCTTAGCAGATTGTTACTGTGTGTATGCAGTCAGTAACCACTAGATCAGTTCTTTCTCTTTGGTTCCTTTCTCCAAAAACTGTCATTTAATTAAAAGTTTTGTTTTTTTTCCCCCTTTCTGTCTGTTTGGTGATTGTGGGCAGGGTGAATTTTATTTCGTTTTGTTTTGTTTTGTCTTGTCTTTGTTCATTATTTGTTGTCTGGCTGCCTGCCTGCCTTCCTTCCTTCCTTCCTTCCTTCCTTCCTTCCTTCCTTCCTTCCTTCCTTCCTTC
>NW_022196897.1:150054070-150092337 GCF_008632895.1 Mastomys coucha
CCCCCTCCCTCCCCTTCCCCCTCCCTCCCTCCCTCCCTTCCTCCCTCCCTCTCTCCCTTCCTCCCTCCCTTCCTTCCTTCCTTCCTTTTTTTCCCCAAGACAGGGTTTCTCTGTGTAAATGTTCTGGTTGTCCTAGAAGTCAGTCTGTAGACCAGGCTGGCCTTGAACTCACAGAGATCCTCCTGCCTTTGCTTCCTGATTGCACCACCACAGCCTGGCAACTTTGCTCATTCTTACACCTTTTGGATTTTAAGACCTGTAATAAAGTGCAAGAGAAGAGTGTTGCAGTATGATTGGTGCTGTCTTGTTCATTGTAGCTAGTGGCCCGCTGCATTTTATTATCAGAATTAAGTAGTTCAAATTACTATAACAAGCACCACACCTGGATGGTTTAAACAACAGAAATTAATTTAATTTTTTTGTTTAGTTGCCACTCTGGAGGCTGGAAGTCTGAAATCAGATGTCTTTGGCTTACATATGACCACATTTTGCCCACCTTTTCGTGTGGTCCTTGTTTGTATCTGTCTGTGCCCTCATCTCTTCCACTTTCAAAGTTTCCTATCTCCAGATGCAATCTCATATTCTGAGGTTCTCTGAGTTAGAATCTTAATATTCACGTGAAGAAGGCACAGTTAATTTAGCTACCCTTTTTGTTTATTTCAGGACAGGGTCTCACACAGTGTCTCAGGCTGTCCTCAAACGCTCTACTGTCTTGCAGCATCTGGCTGCCTGCCTCAGCCTCCTGAGTGCTGAGATTACAGGCAGAAGCCACTGGACTTGACAACTTTGTTATTAAAATGTTCCAGTTACCTTTTATAGTTGTTGTAATCTGTAAAATTCTGTTAGAGGGATAAATATGCATAAATGCATTGAGCCTCTGAGAGTTCTGACATAGGATAGTTGATTGAGAATTAGTCATCTGCGAGATCGCTTCATAACACCTTGTGTTTAGAAAAATACAGATGTCTTGTTGAGAGGTTCAGATGGTGTGCGTTCAGATGGTGTGCATCCCAACAGTCTCAGAGGAGGAAATGCTCTCTGCAGTCATGAGCTTGACATTTGTGTGTGACTCAATGGCTAATGATGGATCGGTGTCTTGCGAGAGTTAGTGATTTTAAAATGTAAGTTGCTGTTGGCTAATGGTGTAGTGGAAGGCTTAGGACACATTCCTGGGATGCTGGCCATTCCTATGTCGGCTGACATAGGAGAGGAACGTCACCAATATTTGGTGTGTGTATTTGCATTGGCCAGGCCTACTCATTATGAGCAAGTGAAAACTGGCATAGGATGTCACCACTGTGCAAACCTCGTCACCACAGCTCACCAAAGTCAAGACTCTTTGGGTGGTATAGTCCTCCTCATCCTTAAGGACTCAGCCACTTAGCAGATGGTTTATAGAAATTTATTTGTTGATAACCTATTAGTTAGCGTCTCAGAAGAAATTTTATTTTCATGAGGCAGGTGTTAATCCCAGCATTCTTCTGGAAGGCAGAAGCAGACGAAACTCTGAGCTTGAAGCCAACCTGCCTATAGAGTGAGTTCCAGGACAGCCAGTGCTACAGAGAGAAAGAAACCCTGTCTCAAAAAAAGAAAGAATGAAAGTCTATTTTGATAACACGGAGAACACAGTGATTGCTTTCAAGGTTATGTGATTGCCACCCTTACGTTGGTTTATCTGTTTAGCAAATATTTTTCTGACCATCTCTTGTTTATTTGGCACCAGAGATAATAAAGCTTCTTTAAGTTTGGAGTGTTTTAAAAACTCTAGGTGCAAAACAAAACCCTCACTAAGATTGTTTAAAGTTTATCTGTCCAAGCCTTATCGAGTCTTGCAACTGTCTCTTAGGGCCCTGGCAGTTTCCTTTGTTATTCTGTGGTCTCTGAAATAGCGACTTTTGCTTTTGTTAAACTAAGAGTCAACACTTGAAAGGGAATCAGATCTTCCTTTATATAAGCTGTTTATAAGAGTTTATTCTCGATAAATGAGGTATTGTCCATTGTTTATACAGCTACGATTGGGGCTTTTACCAAAAACTCCCAGCATACGAGCTGTTGGTTTTAAGAGTTCGTAGAAATATCACTTCTGAAGCTTAAGAGGGGTTTCACTTCAGCCCTGTTGTTTTGAAGCTGGGAGTTTTAATGAAGTCATTGGGATTTTGGTTTTAGGATCTTTTGAATCTCCAAATGTCAGTGTGTTGGTTGATCTTTGAATTGAAGCATTGCACTCTCTCTATTTCTTTATAAAATGGTGCGGGCTCGCCCCTTTGAGGTCAGGGACTGCTGTTAGTTATATTTCATGTGGTCAGCCTTTTATTTTATTTTTAACTTTATATCCTTTGGATTTTTCTATTTTTATTTAAAGTAATTTCTTTTAAGAATTGGTATTGTTCAGATAGCTCCAGCCTTTTTTTTTAGAGTGTGACTGCTTCCATATTTCACCGTTTCCTGAGCTGTCTCTTCTTTGTTGTCTTTTGTAGTTTCAGGAAACCATTGTGTAGAAGACGCACACATACACACATAGACTCTCACACACATACTCTCTCTACAGCAAATTCTTTGTCTGTTAATGTGTTTTATTAGAGGTCTCAGAGTTTTAAATCTGAATGTTGCTTTATAACCTCTCCAGTTTATTATGAGTGTCTAGCATTGTTGCAGAGTTTGAGCTGTGTAGAAGTAGTGAGTGACCCATTTGATTTTTGGCACTTGTGAAAGGTCCATGGCTGATCGTGGTGGGGAAGGTCTTAGTTAGATTGCTGCCAAGTTAGTTTGTACTTTTGCTTCTGTATAAATGTCTGCTTTCTACTTCCTGTTTTTGTGTTACCTATAGAACTTAATTGGGTAGACAAGATGGCCAAAACTTTCCCAATACAGGGAAAAGGTCAGCTAGTCCAGTTCAGGCTTAAATAAACAGTGTTACTTACACACCTTTCTTTTCTTTTTAAAGAGATAACTATGCTATTTAAACTCATAGAATTAATTTACATAATGTTTGAGTCTGTACTATAGCATTTCAGTCACCTATCTTGTTTTCCATAGTTTTCCAGCCATACAGAACTTGGCCTTCTCAAGGCAGTCTGTATCACTCTAGGGCAGCTCATCTTATTAGAAAATTCATATAGATGTTGAACTGAAATTTGTTTCTTTATGTTCTGGTCAAGAATGTGCTCATTGGGTGACCTAGCAAACGTATCCCTCCCACAGAACAATCTGTTAATGTCCTTTAAAGGAGCCAGGAATGGTGGTATACACCTATAATCCTAACACATGAGAGGCTGAGGCGGGGGGATTGTGAGTTTGATGCTAATCTGAGTTACAATCTGAGCCTGACTTAAAAAACAAAAACAAAACAAAACAAACCTCTTAGCTTGCCTTAACTATTAGTTACTAGTAGAGAACTTGGACTTCATAGAGCAGTTCCTAGAAGAGTAATTGTAAAATATAATGTTCTCTATTTTTTATTTGCAAGTAAGACACATTTTGTGTTTATAATTCTTCATCCACAGGCAGCTGAAAAAGTTGGATGAAGACAGTTTAACTAAACAGCCAGAAGAGGTGTTTGATGTCTTAGAGAAGCTTGGAGAAGGGTGAGTATAGGTAAAGTACGTCTGACCTGTGGGTCCCAGTCTTCCTCCATGTCTAGCAGCTGAAGGATGTGAACTTCTCATGGTATGACACTTGACCCCGTGCAAAAGAAAGAATGCCTGTGTCAGCATGGCTCTAGGTGCTGGGGAGGTGCATCTGCTGCTGGCAGTGCCTTCGCATTCTTCACTCTTATCACTAAACAGATTTAGTGAACTCCAGGCTTTTTAAAATTAAGTCATCTGTTGTTTCCTCTTACAGACTCTGTGATGCAGATGGTTTTATATCGTCAACAGGAAAACTAATTAGATTATAATTCATTTATGTTTTAGGAAGCCAGCCAGGATGGAGATACACATTTAATTCCAGCATTTAGGAGGTAGAAACAGGCAGATCTTCGTGAGTTTGAGGCAGGTCTACCGTACATAGCAGATTCCAGGCCAGCTACACAGTAAGAACCTGTCTCCCAAACAAAACAAAACAAAACATAAAACAAAACAAAAAGTTAGACTTAGTCAATTTTGTATGCTGTTGAGGAACTCAGCATTTCTGGTGCAGCTTTGTGAAAAAGAGCAAATAAACTACGAGCTGTTCGCATCTTCTTGGGAGATCCAGCATCCCAGGTGGGAACCAGTGGGCTTCTTAACATACCAGTTTCTGGTGGATGTTCTGAAATGTGCCACAGTGACATTCAGTAGTAGATGATGGGCTGTGACTGACTTTCACTGACACAGCAGGGCATTATGTCAGCGTTTCTTACACTTCTGCATATCATTGCAATTTAGTTCTATGTGTTCATTCCTTCTGTAATGATCAGTGCATTAAAATGCCTGGGATGCCTTAAGTGTTTAACGTTCGGATGCATAATAAGTTCATATGATTCAGAGATAGTTGATGCGTTAAGTAAACAAGTATGTGCTGTATGTGAAATTTCAGTCTGTCCAGAATCCCTTTGACTAATGACTGACTTGACCATATACTTTTTACCTTTCTCAGTGGTGCTAGGGATTGAACCCAGGGTCATGCGCATGCTAGGCCCATGCTCTGCCGGAGCCAAGCCCCCCCTCCCCTGAGAGTTTAGTATTATTCATGTTTAACACAGATCTGTGGTAATAACAAATGCAATTCTGGATTACATGGACTACATCTTCATGGATTACCTCCTTGTTAAAAACACGAGTCTTCAACTTTCTGTTAGTTGGGAAAGTACTCTTTGGGATCCAGCAGAAAAATCAAGCAGGGGAAGGAAGGAAGGAAGAGAACGTGAGTTGTGATGCCCCATGACAAGCCCAAGATGGTGGAAGACAACCAGCCGTTCAGGCTTCAGTAAAGGTATGAGGGGCGGAAGTCTCTCTGTATCTCTTGTCTGCTGTCTATAGCTTTAGCTTGGCATTCTTGATATTCTCCTGAAGGCGATTAGTCCATGGGCCTTCATCAAACAGTGTTCACGGGTTGTTTTTGGAATAGGATATAAATTTATAGACATAATTATATATGTAGCTAGCTGGTTTTTTTATTTTTAATAAAAGCATGTTAGAGTAATGAAGTCACACAGACCCAGGTTAAAAGTCTTGGTGTCCTGTTGATTAGTCATAGCAGATGAGCTTATATATTTTGGAGCTTCATAACATTTATCTATAAAGTGGGGATAATAACAATATGTATTATATGGTGTCATGGAAGAATTGCATGAAATAATAGAGAAGTACTGGGTATGGTGATTGTCACACACTGAGTGGTTAGTAAGTTAAAACTGTTGTTTCTGAGTATATTAGCTGAAGCATTTTTCAAAGCTATATCTTAACTCTTTAAGTACAATTAGGTATTCTTAGCAGGAATATTGCTTGGGGTGCTTAATATAGGAAATATCACAGTTATACACAGAAAATGTCAGAAATACCATGTTAGGAAAAAAACAAGCTCACTGATTTTTTTTATTTTTCTTTTAAATTGTGTTTAGATATGGATGTCTTCAGCAAAGAACTTGAGAATTTCCCTCTAAAGATCTTTTCTCGTGCTATCATCTCATTGAACTTGGAGTTTTGTCATGCTGATGTTATGAGCCTGAGCAGGTTTCATGGAACCCGCATGACCCTGAAGGAAGACCCTACCTGCACTTCTCCTCGAATACAGATGCCACAGCATCTTCAGATGCTCCCTCAGGAAAGGGTTGTGATTTCTGGTGACTTGTGGCTTGTTCTCAAAGTGAGCATGTGCTGAAGAAGCATACCGAGTTCTGGAGCTGTGGCCATGCTCTTTTGACGAAATCCTGTGGTTCTGAGGCAGGGCAGAGCCACAGCTTGAGCCAGGCTGAGCACCTGGAGGGTTGGACGGAGCCTCGTCTTCTGTCATTTCAAGTGGTACATGGTGGCTTATTTAAGTTTTTCCTTTTTTTTCCCCTTCAGTCTTAGAGCCACATGTACATTAGGCACGTGCTCTGTCACTGAGCTACATTCCTAGCCTTCGTTACATTTTTATTATCAGATAATAACAGATTGTTCCCATAGTCTCATGGCTAATGAATGTTAAAGCCTGGGACACTGGAGAGCTTACCTGTGAAGGAGCACAGGTTTCCAGGGGCAGTAGGTGTGGGAAAACCACAGTACGCATCTGAGGGGAAGAGTTCTGCACTCATCAAAACTCGCTCCAGCCTGAAGCCGACACACAGATTCTTGTACAGATGCTCAGTCTGGTGTTTCTAAAAGGACTGTGGATGTCAGTGCCTGCTTGGCTAACTGCGGAGGCACACATTGACAGACGAGTAGATCTTCCCCAGGTGTATAGTTGACTTGACAGTGGTTGCTCTGGGCAGTTCCTACGGTCACAAGGTGGTTTTGTTAGTTTCAAGCGTCATTCCCCTTGACAGTATCCAAAGCAGGGCGGAAAGTGACAAGTGAAAATGGCCAGCCTTGCTTGCCTGTCTTACCTGGGAAGACAGTCTCGAGAATTCTAACCCCGCGCTGGCCAGATCTAGTTAGATTCTTGCAGCTGGTACATTCACCAGGAAGAGAAATGGCACAGCCTATCTCCATTTGTCCTAATTGAGGGTTATTTTAGCAAGGAGCAGAGGGCGCTGGCTGGGTCTCCCCACTCACTTGCTCAACAGTTGTTCTCTGTGATAAAACACTGTTTGAAGCTCCTTTGAGCATCTTTAGTCCTCTTCAAGTACAAGGTATTCAGATAGAACCTTTTATGTGCTCTGCATTCATAGATATTTCTTTCTTCTTTTAGAGAAGTTTTTAAAATCTATTTTGACATTGAGATAACTCCTTCTTGGCAGTGATAAAGCTCTTTTATTTTGACATCTTAGGCCACATTCTTTATATTGATTTTCTCTTCACCAAGATAGTGTGTAGAAATAGGTGTGTTCATGAAATTTATTTATTCTTTTTGGTTTTTTAGTTTTTTGAGGCAAGGTTTTTTCCTTGTAGCCCTCCCTAGCTGTCCTAGAATTCCCTCTGTAGACCAGGCTGGCCTTGATCTTACAGAGATCTGCCAGCCTCAGCCTCCTGAGTGCTGGGATTAAAGTTGTGTGCCACCATCACCCAGCATGTTTGAGAAATTTGAAATATGATTTTTCTCATATCACTGAATGCTGCCCAAGGTATTAATGAAAAAAATGTCTATAAGGTTCTAACATGTTTTGAGTGAGCTTTTGATAAGCTTTTCAGGGAAGGTGAAACACAAGTTAAAAAGATTTGAATGCACCGTTCATCTGATTCTGGCACGAAAGAGACTTGGATTTTCATGAGATTCTATGTTTTAAGCCTTGCAGCACATGAGAGGAATTAAGACAGAGAGACTGGTTGTGAAGTAGCAACATGTAGTGTGTTGCTGTGAAGAGAGGAGGGGCACCGAGGTCAGACCGAATGGTTCAGATCATAAGCTCACCACTTTCGGGACCTTGGGCCATTCTTGGGATTGTGCCACACCTGGTCTTGTGTCTCAGTGCTTTATGAATGGCCTCCTTCCCCCAATGCAGGTCTTATGGCAGTGTGTACAAGGCTATTCATAAAGAGACTGGCCAGATTGTTGCGATCAAGCAAGTGCCTGTGGAATCAGACCTGCAGGAGATAATCAAAGAAATCTCCATAATGCAGCAGTGTGACAGGTAAAGCATGTGGGGTCCTTTGACAGAATAAGTGAGCGGGCGTCTGCATCTGTGGGGATTACTGCACAGCTTGGCGCCTGCAGACTGAGCTGAGAAGTTCTCAGGGAGGTGGGGTTGGGAATCACTAGGCATGTAATTTCTGAAAAATATAAGAAAGCGTGTATGTTTTTGTAGATAATTCAGTTTCCATTTTTGTATTTTTTCCTTCATCAATCAGACCTTTTAGAGGTCCCTCTTACTTCCTGTTGCACAGGTAGCTAAGATAATTCAAATACTTTTTAGCTTCAGAAATCATAGAATAGCAGATTGGTGTATAAAAAGAGAATATTTGCTTAGGTACTGTTTCTTTTTTGCCGTTAAGAATGATTCGAGTCAAGAATACGTAAGTTTTTTATTTTTGAGGAACTAAGATTTGTTAAGTTCTAAGCAGGAAGTTGGCCCCAGAGTCAACCACAAAAGAGCACGTGATCTGCCCTGAAGTTCCATGACAACATGCTGGTTGACGGAGCAGGCATAGGCTGGCACTGTTAGATGTGCCAGTACTGTGATGGACTGTGCCAGGTCCTGGGAGTGCCTCTGGGAGGTTTGCACCAGAGGCATTGTCTGTCGCTCTGAGGCCAGTCTGGTCAGATGACTCCGTTCCTCCTGTTGGTCAGGCTTCAGCAGCACACCGTGGGGAGTGCATCTTGTTATTTTGCAGCGACCTCAGGTCTCTCTGACTTTGAAGTACAGCTGCTGCTCATCTGCCTCCTGCTTTATTTATTCCTCTCTTTGTGGTTACCGGCTACCATACTACACCCACCCAACCCCACAGCTGGATTGGTGGAATAAGGTTAGCAGGTTTTCTTCTCCACATGATTCACTGACTCGAGCTCTCTTTAGTTAGTTAGTGTGTCTAGACAAAGTATGGAAATGCTTCTAACTAAAGATTTGATTTTTAAAGATTTATTTATGTTTACTTTTTTATGTGTATGCCTGCATGTGTGTATGCCTGCATGTATATATGCCTGCATGTGTGTATGCAAGCCCACATGTCGTCCTGAAGCCTGTGGAGGCTAGAGATATATCACATCCCCTGGAATTGAGTTATGGACAGTTGTGAGCTGCTATGTGGGTGCTGGGATCTGAACCTGGGTCCTCTGCAAGAGCATCATGTACTAAGAAATGATGTTTTAAAGATCCTCTGTGTTAAACTGGATTAAAAAAAAAAGGACAGGGCAGAGTTCTTCCTTGTGTCTTGGGAGTTTTGTCTGTTTGCTTCTTTGTTTTATTTTTATGTCACTGTCTTTTGAGTAAAGAGGGTTTAGAGGGCATTTGCCTGGCTTACTAGAAAAAGCGGCTGGAGGAAGAGTGTCAGTAGGCTTCCTCTGTTCTCTGGGAGTTCGTGGTCCAGGCATGAGCAGTGCAAGAAATCTTAGCTGGCAGTACAAGGTTGTACAGATCTTATCCCAATAGTGCACTTGCACAATAAAGTAAGTGCCTGCAGGAGGAGAGAGCAGAGCACCCAGTATTGTGAACCGCAATCACTCAGTTACCTGTGCTTTTACAAATACTCCGTGCCGTGTTTTCTTTGCCACTGGCATATGTCCCAAGGATGAAGATGATGTGTTTATAAAAAGATATAGAGCCAGGCAGTGGGGGCACATGCCTTTAATCCCAGCACTTGGGAGGCAGAGGCAGATGAATTTCTGAGTTCAAGGCCAGCCTGGTCTACAGAGTGAGTTCCAGGACAGCCAGGGCTACACAGAGAAACCCTGTCTCAAAAAACCAAAAAAAAAAAAAAAAAAAAAAAAAAAAAAAAAAAAAAAAAAAAGATAAAGAGGGGAATATGTCTTATGGAGGTGTGGTGAGGTGTGGGGTGTCTCAGTGGGCCCATGCTGAGGTATCCCTTCCCCCTGAGGGGAATAGAGTTTATTCAGGACATGGGGAGGGTAGTGAAGAGGGTAGTAGAGGCAGAGAAAGGCAGAGAGAGGGAGAGGGAGAAGAGAAGAGGAGTAGAGGCCAGCCATGAGCACGTGGAGAGAGAGCGGGGGAGGGAATAGGGAGAGGGCAGGAGCAGGAAGGGAAGAGCTAGAGCAAGAGAGTGAGGAGGGGGGCAAGCAGCTACTTTTATAGTGAGCTGGGCGTATCTGGCTGTTGCCAGGTAATTGTGGGGCGGAGCTTGGACAGAATGCTAACAGAAGGGGTGTTTGAAATCCAAAGTCAAGGAAGCCAGGATAGTTTTAGCATTTTTTGTTGCTGTGCAACCTGGCTTTTATCAGTAGTCCAGCTGCTAACGGCACGGTTGTTGAGACAGATTGCTCATTTTCCTGAGATGCTTGACTTCTCACATATTTCTTACTTGGTGCCCAGATTTGATGCTAAGTAGTCTTTCTTTATACTATATAGTGATGTTTTTGTTACTCCCAATTATATCATGACTTTTGGGAAAAAAAAGAAAGAAAAAAAATTATATCATAGTTATGTATCTCTCTCTGTCCCTGTCACGTTGGGAGTCTAACTGTGTTTGCTTTACTCTTTTATAGCCTACTTCCCCTCTCTTAAGCTATTTTTTTTTTTTAATTTAAATTTCATGTCTGTGCATCACTTGTATGCCTGGTGCCAAAGGACAAAAGAGGGCTTCAGGTCTCTGGATTGGAGTTACAGATGGTTGTGAGCCACCATGTGGTTGCTGGGATTTGAACTCAGGACTTTCAGAAGAGTAGTCGGTGCTCTTAACCGCTGAGCCATCTCTCTAGCCCCCCCAGCAAGTGCTCTTAACAGATGATCCATGTCTCTAATCCCAGGATATAGTAACACTACGTATTAACCATTCCTCTAACATGTTCCGTGGACTTGTGGTATTTAGTATGTGGTTGGCCGTTATTTCTTAGATTCCTTTATGTTGGCTGGTCACATATTTCATGTCTCTTTTATCAGTTCTGTGTTCAGGCTAATTTTTTTGAGAATCTGTGATTCTTTTTATGAGATGAGGAATTACTTTCCAAGCATTGAACAGAATGAGTTAAAATGTTTGATGAACATTCCACTAAATTGTATTGTGTCTCTTTGCAGCCCTCATGTAGTCAAATATTATGGCAGCTACTTTAAGAACACAGACCTGTGGATTGTTATGGAGTACTGTGGGGCTGGTTCTGTATCTGATATCATTCGGCTACGAAACAAGACGGTAAGCTTACCTCCTAGGACAGTGCTCCGGGAGAGCAGTTTCACCTACTTTCTCTGGCCTTTTGTGTGTTTGTGCTTCTGCACATGGAGAAATGTCTGTCATTTTCCCTTTCCTTGACTCTCTGCTCTCTTACTCAGCTCCTCCAACCTCACACAATGATAGTCTCTTACCTTTGATCCTTCCAGCCCAGCCCGAGTGCTAGGTTACAGGGTCAGCAGCCCCCTTGCTCAGTTCCCTTCTAAATGTGGCAGCTTGATACTCACTTATTCCTTATTTTATTTCTTATTAGTTGAAACAGTTATTAAGTCATGGTTTGGGGATGAATTTTCATTTTTTTAAAAATATTTGCTCACTTTTATTTGTATTTTTTGAGACAAGTCTTGGGGTGATTGTGAATTCCAGGTCCTCTTTCCGTGATGATTCTCGAGTGCTGAAACTACAGCCTAGCATCATGGCACCCTGCGTGGGTGCTAGTCCTCTTACCGAGCTTTGAGAGTTCTTTTTTTTCCCTCACTCCAGCCCTGCCCCCTCCGGCCTGTTTATTATATATAAGTACACTGAGCCATCTCTCCAGCCCTGCCCCCTCCAGCCTGTTTATTATGTATAAGTACACTGAGCCATCTCTCCAGCCCCGCCCCCTCCGGCCTGTTTATTATATATAAGTACACTGAGCCATCTCTCCAGCCCTGCCCCCTCCGGCCTGTTTATTATGTATAAGTACACTGAGCCATCTCTCCAGCCCCGCCCCCTCCAGCCTGTTTATTATGTATAAGTACACTGAGCCATCTCTCCAGCCCCGCCCCCTCCGGCCTGTTTATTATGTATAAGTACACTGAGCCATCTCTCCAGCCCCGCCCCCTCCGGCCTGTTTATTATGTATAAGTACACTGAGCCATCTCTCCAGCCCCGCCCCCTCCGGCCTGTTTATTATGTATAAGTACACTGAGCCATCTCTCCAGCCCCGCCCTCTCTGGCCTGTTTATTATATATAAGTACACTGAGCCATCTCTCCAGCCCCGCCCCCTCCAGCCTGTTTATTATGTATAAGTACACTGAGCCATCTCTCCAGCCCAAATTTTCATTTTTTAATACAGGCTTTCATGGGGAGGAGTAAGCAACCTGGAGCTGACAATGTAGTCCAGGCTGGCCTTGAACTCACACTTCCTGTGTCATTCTCCCTACCATGCCTGGCTGCTGTAGAATGACTTTTAAAAATACTTGATCTTTTAAAGGCTATGTGATGGCAAATTTTGAATCTAATGATAGCTTAGTACTAGTTTATTAATCTGCATGACTTATTATTTTGCTGTGCGTTACATAAAAACCATTTAGTGTGACCACTGCCAGCCACAGATGACTAGAAGTATTGTTTAAATTTGAAGAAATATGACCATAGGAAGATATAAAAAGTTAATATTTCTCATGATTGAACCAGTCTTCAAAAAAAAGAAAAAAAAGATGATGATAGACTGATAGTACTGCTGTGCTAAGTGAGCTCGCTCTCCTGGCTGTGGGTCTGTTCTGATGTAGATCTCAGCCTCTCATGTTTTATAAATGCTGTCTACATGGGGGTGGGGAGGGCAGATGCCAGGAAACTAGAAAGAGGCCCACATAAGGCGGAAGAATTTTTACTTTAAGCAGAAGAAAATTGCCCTATAATTAAATCTAAGAAGGTGGTAGCTGTATTGAAAGTCTAAAGTCATGATTGATTGGATTAAGATCTGACCTCCTGTGAGGTGTTTCAGATTCCTGGTTGTGCTCCTTAGGGAACCGCTGTTCAGGGTCCACTTCTGACCAGTGCTGCTGATAATGTGGTGCTCACTCTTTGTGCATTTCTACATTCGACTGTTTGCTCGAGTTTCATTTTTGTCCTTGTTTTGTTGATTTTTCTCCTTACTGGTCCTCATTCAGCAATTTCAAATCTTAGAATAAAAGTAAAAGAAACTCGTGCCAGAAGTGCAGGCTGGATCCTTCTAATCCTGGGTCCTTTGTCCACAGCGTACTCCTGAGCGTGAGGTGGTTGTCACACGGAAGCTATGTGAGGGTTTGATGGGATTTGTTTAGGAGTAGGGGCTGCTCAGAGGCCCGTGCCAGCCTCCAGGACTATTATTCTAGAGCGATATCAGTTCCCACTCTAGATACCAGGGCTACGAGAGAAAGCAATAAAAGACAGTTTTCATGGAGTGTGCATCTGTAGTAAGGAAGTCTGCATTGTTTTTTGTGGGTTTTTTTTTGTTGGTTTTTTTTTTTTTTTTTTTTTTTTTTTTTTGGTTTTTTTGAGACAGGGTTTCTCTGTGTAGCCTTGGCTGTCCTGGAACTCACTTTGTAGACCAGGCTGGCTTCGAACTCAGAAATCTGCCTGCCTCTGCCTCCAAAGTGCTAGGATTAAAGGCGTGCGCCACCACTGCCCAGCAGGAAGTCTGCTGAGTTGACAAAGTAAGAGAAGGGGACAGGGACTGAACCGAGGCATGAAGGAAAGCCTTGCTGTTCTGATGAGTGACAGTTGGGCAGGCTGAGGAAGGCCTGCAGACAGGTGTAGGGAGGGAGAGCCTTATGGGTAGAAGAGACAGGACGGAGCTAGGAGTTCACAGTTCATAGGGAACAGGCAGGACACAGCACGGCTGAAGCAGCTGTGTGGGAGTTTGGATGTAACTTTTCTCTTTTCTCCTGTTCAGTGTTAACAGAGTTGAGACTTTTTACTGTTTTTTGTTTTTCAGTTAACAGAAGATGAAATAGCTACAATATTACAATCAACTCTTAAGGGACTAGAATACCTTCATTTTATGAGAAAAATACACCGAGATATCAAGGCGGGAAATATTTTGCTAAACACAGAAGGCCATGCAAAGCTCGCAGACTTTGGAGTCGCAGGTCAACTTACAGTAAGTGGAAATGGTGACTGGTACCAGTACTGTAGGCTGTGTCCTGAGAGGCCAATTCCAATAAGTGTGTGTGTCCACACTTATGTGTATGCCTGTTGGCTCATGTGCACATTTGTGTGCTGGGAAGCCAGAGTTTACATTGGCTATGGTAGTTGTTCTCTACCTCACTTTCTGAAACACTGTCCTTCACTGGTCCGGAGGTCATTAATTCAGATAAGCTGACTGGCTAGTGAGCTCCAGGAGTCCGTCTGTCTCTGCCCACCAGGTAGAGGTTACAGGTGTATGCTGTAGTATCCTGCGCTGTGTGGAGTGGAGAGCTGTACTCAGCTTCTCAGGGATACATGGCAAATGCTTTACTGACTGAGACATCACTCTAACCCCTACTTTCTCACTTTTTAAAAATAATACTTGATTTCATTGTGTTAGTAGAAATTTGTAGAATTTTCAAGTACATTATCATAGAGCTAATTGGAGTTTTAGATCTTTTCTAGGATTCAGTTCCATGTTTCAATCCTTCTATAGAAATGAAAACTAACATAAGAAATGAGCTTTAGTTTAAATCTGATACATCAGGTAATAAAAGCTTCCTTAAACCAGGTTACATTCCTCCAGCAAGGCAGAGACTCTCCTATCAGCTTCCGAGCAGCTGAGCTGGAAGCTCTCCTACCTGCTTCAGTGTTGGCTCTGGATTTTCCTTCTGAACCCAGTGCTTGCCAGTGAGAAAGAAAACTGTTCAAAACAAGAGGGTTGGGGGGAGAGCTAGAGTTACCTGGTTTTGTAAAATAACCAGTGAATGAAAATCTGTGTAGGAAAATGGAAACAGTTCTACAACTAAGCCAATGGTTTTCCTGGACAGTACAGGGGACACTGGGCTGAATTTCATGTATTGTGTCCTTCAGTGTCACTGAGCTTGTTATTTATTGCTAGTTTTCATTTTTAAAAAGTGTATGTATATAGGCTAGAGAGATGACTCAGCGGTTAAGAGCACTGACTGCTCTTCCAGAGGTCCTAAGTTCAATTCCCAGCAGCCACATGGTGACTCACCACCATCAGTAATGAGATTTGATGCCCTCTTCTGGTGTCTGAAGACAGCTACGGTGTACTCATGTATAAATAATATAATAAATTTGTAAAAAAGAAAACTTCATTAAAAGTATGTGAGAGTGTATTTATGTGTGTATGTGATTGTAGTGTGGATGCGTGCACGCCGTGGTGAGGTAGGCATGTGGGGTTCCACCGTGACTAATGTTTGAGAGAGGGCATTTTGGTGTTCATGGTGCAGATTCCAGAAGTTCTCCTGTATTCACCTCCCATCTTCTAAGAGGTACGTAGGATTACAGATGGGCTTTCAAGCCTGTCTTTCACTGAATTAGATGT
The DNA here is from genome assembly GCF_008632895.1 of Mastomys coucha. Classification (NCBI taxonomy): domain Eukaryota; kingdom Metazoa; phylum Chordata; class Mammalia; order Rodentia; family Muridae; genus Mastomys; species Mastomys coucha. Next base: position 150,069,189 of record NW_022196897.1, read on the forward strand.
CAGCATTAGAGATGTCAGATCAATGTGGGGTTGGAATTACAGGCATTTGTGGACACCTGATGTGGGTGTTGGTAACCAAACTCCAGTCCTGTGACAGAGTAAGAAGAGCTCTGAGTCACCGAGCACTCTTCTAGCCGTCCTTACTGTATAGACATTTCTTTATTTTTGCAAGAGGGTTTTGAGCTTTAGCTGGCTTGGAACTCCTCATCCCCTTGCTTCGGCCTCCTGAGGGCTGGGATTCGATGCCTGCTTTCTAAACCCTTCCGTAGAGTCTTTGAAGCCAGCATTGCTGTTCTGTTGTCCACCTGTACCATCCTCTCGATGCCAGCCACCTCTAAGCCATTTGGAAGGGTTCGTGTTATCCCAGTTTCCAGTGCCTGTCTCAGGGACTCATTCCACTTCAGCCTGCCATCTGCTTCCCAGCTTACAGAATTTTTTTGGCTGTGCTTTGCATTTTTAGATGGTTTGGGGAAGAAGTGACAATAAGATGTATTTGTCCAGTCTGTCATCTTTAGCAGAAATCTGCAATTAGTTTCTTTTTCTGTTTTGGAGACAGTCTTCTGTAGGCCAGGCTGGTGTTAGACTCCATCCCTCTTCCTCAGCCTCCAGGGTTAGCAGCACATGACTATCTCTCGGGCTCATTGGCTCATTGTTAGATGTAGCTTGCATTTTCTTGCATACTGGGTGCTCACTGACCTTGGTTTTTAAGTTCCTGCTGCCACAGTATGGTGGTAGGTCAGGAGGCTGGAGTTTTTTTAGTGTGTATTTGATTTTTGTCCTTAGGATAATGCCCCCCACACACACCCCTGGTTTTGTTTTTTTTGTTTTTTTTTGTTTTTTTGTTTTTTTAAATAAGACATGTTCTTACTGCGCAGCCCTCTCTGGCCTCTGTAAAACTTGAAACTCAGAGAGACCCCTGCTTCTGCCCCCCGAGTGCATGCCTCATCACTCTTGGTTTTCCTTCCTTCCCTTTTAGGCGCAGTCTCATCCTGTAGCTGAGGCTGGCCTGAAATTCACTGTGTAGCCTGGTCTGGAAGCCTCCATCTGCTGAGGGTGCTTGGATTGCAAGTGTGAACTAAGGACCAGCTGGGCAGGCTCATATTTATAGTCCCCCTCCCCTTTCTCTTTCACACACATGCGGGCATGCACACATTCTCTCTTTCATACACACATATTCTCTCTCACACATACATTTTCTCTCTCTGTCTCTCTATGTCTCTGTCTCTGTCTCTCTCTCTCTCAAATTTGTATTTTAAAGTTTTATTTTTGTGTGTTGGGTGCAGTGCCTCTGGAAGCCCGAAGAGGGCATTGGATCTCTTGGAGCTGAAGTTACAGGCAGTTGTAAGCCATGCCTCATGGTTGTTGGGAACCAAATTCAGGTCTTCCAGAAGACTAGGGAGTACTCTTAACCACTGACCTCTCTTGCTTCTCTAGGAAAATCAATATCTCTGTCTCTGTCTCTGCCTATCTCTCTGTCTCTGTCTCTCTCTGTGTCTGTGTCTCTGTCTCTCTTTGTCTCTGTCTCTTTCTGTCTCTCTGTCTCTGTCTCTCTCTCTCTCTCTGGATTTTTACCTTTGATGTTCTGTTCCAGCTCATATACCAGTTCATCTATACTTCAGTATTCTTCTGGGTTTTGTTTTCTAGATTTGAGAATTACCTTATTTGAACTTACTTTGGTGAAAATATTAGTTAGAATTTAAGTTTAGGGTTTTACATATGACTACCTAGATTTTAGTTTGTTCCTCTTCTTCCTCCTCCTCTTCTTCTTCCTCCTCCTCCTTTTCCTCAACTGAGATAGGGTGTCATTACATAGTATTGGCTGGTCGAGAACTTTGATACAGACCAGGTTGGCCTTGAACTCAGAGAGATCTGCCGACTTCTAGCTCAAAATGCTGGGGTTAAAGGTGTGTGCCACCACCCTTGACCAGTGCTTTGTAGTTTGGGGATATTCTGTCCTTCACATGCTAGCTAGTTTGGAAGCATAATTAATTGTTGTCTTAGTCAGGGTTTCTATTCCTGCACAAACATCATGACCATGAAAGCAAGTTGGGGAGAAAAGGGTTTATTCAGCTTACTTCCACATGGCTGTTGATCACCAGAGGAAGTCAGGACTGGAACTCAAGCAGGTCAGGAAGCAGGAGCTAAATGCAGAGGCCATGGAGAGAGATGTTCCTTGCTGGCTTGCTTCCCCTGGCTTGCTCAGCCTGCTCTCTTATAGAACCCAAGACTTCCAGTCCAGGGATGGCACCACCCACAAGGGGCCCTACCCCCTTGGTCACTAATTGAGAAAATGCCCCACAGCTGCATCTCATGGAGGCACTTCCCCAACTGAAACTCCCTTCTCTGTAATAACTCCAGCCTGTGTCAAGTTGACACACAAAATCAGCCAGTACAATTGTCTATGTGGCATGGAGAGCTGACTGGCTTTTGATTGTGTGTGTATATAGTTATAAGACCCAGTTTCTGGATCTAACCTTTCTGTTGCTCTGTTGAGCTTAGTAATTCTATAACTAATTGGAGTTTAGGATACACTGGTTACTTATTCTCAAAACACTTTCCTTTATGTGAGTATCCATTTCTGGTTTAAACAATCTAGTAGAAACAACTTTGGGTATCAGCATTAGAAAACATGCAGGCAAATTTGAGGTTTCCGCTAAGGAAATGATTAAGCCCAAGTTGTTTCCTTTGTTGTTGTTCTTTTTAATTTGGTGGACAGTGTGAGGTTAGTTCAGAAGTGCCACCTGTCATTGCTCCCAACTGACATAACCTAAGTCACAGGCACTTCAGGAGTATGGGGATAGGGATGGGAGACTTGTCCGCACCTTTGCTGTCTTTAGAAGGCCTCTCCCTAAGTGCACATCAGCTGTAGCAGCAATCTGGGACATTGCTATATTAATGTAGGAAGCGCCGTGTTCCTTTCTTCAAGTCACAGGTGAAACCTGGGACCATTTCTTATATCTAACCTTTAAGACGATTTCTCTAATTGCACATGTAAACCAAGGGAGTGTTACCTAAGTCTGTAAGATGGAAAACAAATGAGTGGTTCTGCCTTTTACCTGTGACCGTTCCTAACAGTGCTTATCACTCTGGGCTGCTCCTCTGCTGCACCTGAGTTTCTGTTGACTGGCTGTTGCATTGTCTTGACTGTTGTTTTGTTTTCATAGAAATAAAGCTGTGTTCTTCATTATTTTGTAAACTACTTCTTTTGGTGTTGCAATATCCTACACATTTTCCATACCTGTTTTCATTTGAAATAGGGGTTTGCTATTTAGTTCTGTTTAGCCTCAGAATTAAGATCCTTTTGCTATGTCTCTCATGTGCATGGGCTCTAGGTGAGTGTTCACTCTGCTTGTCTCTTTAGAGAATTTTTAATGTGGTATTTCAGTATATATGTGTATATTGTAATACTTATTTTTCTTTTTGAGTAGGTTCTTATTAGGTATCCCTGGCTGGCCTGGAACTTGCTGTGTAGACCAGAATGGCCTAGAAATCATGCACAAAGATCCATTTGCCTCTGTCTCTTGGGTGCTGGGATTAAAGGCTGGTCTTACTTGTTTATGTTTTTAAGACTAGGTTTCATTCTAGGTTCCCCGCCATTCTGGAACTCACTATGTAATCCAGGCTGCCCTTGAATTCTTTGTGATCTTCTTACCTCAGCTCTCTGAGGACTCAGATTATAAGTGTTAGGCACCTGTGTAGTGATTTTTTTAAAAAATTATTTATGGTAATGAAGATGATGATGATGTTGTAACTCAGACTATAAGTGTTAGGTGCTTAAACATTTATTTATTTATTTATTTATTCATTTATTTAAAGATGTATTATTTTATTTATATGAGTATACTGTAGCTATTTCCAGACACACCAGAAGAGGGCATCAGATCCCTTTACAGATAGTTGTGAGTCACCATGTGGTTGCTGGGAATTGAACTCAAGACCTCTGGAAGAGCAGTCAATGCTCTTAACCACTGAGCCATCTCTCCAGCCCATAAACAATTATTAATTGAGATGGAGTACAGCAGCATTGTCTACCTGACCTTGAGCTCCGTTGTTCAGGTGGCCTCCTAAGTAGCCGAGGTGTAGATCCCTGGCTTGGTAGTGCCTGATCACAAACATTCTACTCTTGTGTGTATGTTTTGGGATACTCGCATGTAAAGTAAATGTCTAGAAAGTAACTTGGATAGAGAGATATAGATATTTTAAAGTTTACTAAATTTTGCCAGTTGGTGAGGCTACACTACTTCATATTCCAGTGATCTTGTGTTTCAGTTGTGCTTCTTATTAGTACTGGTTTAAACAGTGTCAGTAATGGGCTCCCTCCCATGAAGGGAGCTTTAATGAGATCTAAGCAAAAAGTAATCAGTTAGTCTCAAACATCCGTGTCACCTTTTACCACTTGATGTGAACAAAGCAGTTTTTAATTGTTCCAACCTTTCCTTTTTTCTCAGTAGTTTTCATGTTTCGTGTTGGTCTCTCCCCTCTCCTTTTAGGATACCATGGCAAAGAGGAATACAGTGATAGGAACACCATTTTGGATGGCTCCTGAAGTTATTCAAGAAATTGGGTACAACTGTGTGGCAGACATCTGGTCTCTGGGAATAACTGCCATAGAAATGGCTGAAGGAAAGCCCCCATATGCTGATATCCATCCAATGAGGGTAAGGGAGCAGAGAGCTGGTTGGATGGTTAGCTACTGGTTATTGGAAAGTTATGTGGTTACATTCTAAACAAGAAATGAAGTAATTTTATATAATGATAAATGCTTATTGAGGTGATATTCTTCCCGTGGCACTAGATGTAGTAAAAAGTTAATTGAATAGTCCTTTCTCCATTCTAGAGCGTGTGTCTGCTTGACAGTCTCCCTGAAGGATATAGGCTATAGAATATAGAAATGTGTAGGTTGACTTACAAATTATATACATTAAATATATCTTTTATGTATATGAGTACACAGTCACTCCCTTCAGACACACCAGAAGAGGGCACCAGACCCCATAACAGATCGTTGTGAGTTACCATGTGGTTTCTGGAAATTGAACTTAGGACCTCTGGAAGAACAGTCAGTGTTCTTAACTGCTGAGCCATCTCTCTAGCTATATATATCTTCTAAAAGCTAATGTACCACATTTTTAGCTTTGTAAATATATGAGCTTTCTACTTAGTCACTTTTTGTGATTCCCATTGGGTCACCACGTGTCAGATAGCGCTTGCCTCAGTGTTCTCCTCAGGGTGTTTTTGCACTTTCATCACTAACCACCATTTTGGTTCATATGTTGTCTTTTTCATGCTTTTTTTGGTTCGTGAATCCTCAGACTCAGAGGTAAAGCTTAGTCTATAGAACAAGTTCCAGGATAGCTAGGATTACACAGAGAAACCCTGTCTTGGAACCCCATTCACCCCCCCCCCCCCAAATAATTTAAAGTATTTAATGCAAAATAGTTTCAATTTTCATAAAGTGGGGTTTACCTCATTTAAAATTCAACAATTAATAGTCTTTTAAAGAACGATTTAGAGGCTGGAGAGATGGCTCAGTGGCTAAGAGCATCGACTGCCCTTCCAAAGGTCCTGAGTTCAAATCCCAGCAACCATATGGTGGCTCACAACCATCCATAATAAAATCTGACACCCTCTTATGGAGTGTCTGAAGACAGCTACAGTGTACTTACATATAACAAATAAATACATTTTTTAAAAAAAGAAAGATTTATTATTTTAATTGTGTGCTACCTTGGAGTCCAGAAGAGGGTGTCAGATCCCCTGAAGCTAGAGTTGCAAGCGGTGTGAACTGCCCACCATGAATGCTGGGAATGGAACTCGGTCCTCTGCAGGAACAGTGTGTGATACTATGAGCATTCTCCAGCCCTAATATGTGATAACCTTAATCTTTGAGAAGTAGAATTTAAATGTGCTTGATTTTATAGCAGCCCATAGTAGCTTAGGGTTTTTTTGTTGTTGTTGTTTTTTGTTTTCAGAGAGATGATTTGAGGGTATGGAAAAATAGCTTAGTGGCAGAGCTTCTGCCTGGCATCCACCTAGTGCCATAGTCTCTCTTTAGCCTCTATTTTCTCTCTCTCTCTCTCTCTCTCTCTCTCTCTCTCTCTCTCTCTCTCTCTCTCTCACACACACACACACACACACACACACACACACACACACACACATACACACAAAGATTCTTTCATTGTTTTTGACACTGTAAGATTTAGAGTAGAACTGAGTGTGATCAAAGGGAAGGAGAACAGTTCTTAGATTCTCTGGTTGCTGTACTCCACGTGGACATGATTTGTGTTTGGATATATAAATCATTTTACTAAGCAAATGTAGTTGTTTGTATTGAAGTGTCATCTTTATTTTACCTGCTCTTTTTTTTTAAACTAGGCAATATTCATGATTCCTACAAACCCTCCTCCCACATTCCGTAAGCCAGAGCTGTGGTCCGACAACTTCATGGATTTTGTGAAGCAGTGTCTGGTAAAAAGCCCGGAGCAGAGAGCCACAGCCACTCAGCTCCTCCAGGTATACTCTGCATCTCCAAGCTGCTCACGTACTGCTGCCCTGCTTGCCTGGAAGCAGTAATGAGGAGTAAGACATTCCGTGCTGTGAGAGAGGCTTAAAGCTGTTGAGATGGAAGGTCATAGAAAACATTTAACTTGCAAAACAGAGCAGTAATGGAAGGAAATTTGAGCAGTAAGAAGCTCACAAACACTTCTATCACCAGGCAGAGGAGTGGGTGGGAGCAGCTCAAGACCAATGTCAAGCCATGTGTGCATGTCTGGTAAGAGTGGAAAGAAATGGTCTTAATGCAAGTACAGAGAACAAGGTGATGAGTTACTCTGCCTAACAGCCTTGCTCTTCTAAGTGTATTGTCAAGTGTGCCTGGAAGAAGTGATGCCAGAGGCTTATGGAAGAGTTTTCTGCTCAATAGTCTCACCACGTGCTAAGGCACCCTTTCAGAGCACGTAACAAAGGCTTGGTGGCATTTACCCTGTTGGTGATGGGGCAGGGGTATACTGTCCCCAAAAGCAGAAAACATGGGTGCTGTCAGAATAAGTTTGAATATATAGGTAACTCCTGCAAAGAATTTCAATATGTAACTCTAACTACCATGGGTTGTTGTTGCTCCACCAAAACAGGAGGACATAAGATGGGGCAGGTACAATGTCTTGGAGGGTAAAGGTGCCTGCCTCAGGCCTGCAAACTGAATTCAGACACTGGGACTGAGGTAGTAGAGATGGACTCTCAATAAAATAAAGGCAAAAGAACCTCTAGATGAGACAGAGAGAAATGGTACAGGTCCAAATGGGTCATCTGTCTTCTTAGAGTCGTGAAGTAAGCATGGCTTTGTGCCCTAGGTTTAAAGAGAAAAATTAGACCCACTGATTTATATGACAGATATTGCCAGATTTCTATTACGTACCATGTACTATTTTAAAGTAAAAATTGTGGCCGGGCAGTGGTGGCAATGCATGCCTTTAATTTTAGCACTAAGGAGGCAGGTGGATCTCCAAGTTTGAGGCCAGACTGGTCTGCAGAGTGAGTTCCAGGACAGCCAGGGCTACACAGAGAAACCCTGTGTCCAGAAACCAAAGCAAACTGTTTCCATTGTTCTCCACTTTCTTATTTAAGCATCCATTTGTTAAGAGTGCCAAAGGAGTGTCAATATTGCGAGATTTAATTAATGAAGCCATGGATGTGAAACTGAAGCGCCAGGAAGCCCAGCAGCGAGAAATGGACCAGGACGACGATGAGAACTCAGTGAGTGGTGGCTTTGTGGTAGGTCAGGGGTACATGCTTCTTAGGTCTCGCTTGCCACAGAAGCCAGGTAAGTAGCTGGTGTAGTCAGCTCTTTTCCCCATGGATTTTAGTCAGTGCAGCTGGACTCTGTTAGTGGGTCTATGCTTGCTCTTTGCTCAGTGTTTTCTTAAAACAGTCCTGGCTGTCCTGGAACTCACTCTGTAGACCAGGCTGGCCTTGAACTCAGAAATCTGCCTGCCTCTGCCTCTCAAGTGCTGGGATTAAAGGCATGTGCCACCACCGCCCGTCTAGTTTTTCTACTTATTAAAGAGACAGAGATAGAGACATCCCCTAGTTTGGAGACTTGGTTTATCCAAGCTCTACTGAAATTCTCATACTGTATTCTGGAGTCACCGGCAGTGTTGAGATTCCAAGGGTGCTTTTGTCCAGATCTGTGCTGGAAGTCAAGTGAGAAGGGAGAAGAAGGAAGCTCTCTAGGTGAGATACGTAGTTTTCACATGGGTGACTTTGTGATCATCCCTGGATAAAGAAGTGCTTTTCAGTTTCTAAGGTGCGTGCATATACAACCTAGAGAGGTCAGATCCTGGTCTATTTACACTAAGATGAGAAACAGTAATTGAGAAGATTCAAAGTCTTGATTCCATTAGCTCTAGTTTGAGATTCTGCTCCTTCGCAGGAGGACGATGAAGTGGATTCTGGTACAATGGTTCGAGCCCCCGGTGATGAGATGGGCACTGTTCGAGTAGCCAGCACGATGAGCGGCGGAGCCAATACTATGATTGAGCACGGTGACACACTGCCGTCCCAGCTGGGCACCATGGTGATCAACACGGAGGACGAGGAAGAGGAAGGAACCATGAAAAGTGAGGCTCTGACGAGATACTGACTGATCCAGAGACGGGGTCTCACAGCCCCTGCTGTCTTAGTTGTGGATCTGCTGTTCTGTTGCTATAGCTAAGTTCCTCGGAGGATGAGAAACACTCAATAGGAGCTTTGGTTGGAGGGCTGTGAGGAGCAGGAGGCAGGGGAGGAAGAACCTGGCAGTGGGCTGTGGGAGGGAGTTGTTTTGAAGCCTAGTGGCTCTCCTCTCCTCTGAATACTCTCCTGGAGGAGGCATATTCATTGTGATACAGATCTTCAGTTCATTTTCACGATAGTGTCTGTTCAATCAAAGCTCACTGACAGCCAGGTTTAAAAGTTCTGGTAAGTCTTGAGAAAAACCCCCTCTTTTTCCTCTCCCTCTCTCCCTGTCTTCTTCCCTCCCTGCCGTGGTTTTTCTTCTCCTTCCTTCCCTTCCTCCCTTCACTCTCCCTTCCTTCCTTTGTTGAGGATTAAATCCCTGAGCCTCACACACCCCTAGCCAATGCCCCTGCCCTTTGAGCAGATTCTTTCTGGGCTCAAGCTGTTGCCTGCAGAGTCTAGGCCTGGTGTGTCCAGGTTTTGCCCTTGTTCTGAGGAAGGAAAGAAAAGCCCACCTTGTGTGCAGAGGAGCAAGACACTTTCGGCAAATCACGGGTCAGAATGCAGTGCAGAGAGCAGCAGGCCGCGGGAGGTGCAGCTACGCCTAGGGCTTCTGCTGGTGAGAGTCTAGTGGAGGGAGGGACCAGTTCCTAAGGGAAGCAGTTTGGGTGGTTCTCTTACGTTGCTTGATTGGTTTATATGATCCCTTCCCCCTCTGTGTGTGTCTCTTTCTATAATGCAGCTGGCTGATAGGGGAGTTCTGCTTTCCTAAAAGCTCACTTGAGAACACACTTCACCTGGTTCTACATGACTCTAGAGCTACTTCCTACCAGACCTGCCTTTCCTGTCTTGAGCCTGGACATGAGAAGAATCTGACTGCCTGGTGTTTGTCTAAGTTTGATGGTCGTCAAGGGGCAGGAAAAGCCTATTCCATTCTTCAGAGTAGGGTGTGTGTGTACCCTGGGCAGATGGTGGTCCTAAATTGCTAACAGGTTGCTAGGTGCAATGGAGGGTTGCCTATGACTAGTAAGGATGGAAAAGGACCTACGTCGGTCTTCAAGTGACTCAAAGTGGACTCCCAGGTTGTTGAACTCTTCCTTCTGCTTGCCTGCCTCAGGTGGCTCCGCGCCTCAGGTGACTCCACGCCTCAGGTGGCTCCGTGCCTCAGGCTCCAGTTGTCCATGTCCAGATGCGTGCCCCAGATCTGGGCTCTTTCCCTCTTCCTGGCTGGCCTGTGACTGGCTCCCTCTTCCTGGCTGGCCTGTGACTGGCTCCACTCCTTGAGTTGGCTTAGAGTCCTATACTGGGCTCTTTAGTGTTTGATCGCCTTTCCTCTTGACTTGAGATACAGGCCAATTCACAGAGGGAGTAATTGGAGGGTACAGAGTAATAACTGAGGTGTAGAGCTTCAGGTTAGCCTACACTTTGCATCCATTTAAGGCCTGGGTTTCCTTGGTCATGGGGCTTTTTTTCCGCCTTAACTCTCTACCCCCATGCCAGGGATTAAATCAGGGCTTCACCTGTGCTAGTCTACTGCTGAGCTGTACCTGTAATATTTATGGCTTTTCTTCTAATCGGGGATCAGCCAACAGTGTCTAGGCCAAGCTAGCCTGCCACCTGCTCTGGCAAGAGGGCTCAACTGGAGCATGGCTGTAGCCATTCCCTTGTTGCTTTTGGCCACCTCTGTACCGACAAGGCTGAGTCGAGCGCCTGCTAAAAACTGAGGCCTCTAAGCCTAAATGTCTGCTGTCTGTTCTTCTACACACACAAAGTTGGTTGTCTGGTGGAACACTTGACTGGCGTGTGAGGGGCTGGGTTTGATCCCAGGGAGGGGCACAACTAAAGGGAAGGGGAAAAGGGTGATCAAGGAGCCCTGGGGCTTTAAACCTAAGCAAAGGGAAGGACTTAGACATAGGATCTGGATAGTCCATTAGTGGCTGGCTGCAGACTGCAGAGGCTGAGAACCTGCGAGCTGCTCAATCCATAAAATTGGATATCTTCAGCAGTCTCAATTTGGCTCTGAGGGCCTGGAAGATTCCCAGAGAGTCACTGGACTTTAGTCCATGATAGAAGACCAAGAATCTGGAGTCTAATGCCATCGATGGATGGCAGTGATAGTGGCTTTAGCAGCAACAGGGATGGATGTGCCAGCAAGAAGCAGAGTCAGGCTGGCAAGCAAGACTTTTTTTCTTATTTTGCCTCAGAGCCCTCTGTATTTGGGCTGTCTGTCAGATGGTGCCATCCACTCTCAGGGAGAGACTTCTCTCAGTTGGTCCTTTTCGTAAATGCCCTCACAGACTGACTTCACTTGCATCTCTGAGTTGGTCCCAGGTGCCATCAAGTGCAGGGAATGACATGAATTCTAATGTTGGTGTAGGCTGAAAGTCTTGCCTAAGTATAGTAGAAGGGTATTTACCATGTGATGGGGCTCCTTATAGAAAGAAGCACAGCGACTTTGGCAGCGTGCAGATAGGTTGAGGGATTCCAGCAGAGGGGCTTCTTGTGTCTGCAAACATTGGCAGGACAGTGTTCTCACTTCTCTCACTTTTCACCTTCCTTCACTTCACCTTGCATGGTAATCACTAACCTCTTGTTTTCAAAGGCAAAATAGTTCCCTTTGTTTTGGGGCTCGGGTTAATTATCTCTGAGACTGAAAGGAATGGGAATGATACATTGGTCGATTGATAACTTGATAAAACTTCTGGAATGCATTCTTTATCAGGCATTTAAAAAGTTCAGATCTGAGGCTGGCGAGATCGCCCACAATTAAGAACATTGCCCTTCTTCCAGAGGATCTGAGTTCAGTTACCAGCACCCACATCAGGTGGTTCATGACCACTTGTTACTCCAGCCTCATGGGATCCAGTACCCTCTTAAGTCTTTGAAGACACTTCCTCTCACACATGAAGAGACTCCTTGCTGTATACACATAATTAATGACCTGGTAAATTCCTCTACTAGGAACTAGGCCCGAGGAAATAATTAAGGTTAACATTTATGAATTTTTCCCAGACATGCTAGTGTAGACTATTGTATATATAAAAATATCAGGTACAGTCCAGCCTTAGCTGAAATCTGAAGAAGGATGTACATTAACTAGTCATTACTTGTATAAAAACACATTGGTAATTCTTGTTGTTTGTAGAATATGTGCAAGGCAGACTTGTTAATTTTGAATGAGTGCTCTAAAAGAACTTCTCGCGGGCTCAGTAATGAAGATGAAATTCCCCTGAGTTGTCAGCAGTGGGCTTGTTGTACTTGCACTGTGCCAGCAGAGGGAGCTCTGGGATAGGCTGTGGATTGAAATTGTGTTCCCATTCAAGCTCACTGATACCCTTTCCACGATAGCATTTAATTTGGACCAAAACTATTATTTATTTATATTTTAGATTCTATTTATTTATTTTTATTTTATTTTATTTTATATATGTCTATGCACACACATGGCTGATGCCTGCAGGGACCAAAAGAGGTTATTGACTCTCTTGGAACCAGAGTTACTGTGAGCTTCAGGTGCTGAGAGTTGGACCTCAAGCCTCAGGAAGAGCAGTCAGTGCTGTTAACTGCTGAGCCATCTCTCCACCCTCACCTTTAAGGCTGCCTTGAGTTACCATAGCAGCACTGTGAAGGGCATGGCCTTCATTTCGTTTAGTGAGGAGGTTGGATACTTAGTAGAGTTGAAGCGCTTCATCAGCACAGCCTCTTCCTCTCAGGTTTCTAGTAGACTTTAGTTGGAATTGGTTTTGTCATCCTTGAGCACAGTGCCACACACAGCTTTTTAAGTGTCACAAGTTAAGGGGTCCCAACCAAATAATGGAATAGCACTTCAGAACAAAACAATTCACATACAGAACTGATATGGGGAAAGCTACAATATGTAGAAAAACAGGCGTTAAAGATTCTTTATAACTGTTCATTACTTGCTGTACCTTGGGCTTCCTGCATGGCACCTCATTTTCATGTTGCACATTTTTATGCAGAAAGAGTGATTTGAATAGCCTCTTACTGATCTTCAGAATCTCTGTGTGTTTTAGGTATGGACTTCTTTGGCATATGGTTTGTGCTTTGCAGTTATTTTACCCTAGCTTGTGATGTGCACCCAACTGTTGGAGTCATTCTTAGCAGCCAGCCTTCTCATGGCGTCAGACTGTTCCAGGTTTCCTTATACAGTATTATTTTTGTGTTCTTTAAGAAATTTTGCTGGGTCGTGATGGTGCACCCCATTAATCCCAGCACTTGGGAGGCAGAGGCAGGTGGATTTCTGAGTTCAAGGCCAGCCTGGTCTACAGAGCAGGTTCAAGGACAGGCAGGGGTACATAGAGAGACACTGTCATGAAAAACCAAAAGAAAAAAATGAAAAGTTTCTTTTTACCTAGATACCTTGAAAGTAGTAAATGTTTAAAGAGTTGTAAAGCCTTACTGCTTACAGATGTTCTTTAATATATCATGAATTTCTTGTTGTTTGTACTGTGAGCTGTAGTCACACCCAACTGTATGGTCCAGTCACCTTTGTGTGTATTCCGTGACCATTTATGTAAAATAGATTCCTTGCTCCTCTCCCCTTTTTTTTCCAATACAGATTTCTATTTGAAATTTTTTACAATGATCTCTTATCAATTTCAGGACCAGTGTATCCAATTTTGCATTATACCACTGGGGTTTTACTTGATTGCTTTGAATACATAGTTCTGTCAACAAACTCAGTTCCATGTTTTACCCAGCATATCTCTAGAAAACTATAGTTTATTCACAGACACACTCTGTATATATGTATGTGTGTGTTTACATTTGTCTATCTATTTATCTATGTTTTTGTAGGGGAGGTCCGAGACAAGGTTTCTCTCTGTAGCCCTGGAATTCACTCTGTAGACCAGGCTGGCCTCAAACTCACAGAGATCCACCTATCTCTGCCTCCTGAGTGCTGGGATTAAAGGTGTGCCACCACTGCCTGGCATATCTATCTTGATGAGGACTTTTTATATAGCTCAAGCCAGTGTCAAACTTCTGATCCTTCTGCCTCAGTTTCATGAGTATTGCAACTCCAGGTTTGTATGACCACTCTTGCATGTGTGTGCTCATGTTGGGTGTTGTTCCTCAGGAACTATTCAACTTGATTTCTTGTTTTAATTTTGTTTTTTAAAATATTTTGTTTTTAGTATTTAAAATTGTGTGTCAGTGTGTGGGTACGTGCACTTGAGTGCTAATACCCCAGGAAGCCTGTGACTTGTATCCCCTGGAACTGGGGATCACTGGATACAAGTGCTTGGAACCGAGTCAGTCTTCTGGGGGAGCTGCTCACTCTTCACTACCCAGCCGTCTTTCCAGCCTTCATCTTGGTTTTAGGACCAGTTCCAAGTCTGGTTTTGTGTTGTTTTTGGTTGTTGTTTTACTTTTATAGCTGTTTGTGGTGATGTTTTTCAGTGGACTGTTGTATTCATTACCCTATGAAATTCCTAATCTGTAAGTTCCCTTTTTATTTTTTATGAAGAAGACCTTATCTGTCGATTATGACCTCAGTGTTGCCCCTTTGATCCATACACCTTTTTTTCTGGTTCACTCAGATCTCTAATGCAGTTGAATAATGGTGCCTGTTCTTGTCTTGTTGCTCATCTCAGGGAAAGTTCTTCTAATATCTTATTTAATACTGAGTCTGATTGTGCAGCAGGATCATAGCAATTCTTCCTTAGGCTAAAGAGTCTCTACCTCTAGCTCAGAGGGCCTGGTATCAGTTAGAACTGGCATAACATTGTTTACCATCTTGTGGTTTGATTTTTCTTGCCTACTAGTCTGATTACCCGTGGCTTTTCCCTTAGCTCTGCAGCCTCACTCCACCGTCGACGTGGTACATGTGCTTTTTGTTTTCTTCCCTTCCACTCTCTGGGGCCATGAACCCAGGGACCTCAGCACACTGCTCAGGCCTTCTGCACAGAACTGCATACAAGCTCTGACAAGCATCTTGGTATTAGGAGCAGGGTTTTGTTCGCTGTGTCTCACTGCCAGCCTGGAAGTTGCTGTGTATTCCAGACTGGCCTCAAATTCAAAATTCCCCTGCCTCTGTTTTCTGAATTCTGAAAGTATAGGCATGTGAATTATTCAGGAGAGCTTTTTTCAAAACTAAGTGTGTGAAATTTTAAAACTGGGTATGGGTTAGAGAATTGTGTGTAAAGAGCCAGGCCTGTGTGGTAACAGTTCTTTGGTACTTTTGGAGACATTTGTGGCTTGGCATGTTTGTTGTGAATTTTTGCCAAAAGAGTCTTTGTGTGCTTTAGCAAGATTGTGTTTTCTTCTTTTGAAAATATTTAAAAACTCTGCATGTGTGTGCCATGAAGCCATGCTGTGGAAATTAGAGGACAGCTTTTGTGGGTTCTGAGAATTCAGCTCAGGTCCGCAGGCTTGGGTAGCAGGTACTTTACAAAGTGGCCACCATGCCAACCTAAGAATGTGTTTTATAGTTGTTTGGTACTGGCATTTATATCTAGTAAACTTGATTTGCCAATTGCCTTTAAATTGGCTATTTTCTACCAATTTTTGATACTTGGTTTTTCAGAGACAAACCTAGCAAAATATGGAAGAAAGGGAGTGGGTTTGTTTTGCACAAGTTGTACCTTAGCAGTACTTCCCTGAGGAGGGGCTGACAGGACTAAGCACAGCAGTTCTGATGGGAAACGGATACCTATCTGCTGAAGACACACTCGGTGCCAGTGGCTCTCCCTCAGTGCTCCCTCTCAGTGCTTGAAGCCTGTCCAGGACATTTGCATCAGCCGGCCCCCCTCCTCCTTCCCAGGCTTGCTGCAGTGCAGGTGGAAGGTGCGATAGTTTGCAGTTACCAGGCCTTTCCAGTTAGACCCTCTGACCTGAGGAGAGAGAGATGATTTCTTTTTAGGATCTATACTGAGTTCCCAGGGTTCTAATTTGCTCCCTAGAGCAGTAGCCACACTAATCTATTTGAAATAGAATTTTAAAGCATGGCAGCATAGTTAAGTTCGGAAACTCTGTGACTGAGGGCATCTACTGTTGCCGTTTTTCCTCCTTTAAGACCAAAGTCCAGGCTCTTGTTGGAAAGATTTCACACTGTCTGTCAGATATGCATTCATCAGAGCAGCATACGAGAGAGATTCTTGACTCTCAGCCCATTTCTTTCCACCTGTGGCTGTCTGAAGGTTGTTGTTAAACATGGGCCACGTGCTGACTTGAGTCTCTGAGTAGGGATAGTGTTTGAAAGCATGGCAATGAGGATGTGAGCTTTGAACTGCTCTCTACAACAGCAGCCTTGTTGTCCAGTGTTTGATTGCTTCAAAATTCACCAGAGAGAACCCAGTGCTTCCGTGCACCTGCCACTCTGAATTGACACCATTGGAAAGTTCTGGATAGGCCAGGGCTGTTTCCTGCCCTAGAGTGAAAAGCTACAACATTTGGTTGCAGTTGTCTTGCTGAAGAAAGGCAAGAGTAGAAAGAAAAATACTGGAAAGAGTTTTGGAATCAATCTTCTTTGGCTTGGAGTGTATTTCTGGGTGTGATAGGTGAAGTCTCCTTAGGGAGGTTATTTCTCCCTTTGACCTTCAGTTTTTATGTTTTGTTTTGCCAAACTAATATAAGGTGCTACATATAAAATGCATAGTGTCTAAATGCTCAAAGATGAAAGTGTTATAATAAGCATTTATTTCTTCAGAGAGAGAGAGAGAGAGAGAGAGAAAGAGAGAGTGTTTTAAATTCCCTAGCAATAAGATGATAGCTATTTTCAGAACCAGTTAAACAGCTCAATATACAAGACGACAGATTTAAAGAAGGCCAGACTTTGGATCCCTTTGAGCCTTCTTTTATAAGGTCTCAAACTCTTATCTTAACACTGTGGCATTTATTACTGACTGCCTTTATTTCCATCCCTGAAAGGTAATCTCCGTGGTGGACTAAATTTTATGAGAAGTTCCCTCTTGGGTGATCTTTACAATGGAAAAGCAGACTTGGTGCTTAAACTTTTCTCACACTTTCACAAATAGCTCAAGGTCATCCTTCCAGAATGGAGACTGACTCTGTAGTCTGTCTTATTGTCTCCACATGTTGGGCTGGCTTTTATCTTTAGAAACCATTAACATTCTCGATTTCTTTGGGATGAGCCAAAAAGTGCAGAGCTTGGTGCTTGAATAGTCATTCAAAGAGCCCAGCCAGACCACAGACTAGGATGTGAAAGTACCAGATCTCCATGTGACCTGGACGACAGGCTCAAGGCCTGTGTTTTTTTGGAATGTAAGGCCCTCCAGTGTGGTCACATCAGCCAGAGGAGAGGCAAGAGTAGCCACGAGGCCTTGTGTTTCCCAGAGGACAGTGGTGCAATGGCAGGGAGAAGAAAGGAGTGAGTCCAGTGAAGCTGACTGTGGGTGTGAGAGTCAGATAGGTCAGCTTCATCCATTCGTGCTTCAACTCCAGAGCCTTATGCTCCTCTGAGCTGCTGGCTCTTAGAGAGGATTGGAGATGCACTCTCTAATACTAATGTAAATGGACCTATAAGAAAAAGAACCTGATTTTCTGTAGGTATGTCTACTCTAAGAAACGTCAACTTTAGTATTTGTTAAAAACAGCTACTCAGTGCAGTCCCTGCGGTATTTCCTAGGATGTACTCCGGGTCACAGCTGTGTGATGTACAGGGACTGAAGGGAAACCTTTACTGCTGACAAGGAACTTACAGGTTAAAAACATAAGATGGTGTCTCTTTGTTGCTGTCTGGTGCTGTATGTGTGCGCTCCACGTTCTAGTCCTTGTGTGAGTAGAACATACCCCCTGATCATGGCCTTTGGTAGTGATTTAATTAGCTGAGGAGAGAGGCTGGCCCTCTGCATGTGGAAATAACAAAGCACTTGATGAAAGCCCAGGTGAGGTACAGAAAAAGGCTAACGAGCTTGTGAGAAGGATCATAGTCAGGAAGGTAGACAGGGTGTGTTGAATATTGAAATTGGCTAAAGCTGATGTGGGCATTGGTCAGCTTAAATAGAATTGAGTGCCCAGATGAGGAGTTTTAACTTGATACTGTTGTTAAGACAGTATATATACCCAGACATGGTGGCCAGGAAAGTGGACCCTGTCTCAGGAGACTGACGCAGACCCAAGGGGACCCTTATTGGTGCTGGATGCATCTTTTCAGATGGCTCTCCCCAGTGCTTCAGCTGGGAGCCCTTGAAAATTTTGAGCTAGAGTTCTCTTGTAATCTGCATGCAGCTCATTAGCATTAAGATGGCTTGTGAACCACAGTCTAGAAAGCAAGTCATTTCATACAAGTGCAGTTGCCCTGTTCCAGGAAGAGAGCTTTTCTGAGCTCGAGGGCATCTTACGACCCTCAGTTCTTAGTGGTTTCAAGAACATCCAAACCTTTGTGGTTTCATAGACTTGGATAATGAATGTAAATGAATGACTAGATACATCTGAAACCCTTAGCTGCTCCTTAAGAAAAACAAAACCAGAAACTACATATATAATAGATGTATTGTATCATCCTCTATGATGCATTTACATTATATTATAGCTCATTGTTTTAAAACAGAGGGAAACATTGAGATATTGCTGGAGTTTTTATTTTGCAAATATTTTTGCATGGAGCTCAGAAGAAATTGTAGGCTTGTGCCCACTTCAATACTTTGAACAGAATTAATTACTACTTAGATAAAAACAAGTTATGGTGAGAATTAAGAAAAGGCTAGGTTGACAGTTGTGATTCAGTTAGTGACAGTTTGAAAGTGAAGGTTTGGGATGGAAGAGCCATCACGTTTGAGATCTGATAGATGGACATGCCAAAGAAGATATGAGCTCCAGTTTTTGGTCAAGCTCCCTTGTAGTATACCTGTCCTGACATTATTTTATAGTTTTCAGGAGCACATTGTAGAAGGGGTCTTGTCTTTTTACTTCAAGATGGAGTTATTGATATAATTTATGTACCATGGAGTTTCCTCATTTACAGTATACAGTGGCTTTTAGATTTAGCATTCATGTGTACATGAATAACACCAGTATTTAATTTTTAAAGTTTTACTATTTTAAACTGGGATATAATTTATAAAGCTTACTGTTTTAAAGCCTACAGGTTCATAGATTCTAGTATGTTGACAAAATCTTAGGAGAGAGTGACTATTAAATCCCAGGTGTCTGATACTTTCAAAGCAACTCTCGCCCCCTTGTCAATTACTTCTTACTATTCCTCTCCTCTGTACATTTGCCTATTCTTGATACTTAATGTAATTGGATTTAGACAATATGCTTCTCTTGGGTCTGACACTTCTGTTTTCTATAATTCTTCCAAGGTTTACTCAAGGTGTATCAGTGTTTAAATAATTTTTTATTGGTGTATATGAACATGTGTGTGTGAATATGTATATGTGTATATGGTATATGTGCATGTGTGTGTATGGTATGGGTAGGGTAGGTAAGCCAGGGGTTAACACTGGGACTCCACTTTGTTTATTGAGTTGGTAGATGCGGTGAGGCTGGCTGGCTTGTGAGCTCCTGGGATCTGCCTGCTTCCTCCTCACCAGTGCTAGGATGCAGATTGCTGCTGCTGCACCCGTCTTTTTTATGTGGGTGCTGAGGATCTGAACTCATTCATGTCTTCATGTTTTGGGGTAAGGACTTTACAACTGAGCCATCTCCCATCTTTCAAGTTTTTTTGCTGAAAAAATTTTCCAATGTGTAGCTATACCACATACCTGCTCCTCAGTTGGTGGACATTTGGATCATGTCTTTCTGCTTTTTTTTTTTTTTTTTAAGTATAGAATAGAGTTTATTTAGAGCATAGGGAGGGGAGTTAAGAGGGTAGCAGAAGCAGAGAAAGGCAGAGAGAAGGAGAGAGTAGAGAAGTAGGGGTCGGCCATGACCACGTGGAGAGAGGGGGAACAAAGGGGCAGAGGCAAGGGAGAGAAGGAGTAAGAGTGTCTTTCTGCTTTCTAAGAAAAAAATTATTTTATGTATATGAGTACACTGTCACTGTCTTCAGACACACCAGAAGAAAGCATCAGATCCCATTACAGATGGTTGTGAGCCACCATGTGGTTTCTGGGAATTGAACTCAGGACCTCTGGAAGAGCAGTCAGTGCTCTTAACTGCTGAGCCATCTCTCCAGCCCGCCTTTCTGCCTTTTTTTTTTTTTAAAGATTTATTTATTTATTATATGTAAGTACACTGTAGCTGTCTCCAGACACTCCAGAAGAGGGCATCAGATCTCATTACAGATGGTTGTGAACCACCATGTGGTTGCTGGGATTTGAATTCAGGATCTTTGGAAGAGTAGTCAATGCTCTTAACCACTGAGCCATCTCTCCAGCCCCACCTTTCTGCTTTTATGTAACATTTTTCAAAGAAAAATAGTGACAGGGCACAAGTGCTCATCATTTCCCTCCTTTGTCTGCAGGTTTAGACAGATTGTCCATTCAGTTGATAAGTGGGGCTTACAGAGAAGTAGCCACCCGAGTGTAGGAGCACATTTATATTTATCTCCTGCATCAGATCAAAAGAATCAAAGCAGCTTGTGGCAGTTTTCATGGTTTGCCCAGTCCATTCTCCCTCTGGTTTCGCTGGCTTCAGTTTTCCTGTATCATTCAGTTGAATGTGTTCATTTCCTGTGATACATACATCTGAAAAACTACTCTAGTTCAAGTTGGAACAAACCATTCCTTGCCAGGTGAAGCCTGGGAGCTGGAAAGGACAAAGCAGCTGAGTCTTCAGTCAGTGTGAAGTGGTAAATTACTTCCCAGCTCCGTTAGGCTGCTGCTCAGTGCTTGACCATCTAGCTCAAGGCTGCTGAAAGAGTGGTTCAAAGATAGGGCTCCTGGGAAAATTCCTTTCTGCACTCAACTTAATGGCAGTGGTAACATGTTAAGAATCTTCATTTTGGTTTTAGAGAATTCACCAGATGACGTACAGCTCACGAGGCTTAAAACCTGACAGCTGACATTCACATTGGTCCTTGTCGTAGCTATGAAATCTTAGGCAAACATCTCATTTATGAAACAGGAGTCATAGTATCCTTCAAAAGATTCTGCTAGGAGCTAGTGAAGATCCATTGTGCCCAGCGTGGCACTGGGCAGGTCCTCGTATGTACAAGTCTCCATCCCTTATGTGGTCATCAGAAAGTGGGGTAAAAGTCACATAAAAGCATCAAACTCAGGTGTTTAGTAAAAGTATTGGTTAAATTTGCACCTGGGTTTCTAAGGGAAATGCATTTTGTGGCTGTAAGATAGTGTATGAGTGAGCACATTTAGGGAAGGAGAGAAAATTGTTAAGAATCATTTAGCTTTTGCTACATAACAAAGCGGTCTAAAATTTGCTGAATTAAAAAAGCAGCCATTTTATTTAAAGCATGATTTGGTAGATTTGAAAAGATTTGCACTTGGGTATTTCTTTGGTCTGGCCTGGTTGGCTCAGATCTGTGGGCAGCTGTAAGTAGCAGCTGGGCTGGCTGTTGTGAAGGCCTCGCTCGGTTAGGACATCTGCTGGTTAGGACGCCTGCTGATTAGTGCCTCTGTGGTGGTTTACTGCTAGGAACCTCACTGGGATTTAGCAGCACTGACGTTGACTAGAAGATGATGTAATCAGGACAGAAGTTTAAATCATTGCACCTTCTGGGGTAGGGACTATCTCTTTCAATTTGAAAAAAAAAAATCATAGTAAAACATGTACAGTATAAAACTCCAAGCTAGGAATTGATTTGCTGTGCTATTTCCAAAATTGTCTTTGGAGGCTAGGGATGTAGTTCAGTTGCTGGGTTGGAGTCCCAGATACAGTACACCCCCAGATGACTTCCTGCCCACACTGAGTCATCTTTAACCTCTTTGGTAATTTTATGTATGTAAACTTTGATTGTTTAGTTATAATTAAATTCCCAAGAACAGTATAATTTTCATTCCCAGTTTATGTCTGCATATGTGATTAGATGAAAAAGTTATCTAATCATGAAACATAATTTGGGGTGGGTGTCTTTGAATTCTAACTCATGTGAGGGATAGCCAAGTCCTTGACGTGGATAGTACAAGGTGAAACCAAGGCGTTGATAGAATTTCTTATTACGAATCTTAGTCGTTGAAAGAGACAGAATGGTTTCACTTATTTATTTACTTATTTACTTATGCCTCCAAAAATATTAGAAATCTTTTAGGGGTTGGGGAGGGCTGTTGTAAATAAGTGAAATATGAGGAGAGCAAATGCCACTTTTCATCTAAACAGTGATAGAAAGAGATACATTGTATCTCCTAGTAGTCATCATTTTTGTGATTTTTTTTAAATGGAATATTTAGAATTAAGCCACAAAACTATGTTTTAGTCTCATCCCTGACTTGAAGACTTGATTTATATATATTCATTTTATATTACACTTACTCAGTTTATTTTAAGACAGAATGTCATTGCAGCAGTTTGGCCTGGAAGTCACTTTCCGAGTTGGTAGGCCTGAAAGTCACTTTCCGAGTTGGTAGTGTTGCTTCTCCCCAGGGTACCTCTTAAATGCCCATTAGTTTTTAAAAGGTGAGTATTTAATTGGCTAAAGTAATCTTAGGTTAATGCATTAGTAATTTTTTTAGACCTCAAGATATACATGGTTTAAGGCATAACAGAAATGCATAAAAATTGGAAATAAGCCCCGTTTAGTAAGTGTTTGAGCATGTATGAAAAGTCCCACAAGTCCTCTTAGCATTTATAAAATTGCAGGGAACGTGCTACAGACACTTCAGTGGATGGAATTTCCCTAGTTATTAGGACACTAGATCCTGTTTTCTTAAAGAGGAGTGGATGTGGAGGTGTCAGTTTGGAGACATCAAACCATTCCTGCTGGTTGCTTCTAAGAGAATCGCACAGCAATGTCTACATACTGGGAGCCACAAGAAGTCTTAGGCTTCCATATTTAGTGGAGGAATTTATTTTGGGATCCCCAGGCATTAGCTCCAGATGTTGATAGAGTTGTGGCTTGTATGAGCTACTGAGCAAAGTCCCATCAGTCTGCTTTTGTCCTTGGAGAATTGGTCCACTGAGGCTATGCAGAATCTTGAGGCACAGGGAGCAGTGTGGACACTAGATTCTCACAGGCACTCTGACACTGCTTGCTGAGGTGGGGAGGTGTGGAGGGCTTGGAGGAAGGTTGGAGGCTGGCCTGGTGGCTGAGGTGGGGAGGGTCTCTCTTGCTGTGTTCTTTCTGCTGCCATAAGGATGCTGGGGCCATTGCTTTAGCAGGGACCTCCTGCTTTCTCTGTCGCGCAAGGAGGCTGCCAACTGTAGGACCACGACAAGGCCGCAGAGCCAAGTGTTCGCTCCCAGCTAAGACCTTCTCCAGCACACGGCTATACTTTCTATAGCTCTTACCAATCTTTTATTCTTTTTAACTTTTTTTTTTTCTTTCCCGAGACAGGGTTTCTCTGTAGCCCTGGCTGACCTGGAACTCACTCTGTAGACCAGGCTGGCCTCGAAC
>NW_022196897.1:150092383-150106019 GCF_008632895.1 Mastomys coucha
GAAATCCACCTGCCTCTGCCTCCCAAGTGCTGGGATTAAAGGCATGCGCCACCACCGCCTGGCTTCTTTTTAACTTTTATAGACAATATTTTGAACATATTCTTTCTCCTCCAACTTAATGTTTTCTCTCTTTTATTTCGAGAGTATAATATTATTACATTCCCCCTTTCCCTTTCCTCCCTCCAAGCCCTCCCGTAAGCCCTCCATGCTTCCCTTCAGTTTTATGGTCTCCTTTCTATGAATTGCTGTTAAACACATATGTTCCTAAATATACAACCTGCCCAGCCTGTCTAATGCCACTTGTATGTATGCCGCAGGGAGGACCGTTTGGTACTGGATAACCAGTTGTGCTCTGCCCTGAGGAGACTTTCTCCCGTTCTTAGGATTCCTGAGTTGCCTGCAGTTCTCTGTGTAGGGTTGAGGCCTTCTGATTGAACAGCTGTCCACTTTGGCATATGTTTATTAGTTTAAAGTTCTTAAAAACATGCAGGTGACATGCCCTTGATATATGCCCGCACACACACACACACCCCAGCCAACTATGGAGTCCATTTTGTGTTGGCCAACTCCTCCTGAGCATGAGCAGCAAGCTGCCTAGAGCATGGTTGGTGGAACCAGTGTCGCTCCACTCAAGGAAACAGATTTTTCCCTTTCCTAGCAATATCAGTTGCTATGGCATCTAGGTTATCAGTGAGACATTGTGCCAGCTTCCCCTTCCCCATGCTGGTGTTTTGTGTGGTTTGAAGCTATGAGGCCTGTGTGTGCTGTCATGGCCTATGTGAGTTCATATGTGCATCAGCCCTGTTGTGTTGGAAAGCACTTGTTGTCCATCTGGGGTAATCACCATCTACTGCAAGAAGCAGCTTCTCAGTGAGACACACTGGCCTGGACGTACTTGCCTGAAAACATGGAGGCGCACTTCATCATTTTTTTCCCTTAGTCCTGGAATTTGCTGTTGCCCTTTTTTAGTAGAGGAGTTTTGTTTGTTTGTTTGTTTGTTTCCTTTTCAAACTTTAGATCTGTACTGGGAATGCTCTTTGTTGTTGAGGTGCTGTGGTTTTAGTGTCCTTGAATCAAAAGTACTTGGCAGGATCTTTTTAAAAAACCGCGAGTTCATGTTCAAAGCTCTAGTTGAGACTCCTCGCTACAGACTGTTCATGTGTGCTTCCAGTCCATGGTTTCATACTTACTCAGCCGGTCCTGTTGACAGCAGTTGCACGCTATACAGTTGATCCGGCCACAGTGAGAGTGGCTGACCCCCAACCGCCTTAACCAGGGGTACAGTATTGGGTTTGAAGTTTTGCCAGTTGAAGGGTTAAGCAGTGGTACCTCATGTGGCTTTAATTTAAGTTTCTCTTATAAGTGAATGAAAGCCTTTCTCTTTACCTTTATAAGGACCATTGGGTAGTTTTGTGTGAGCTACTAATCTTTATCTTACTATTCCCCAAATTCACAAAGTATTCTTAGAATCTTTAAAATGAAGTTCTTTAAAACATTTTATGGTATTTGTTGCAAACACTTCTCATAATTTATCTTGTAGTTTGCCTTATAAAGTATGTGTCTTATACTATTTAAGAATTTTAAAATCCATGCTGCTTCCTTCACACACATGAAGTAGCTTCCCTCCCTCCTTCCCTCCCTCCCTGTCTCTCTCTTCCTTCCTGTCAGTCTGTCACCATTGGAAAGCCTTCCCCAGAACTGGTCTTTAAGTGCATTCTCACATTTTTCCTTAGAGTTTATAGTTTCTGTTTTTGCAGTTACTGTTTATCAGTTTGGACATTCCTTGTTTTGGGTGTGAGGTACATATCCACTGTAAGCTTTTCCCAAACAGCTATGTGATCATTTGAACTTGGTAGATTTTCTGGTCTGCTCAGCTGCCCGAGGAACCTGGGGTGTTTTGTATAGTTATCGTTTTCTATGTCAGCTCAGCAGGCTCGAGGTTGGTTGGCACTGGACTCTGATGCTCCATGTTCTCATGTAGGATTCAGGTGAGGGTCTGATGCTCCGTGTTCACGTGTAGAATCAAGTGAGGGTCTGATGTTTCGTGTTCTTGTGTAGGATCAGGTGAGGGTCTGATGCTCTGTGTTCACATGTAGGATCAGGTGAGGATCTGATGCTCCGTGTTCTCATGTAAGGTTAGGTGAGGGTTGCTGTGTAGCTGTTTCACAGCCCGTCCTTCCTCTTAACTTCCCAGACGAAGCACAGAACATGGCTTCTTTTCTTGTCAGCAAATCCCGCGT
Source organism: Mastomys coucha (assembly GCF_008632895.1). NCBI lineage: Eukaryota > Metazoa > Chordata > Mammalia > Rodentia > Muridae > Mastomys > Mastomys coucha. The sequence continues at coordinate 150,094,624 of NW_022196897.1, forward strand.
CACAGTTTTTCAAGCTTGTTTTATTGTAGTTCTTGTAGTACTTCAGTATAGAATAATAGTGAAGCTTGAAAACTAACAAAGCAAAAACCAGAAGCACCTTGTGTTTTCTACAGAACACAGAAAACAGTAGTGCGTCCTGTCTTCCTTGTGTGATTGGGGGATCTTAGCAAATCCTGCGTGAAATCCCCTGTAAGAAGGAAGCAGCAGCATAGCAGTGGTGGTACCTCACAGTGGGCAGACCTGGGATGGCTTAACATGGGTGATAGAGAAAGAACACAGATGTCTGAGAGACTCACCTAACGTTTGGAATATTTTTCTCCTGTGTATATAATTTTACAGAGTTCTGCTCATGCCATACATATGACATTATACCCCATATAATCATTTGTAAATAATATTTTAAAATTATTTATGGGCCAGGCATGGTACTACATGCCTCTAATTCCAGCTTTTGATAGACAGAGGTAGGGGGATCTCCAAGTTTGTGGCCAGCCTAGTCTACATAGTAAATTCCAGGCCAGCCATGGTTGCAAAGTGAGACCCTGCCTCAAATAAGTAAATAAATAAATACAAACGAAAAGAAATAGAAAAAGTTATATAAGGCTGGGTGTGTGTATGTGTATATGTGTGTGTGTGTGTGTGTTATATAAAAGTTATATATATATGTAAAAGTTATGTAAAAAGTTATATAAGGCTAGAGTTCAGTGGGAGAACACTTGTCTGGTATGCACAAGGCTTTGTTTTTGATCCTTAGCAGCAAAAGAATGGTACATAATATCTCACAAGTGGAAGGATTCTCCTTAATATGTGTGTGTGAGTGTGTGTGTACAGGTATGTATATGTGTGTATGTATATATGTGTGAATGTGTATACATGTGTAGGTGTGGGTGTATGTATGTGTGTGAGTGTGTGTGTACATGTACGTATATGTACATATATATGTATGTATATACGAGTGTGTGTATGTATGTATATATTGTATGTACGTGTACGTATATGTGTGTGTGTGTGTGTGTGTGTGTGTGTGTGTGTAAGTGTGTATGTGCTCCTCCTTTAAGCTTGTTACAGAGCATTTGCTTCCCGTGTCATTGTCTGTCTGCTATAATGCTCATAGGGAACAGTGACTGTGATGCATACAAAGAGTTTTGTTTCTGAACTATCTTTAATCTAAATAGCTCAAAAATTATTTGCTATAGGAAACCAATAATAATAAAACAAATAACAATAATATAATTATTACTTGAAGCTTTCTCAGAATCATTGAAATGCCCAAATCTTTCTGTTTAGAAATAATGACTCTGGGAAAAACATACATTTTCTTACAGAGGGACGTCACAATCTGTCTATTTCCATAAGAAGTTTTTTGGTTTTTTTGTTTGTTTGTTTGTTTGTGTGTGTGTTTGTTTTCGAGACAGGGTTTCCCTGTGTAGCCCTGGCTGTCCTGGAACTCACTCTGTAGATCAGGCTGGCCTCAAACTCAGAAATTTACCTGCCTCTGCCTCCCAAGTGCTGGGATTAAAGGCGTGCACCACCACTGCCTGGCCTATAACAAGTTTTTTTGAGTGAGAATTTGTGTGTTCTTCTTTAGCTTCATTAGAGTCTTTCATAAAGAGGTCTTTATCCAGCAGAAAGAATTGGCCCAGAGACTGTAGCCCTTGTGGGCATCGACCACACACACATATCTGTGTTCCTTCTCACCTTCTGTGTTTCTTGGTTTTCAGGAAGAGATGAGACCATGCAGCCTGCAAAACCATCTTTCCTTGAATACTTTGAACAAAAAGAAAAGGAAAATCAGATCAACAGTTGTGGCAAGAATGTATCTGACTCTCCGAAGAATTCTTCAGATTGGAAAATACCACAGGATGGAGACTATGAGTTTGTGAGTAGAGCTGAGGTTGACCCGTGGAAGGGAGGGGTCTGCAGTGTGCTCATCCATCCAGTCAGGTCACAGGGCCCGAGCCTTGAGCATTTTCTTACAAAGTTAAGTCCCCGTAAATGCCCTTGGCACAAGCTTCAGGGCCAAGGGCCTCACTAGTTTGAGACAAGACTTTTACTGACATGTGAAAAGTTCTGGGATCCCTGACTAATGACATTTTTTTTTCCATATAAAAAAGTCCTTCATCCACTGTGGATGTTTCCTGTTTTGTCCAGGTTGAAATGGTTAGGGATAAAAGAAATACTTGAGCTGGGTGGTGGTGGTGCACGCCTTTAATCCCAGCACTTGGGAGGCAGAGGCAGGTGGATTTCTGAGTTCGAGGCCAGCCTGGTCTACAGAGTGAGTTCCAGGACAGCCAGGGCTACACAGAGAAACCCTGTCTCGAAGGAAAAAAAAAAAAGAAGTACTTGATAACCAAATGAAGAAGCAGCTGTCTTTAGTAATTCTTTTGCGATTGTGATCTCTTACTTACGAGTTGAGTACTGAAAGGAAATAGAGTAAAGGTGAGTGAAGATGGGAACTGCAGGGTCTCCAGAGCGACAGCTTGTCAGGCAGATGCAAAAGTCCCACAGCAGAGACCTTTCCTCTTAAGGGTCATGGAAATCCCTTGCCTGGAGGGACTTGATATACCTTATATTTTGAAACTTGTGTTCTGGTGCCTCTGTTAACATGTAGCAGAAAGAACTTGGCTGCAGTGTTTTAACTACAAAGGAGGCCACAAGTAGGGGACACCTGCTGCTGTTCCTCTGCGGGTCCTTGGCGTACATCTTCTGACCTGAAGCTGAGTGCTCCTTACAGCGCTCTGCCTGCCTGCTGTTGTGAGGCAGCGTAGCAACTCAAGCTTTGAGTTGTGCTACTTGCTCCTTCATGTTGCCTGTGGAGTTGTCTTTAGTGCATTTGTAAAGATTGATTTTCTTAGTTTACTTGTTCTTCAAGCAAACCTGTTAGAATTTCAGTCAGAAGATCACATCAGTCAGAAGATCACATCATTATGGCCACACAGCCCGTTAGAGCTCTTACATCTGTGCTCTCATCTGCTTCTTCACTTTCAGATGTCTTAGAGCTAGGAATCTTGAGGTTCCAGTCACTGCAATGCTGGCCCCATTCTTAGGTCAGTGGTTAGTGTATGAAGAGCTCTTTTATCTCTGCCCTGGTTTTCTCAAGGTAAGCCATTGGTGTGACAGGCAGGCTGCTACTGCAGAGAAGCTTGGTCCTCAGAGTGCGTTCGTTAGTGGAAGAAGATGATGGGGAAGTTGGCCGAGGAGTGAGCAGGTTAGCAGCTGTCTAGTCTGTGCTGCGCAAAGACTGCTAATCCAAAGGCTGGAGCCGCAGCTAGCTCACACAGGCGGCTCTGAGTCTAAATCTAGTTACCTGTGTTTAAAACTTGAGATATTTTACATAAAATGCTATTTTTCCAGCTTGTCCCAGAAACTTGGGAGATCTGGCCACATACCTTATTACTATTTGATGATGGTTATTTGGGTTTAGTAGCAGCTGCCCTATTTGAGCATGGCTTCTCCAATTCCCTACCTTATCTGGCCAGCTTCACTCTTTTCTACTCATAGTCTGATCTACCTCACACTTAGAGAAACTTGCTATTAGGGCTTTTGTTCCAAATCCAAATCCGAATTTTAGAGCCAACCTGTCCTGATATAAATTTCTGTTTTTACCTTCAGAATGCCAAGAGAATTTGTTAAAGAAACATGCGATACAGTGTGCATGTGGAGGAAGAAACACATGCACAATGCAGTGTATATGTAGTGGTCAGGACAGTGTATGGGTTTGTGTCCTCTCCTTCCACTGTGTAGGTCCCTGAGACCCAATTCAAGTACATAGACTAGTGGCAACTGCCTTTACTCACTGAGCCAGCTTGCCAGCCTGAGAATTCTATTTTTAGAAAAGATATTTTTTATGTGGATCTGTGTGAGAGTATGTGTGCATGAATACAGTGCCTGCAGAGACCAGAACATGAGATGTCCTGGAATTGGAGTTCCAGACAGTTGTGAGCTACCTGATGTGAGTGCTGAGAGATGAAGGCAAGGTGTCCGTAAGAGCAGTGCACACTCTTAACTACCAAGCTGTTTCTCCAGTCCCAGAATTCATTCTTTAAAATTCTCTTTTAAGGGCATTTCGTAATTGAGTAATGAAAGAAGGTGAGGTTAAGATCTACGTGAAATGATGCTAAAGATCAAGGGAAAATGTCTCTAAGACCTCCGTATTGTAGCCCTTACCACAATCCTGAAGCCTGGATTTGGAATGGTAGTCTAAAAGATGGCTCGCAGTACAGGTGATGCCTCAGCCTGCCCCTCTGGTGACACTAAGCCATGAAGTCTGACCTGATCTCAGAGTGTAGTGCATCACTATGCAAGCTTCTGGTTTTCTTACTAGTTACCATAATGGCAGGGGCACACTGCATTGTGGGAAGAATTCCCTGGACAATCTTAACTGCAAGCTTAGGAGACATATCTGTGGCTAACTAACATGTTTACCTCAGCAGCCTCAGAGAGAGGCTTTCTAATTCTAGACAAACAGTATTTAATTTTAAAAATGATACCCTCTTTTCTCCTGTGAAGGCCATTGCTTTCTTCAAAATGAACTTTTTGTCCAAACTGGAAAGTAGGAAATAATTTAATCAGAAGTGGCAGAACTTGATATTAAAAAACCTTCATATTTTCATCTGGAATTGAATACTTATCCCATTTCTAAAATTGAATTGCTTATTTACTAAGTTGAAAGAAAACTTTCAATGATTCCCTGTAGTGTTTAAGATATGTAGTGGTTACTAAAAAACAGTGCTCAGAAATGCAATAGTCTTTAATCGTGATATTTCTATAAACAGATTACAGTGTTGAAGAGAATATTTCTTTTATGAGAACTCAACACATTCTCATTTTGCTATTCCTAATTCCACAAAAAGCTTTAAATTTAAATCCAGTTTGGCTCATCAATCTTCAAAAACAAAACCCCAGCCTATAATCCTTTAGTTTAAGAGGATTTGCTAGCTCAGAGTAGGTGCACAAGACAGAGCCTGTGTTTCATTTAGTTCATAATGAGAGAGACAAACATAAACCCAGTAAGTTCAGTAAATAAAGTCAGTTAGGATACAACAGCAAAGCATGGTAAAGAGAGAGCACAGAGGAGACTGTGTATAGACAGAAAATTCAGTAAGACGAAGAACAGCCAGCCATTGGAAGGGAAGAGGGCTCTTCATAGACTGAGCAGTACACAGACGAAGAACAGATGACCAATGGAAGTGAAGGGAGCTCTTCATAGACGGAGCAGTACACAGACAAAGAACAACAAGCCATTGGAAGGGAAGGGGGCTCTTCATAGACTGAACAGTACACAGATGAAGAACAAGCCGTTGGAAGGGAAGGGGGCTCTTCATAGACTGAGCAGTACACAGACACAGCTGGGTGTCTAAGGAAGGAATGAAGTGTCTGGAGCTGAGTGACAGACAAGAAATGCAGACACACCGGAATCATGGTAAATGTGATTAAAAGGACCAGTGTTCTAAGAGTATATAAAAGATAAATTTAAATACAGTGCTACCAAAAATTCAAACTAGAGAAATAGAAAAGGATATACCATGAAAACACTCACACTGAAGTAGAAATTGGGTGTGTGGTGTGCCTCTGTAGGTCTTGCTACTTGGAAGGCTAAGGTGAGGGGTCCAGCCGGGCCAGCATAGCAAGACTGCATCTCAAAAACAGCAGTACTGAAACAGAACTGAAGGCAAAAGAGCATTGTATGGGAAGAAATCTACCTTATATTACTATAGGGTGTGGGTGAGCTATAGAGGATGAGAGTCGTGAATCTATGTGAAGCATATGTATCTATTGATGGGTAGATAGACAAATCTCACTATCCAGTTATAGCATGTACTAGAAATAAAAAGAACAATGTGAAAACTGAAAGCATAATAGTGGTATTAATATCATTCTCTCAAGTATGGACACTTCAGGAGCTGAGACATAGCTTAGTCAGCAAAGTTCTGGAGGACCCAAGTCCAGTCCCCAGAGCAGCATTGAAAAATACCCAGGGGTCGTGATGTATGCTTGTAATGAAGCTTTGGGGAGACAGGGACAGAGAAAGAGATCCTTGGGCTTACTGACCAGCCAGCGTAGCTTACGTAACACTGTGTAGCCAACGAATGACCATCTCAAAAAAAGAAGAAAGAAAGGAGGAAAGGAAGGAAGGAAGGGAGGGAGGAAGGAAGGAAGGAAGGAAGGAAGGAAGGAAAGAAGGAAGGAAGGAAGAAAAGAAAGAAGAACGAACCATAGTCCTTTGCTGGCCCATTCATGAGTGTGCACAGTGTAGCAAGAGTGCAGCAGGGGCAGAGAAATCTCTGTCTTTATAAAGAGAACACATGGGTATCTGGGAGGAAGGAAGCCTGGGGAGGCAGGGTGGACTTTGGAGTGGGTAAGTACTCATGACTAGGGACTGAGGGAGTGTGGAGGCTGGGATATGCAAGCAGACTCTATGTCGATGGAGTCCTTTTGTCCTTCCGTCAGGGGTAAGGGAAATGGCTCTTTGGGCAGATGGCAACTGATTTCACTTGTTCCTAAGGAATGCTGGCTTTATCTAAACACCAGAACCACCCTACCCTCCAACCCCCTATAGTCTAGTTTGAACTAGGCCTAGATTCAACTTTGGACCTAGTTGGTAGGCCTGTTTTTGTCGGGGTGTGGGCTACTCTTTAGACCTGGCAGGAACATATAGAATACAACAACAAAAAATGGTACTCTGGAAGATGTATAATTTTAGGTTCCAAAAGAAGACTGTTGCTGAAGCATTAAGTAGGATAATAATAAGAGCAGAATTCAATGAAATGGGAACAATATTAATCCATAAAATAAGTCAGTTTCTGGTCAAGTCAGGGACTTGGTTTTGATTGAGTTTAAAAGGGTTTTATAATGGCCCATCCTAACCATCTTTCCTGCATGATGTCTCTTTAGCCTTTTCTAATAAAACGTGGTGATAAAGTTCTTATAAAACATCCTGGGGGTTTGTAGCTTAGTGTTAAGAGTACTTAGTAGAGCCTCAGCCATCTAGCATGAAGCTCTGGCTTCAGTCCCAACCACTACATACAAATCAAAACAAAAATTAGGGGGGGAAAGCTGCTATAAGAAACACAATAATGACCCATGGGAAACTGTGGCAAGTGGAAGCCCAGTTTGAGGCTAACCTGGACTACCTGGCAAACCCCTCATAGAAAAGCAGGAAACATGGTGGGCAGGTAGCTCAGAAGAAAGCAGAAAACAGAAGAGAGCAAGAACCTAGGGAAGGTACTCAGAGGGCTCACTGGAAGAGTTTTACTTTATTTTTTTTTAATTAAAGATTTATTTTTATATGTATGGGTGTTTTGACCACACGTGTGTCTAAGCGCCACATGTGTTCAATGCCTGAAGAGGTCAGAAGAGGATGTCAGATCCTGCAGAACTGTAGTTACTGACTGTTGTGAGCTGCCATATGTGTCCTGGGAGCTGAACCTGACTCCTCTGGAAGAACAGCCAGTATGCTTAATCACTGAGCCATCTCGCCAGTCTCAGTTTCCTGAGATAAGTTCTGGTTTGATGTATAGCCATGGCTGACCTTGAACTCATAATCCTGCCTTAGCCTCCCATGTGCTGGGATGATAGACATGTTGACCGTATCTGGCTGGAAAAGCGCTTTGAAAGGTGATTGGCCTTCTCTAGCTAGAGGAGGAGGGCAAAGGTGGTGTGAGCTGAGACAGGCACAGGCAGGTGAGGGTAGTGTGGATCCTCCACAGTAGTGTGGGGTGTGGAATGTGAGCAGACAGGAAGGCAGCCTGAAGGAGGGGCCTCAGGTTAAGTCAGCTAGTACACCATGTGTGTCTTCCCCCAAAAGATTTCCTCGTCTTGGATTCTTCCTGGGTGTTTGGAGAAATTAAAAATAGACTCCTAAAGCAGCTCATGGCTGCTCTCTCTGAAGTCATGTGATAACTGGTTCACTGAGGTGTTAAAACCAGCTGTTAATTCAAAATTAATTTTATGGACGTACCAGAACCTGAATATTTATGTCTCAGAGTTTCTAGATGATTGTAAGCCTGGTAATTGGCTATTTGTAGGATGGAAAGAGAAATTTTAGACCTGAGTTTTCCCCAAGGGTTTTTTGAAACTTTATCTTAGCCATTTTCATCGAGAGCAGGGCACTGACCTGATTGTGAGCTGAGATTTCCTGGGTTTATGGGAGGGAGGCTTTACAGGATTGCTGCTCACTCAGTCTTCATCAAGTTTCAGTTTGGGTTTAACTCTGTGTATGCCTTAGAAATCAGACACTGGCTGGGAGAGAGACTTACCATTGTCTCAGTGACTTTGTGGCAGGGATATTTTGGGTATCCATACTTAATACCTTCAAAGGACATTGTTGTGTTTTCTGGGAACCCAGATAATCTGCAGTTTAAGCCTTTATCCACTATTTTGTGGAGACCAAAGAATATTCTAAAGCATTGTGTTTGAGCTTATTTTCTACCTTCTTCAGAATGAATCTTAAAAGGTAGCCGAGTTTCTTAAACACGCCAGTCTCCGTGGTAAGATAAAAATCTAGTGAGTACTGCCATGATCTAGTTACAGCAGCCGGTTTACTCTTGTTGAGCCCTCCGTCCCCTGTTCTCCACCTCTGATCCCTGGCTTGTGTTCAAGTAAATAAAGGCAGGTGTATATTATATTTTCTCTAAATATTTTATAGATGTGTGTATGTATGTGTAAGCATAATATAATATATTAATATAGTATAATATATAAAGATTGAAAGACTCCTTTAAATACTCAGTGTACCTTTAAAATTAAAAATAATATTTATTTAATGTCATAAAGTACTTGTTACTGTTTAGTATTCTCCAGTCATGCCTTTCAAAGTTTGCTTTAGATCCCCAACAAGATTATGTGGCATTTGGTTGCTGTATTAATTAGGGTTCTCTAAATGAATAGATTTGATAGGATGATTATATATATGTATATATGATATGTATGGAAATATATATGTATTTTGTGTGTGTGTAATAATTAACTAAAACCAGGCAGCTGTGCACATCTTGAGGAATTTTCCTTGGTTGGATTTTATATATATATTATATATGTGTATTTACTATATAATATAGTACACACATAACACACATAGTTAATTAAGTTAGAGTGGCTTACGGGCATTGGTCTGAGTAGTCCAACAGTGGCTGTAGGCTGATGGAAAGGCCAAGTGTGCAGTCATTTCAGTCTGGGTGTCTCAGCAGTCCCAATCTGGAGCTGGAGTCCCAGGAAGTGTTAGAGAGCTACTGGTTTTCAGCCTATGTGAGAATCTCAAAAAGTCGATCATAAGACCAGTGAAGGGGTATAGCGTACCATAGATGAACTTCCCAAGGCAAACAGCCAAAAGCAAAAGCAAAAGCTTCCTTCCACATCCTATTATGTGGGCTGCCCAGAGTTAGGCTGGGTCTTCCGCCTCAAAGGGCTAACCAAGGAAAGACCTCACAGGTGTGCCCAGTTGGGGGTTGGTTAAACCACATGTAGTCAGGCTGACAATCAGGATTGGCCATCACACTTGCTGCCTCTACCGCCACTTCATTCGTAGTCCCTTGTTCCCACACACTCTGTGACTGTTGGGACGACTCCTTATAGTTGGCCAGGTTTCTGAATATTGCTGATCACATCTAAGTGATCCTTTTAGTATGTTCTAAATTTCTTATATGTGGATATTTCAATGTATTGCAGGAGTTCTGAGGACCCCTTCATACTTCTCTCAATTATTGAAGTCCTCAGAGATCTTTTATTTGTATGGGCTTATTTTATTCATTCTTCTCTCATCTATTATTTCCTGACTTCAGTTTTTCTTCCCTCCCCTCCCCAGCCCCCCACTTCCAGCTCTCCCTAGATCCACCCTATCCTCACCTCCCCTCAGAAAAGAGCAGGCCCTTCCAGGGTCATCAACTAAATATGGCATGACAAGCTACAGTAAGACCAGGCACACAGTCTCATGTCAAAGCGGGACGAGGCAGCCCAGTAGGAGGAAAGGGGGTCCCAGAGGCCGCAGAAGAGTCAGAGACAGCCCCGCTCCCACTGTTAGGAGTCCCACAAGAACACCAAGCTACAAAACCACAGCATCTATGCAGACGACCTAGGTCAGAGTCGTCCAGGCTCCCTGTTGTTAGCTCAGCCTCTGTGAGCCCACTTGAGTCTCTCAGTTGGTTCTGTGATTCTCAGTGGTTATAGTGTCCTTGATCCTTCTGGTTCCTCCAGTCCTCTCTCCCACCGCAGGGCTCTCCAAGCTCTGTCTAATGTGTGGCTGTGGGACCCCAAGCTCTGTCTAATGTGTGGCTGTGGGACCTGCATCTGCTCCCATTAGTTGCTGGGCGAAGTCTCTTGTTTCATTGATGATGATTATGCTAGGCTCCTGTCCCAGCACATCCTGCAGGCATGACAAACTGTAGGTTGGTGTCCCAATCCCTCCACTGGAGATCTTGCCAGGTAACAGAGGATGGCTGATACATTCCGGGTCCCCATTGCTAGGAGTCTTCTCTAGTGTCACCCTCATAGAGTCCATGGAATTTCTAATGCACTAGGCTTCTACCTCACTCTTGAAATGTGTGGCTTGTATCTGTTGATACTTGACAAAATTTGAAACTAAAACAGATAAGATTAAACCTCAGTTTTAGCCCCCTTGCTTAGCATAGGCAAGGCCCTTAATTTGAAGTACCCTCTACCCCCCAAAACCCCAATTTTAAGAATCTCTTCTTACTCTAAAGCAGAATAAAATGACTTACTGGTTAATTTAAAATAACAGTAAACCTATTATGCATTAATAAAGTATTTTCATGAAAAAATAATATTCCATTCTATAACAAAAATGTGTGCCAGTGGCAGTGTGAGCTTGACTTCAAATCTGCGTGCGTGAGAGGGAGACAGCTAGATTATTCTATGAGCGTTGGCACTCAGTCTGTCAGAAGTTTTTTGTGAAGAATGTTGGGTCAAACAAAGCCGTGTCATTGGAAGAGGGACATGGATCTTAATAGCTTGCAGATACTCTTCTTAAACTGTATATGAGGGATTTTTTTCCTTTTGAAAAAGATTTTATTTTTAATTGCATGTATATGTGTATGTCTGTTGTGTGTGCGTATGTGATTGTGGGTGAGGTGTAGGCAGAGGTCAGGAGAGGGTGTTGGATATTCTGGACCTGGAATTACAGGTGGTTGTGAGCTGCTTGACTTGGGTGCTGGGACTTGAACTTAGGTCCTCTGAAAGACTCGTAAGTGTTCTTCACTGCTGAGCTCCTACAGTGGTGATTCCTTAAAGGCTAGTGATTCAGAATCGAGACTCTCAGTGACTATACTCCAGTACTGCTGGTGGGAATCATCTGTGTTTGAATAGGTTTACAGGCGTACCACAATTTCTGTATCCACTCCTCTGTTGAGGGACATCTGGGTTGTTTCCAGGTTCTGGCTATT
>NW_022196897.1:150106405-150107422 GCF_008632895.1 Mastomys coucha
AAGGTTTACAGGCACATGGTTTTGTAATGCCATGGCTTGGTCATCTGGAAAACATTGGTTTAGTGAGTTATGGAGATCTGCCAAAGCGTTGGCATTTTATTATACAATATAAGAAGATTGTGCTCTTTGACATTATAACCAGTCTCATCCACGGAGTGGATGTAGGGGAAGCTGTCAAACTCACTGCAGCAAAATCAGATTTTCTGAAGTTCTAAGTTTTGCTTGAAAGTTGGAATTTTATCATTGGCAGCAAACACTGTCCGCTGTTTTAAGTGCCAGACTCACTTTTTCATTTTTAAAGGAAATGTCTGCCAGTGCCCAAGTCTGCATAACCACAGTTTGTTAATGTTTCTTTCAAGTGCAATTGATGTTCCACGGAAAAAGCAGCTGATTGAGCTCATAGCTCGATTGTGCAAGTGTTTTGCTTAAGATAGCTATTGATTTCAGTTAAAAAAAACCCTCCCATTTCATCATGGGTACTGCTTTACTGTAATTAAATTAATACTTTCCCTACTGTATCTGAGAATATCCTAAAGGAATGGGTTTTAATTTAAGTTTTTTTTGAGGCAATGTTGTTTTATCTTTTAACTGTAGTTTGTAGCCATAAAGAACAGAGTAACTGCTAATGCTTGCTTGGTCCTATTTCTTGACTTAAACAATAAAATTAGCACTAATACCTCCAATCCTTGATTTGTGCTCCCAGTCCAAGTGTCAGTGCAGTGAAAGCAGGTCAGGTCTTAGGACCGTAGAGACGGTTTGATTGTACAGAGATGCAGAGAGACAGCTCAGCGGCTACAACAGAGGAACTGCTGGTGCAGCTCTCAAGCCTTCAGCATCTGGGCAGGCTCTCATAGTGTATATGTGTTTGTCCTCTAGGGGTTGACAGTAGTCTCTCTTTCAACTTGGTGACAGCTACTGAAGGCAGTTGCCTAAGTGCCATTTTTTTTTAAATTTTCAAATTAATATATTAAGAAAAAGTAATTGTCACTTCCTATTGTTTTTGTTGTAAGAGGTGGA
>NW_022196897.1:150108244-150132024 GCF_008632895.1 Mastomys coucha
ATTTCCTTCACCTGTTTAATTGTGTTTTCCTGTAGTTCTTTAAAGGATTTTTGTGTTTCCTCTTTAAGAGCTTCTAACTCTTTATCTGTGTTCTCCTGTATTTCTTTGAGAGTGCTATTTATGTCTTTCTTAAGGTCCTGTATCATCATCATGATAAGTGATTTTAGATCTGAATCTTGCTTTTCCTGTGTGATGGTGTGTCCAGGACTTGCTGTGGTGGGAGAATTGGGTTCTGATGATGGCAGGTGACCTTGGTTTGTGTTGTTTATTTTCTTACATTTGCTCCCCACCATCTGGTTAACTCTAGTGCTACCTGCCCTTGCTAAATCTGACTGGAGCCTGTCCTTCCTGTGATCCTAGTTGTGTCAGAACTCCTCAGAGTCAAGCTGTCTCTATGATCCTGTGATTCTGTGATCCCGAGATCCTGGGCTTGTTAGCCACACCTGGGAGTGTGGCTTTCTCTGTGTGTTGTGGGAGTGGCTGCAGAGCTTGTGCCCAAAGTCTGCTCAGAACACTAACCCAGACAGACCAGAAGGAACCAGAGTCACTGGGCTGGTGGAGTTCCTGTGTGCCTGGTCCTGCTGGTCCCAGTTACTCCCAGTGTTGGGACAGATGTTGGTTCCTGCTTACCTCTAATCCTGGGTGTGTCAGAGCACCTGGGAGTGGAGCTTCCTCTGGGTGTTGTGGGACTGGCTCGCCTAAGTGCCATTTAACTCAAAGTGACAATATCTGACCACTTCACCATTTATCATATGAAGGTCCTCACACAGTAAACATTTCATTAATGATGTAGATATTTTCAGCTATCATCAATGCAGAAAAGACAGAATTTATGTTAGACTTTCTCTTTTATTTACTATTTTTCCAAAATAACTATTTGGTTATCTGCCATTCTACAAACATACCCAATGATTTTATAAAGTCTCTTTTTCTTTCCTTTAAAAATTAATTTTTGGTTAGTATACAAAGAAATGCATTCTAATGTGATATTTTAATTTTTTAAAAAATTATGTTTATGTGTGCATGCACTTGTGCAGAGTCAGGGGACAGAGTAAGGGAGTTGCCTCTCATTTACCAGATGTGTTCTGGGATGGAGCACAGGTCTTCAGGCATGGCAGCCAGCACCTTTGCTCAAGAGCAGTCCTGCAGGTCCTAGTATGATATTGTCATGCCTGCACCTTTCTCCTTGATTCTGTCCCCCCTCTGTTGTGCTCCCTTCCCCTTCCACCCTGGCTACTCTCCCGACTCCCCCACCAAGTAGTACTTGCTTTGCCTTCCTGTCTTTCATCCTGTCACACGTCTAGGTTACACTCTTGCTCTTTAGTCCTTCCTACCCTCATGTCCATCCTGCATCTCTGTATCTGTCTTTCTGAGGCTGTCTCATTTGCCTGACATAACGATCTTTCCCTACACATGCCTAGCTTTATTCCTCCTCATAGCAGGATAAAGTTCTCTTGTGTCTGTGTATCACGTTTTGTATCTGATGTGTTAGAACGGCGGGTCACATCAGAACATACCACACACTAGGCCCAAGCAGTTCCATGTGTAAGAGGTTTAATTGAGAGGGGGAGAGGGGTACAGTAGCTCGGAAAGAGAGGAGGGAGAGAGAGAGAGAGAGAAAGATGGAGGAATGTTCCCTGTATGTGTGTGTATGTATGTATATATATATGGGTTGTGACGTAGTGGCCACAGGTAAAGGTGGGAGGTGAGCCCAATGGATTCTGGGAATATGGTGGCTGTTGACCTGGCAACAGGTCTGTGGACCCGCCCATGCATCCCCACAGGCTTTGGATGTCCGGATGCTAACAGTGTCTATGCCTGTGTTGGTGGGTGCCTGGCTGGTTCCTGTCTGGGCTGCCGTGGACGGTGCAGCAGTAAGTGTTGATGTACTCTCGCGCCTCCTAAGCATATGCCCAGAGGTGGATCCAGGGTGGACCATGAGATAGTTCTGGCTTTAGTTTTTAGGGGTGTTTGTTTGCTTGCTTGCTTCTGCATTTTTGAGGCAGAATCTCACTCTAACCCTGGGTAGGCTCAGACTCATAGCAATCCTTCTGCTTCAGCCTGCCAAGTTGTGGAATTACAGGTTAGGGCCAGCAAACACTGCTTGATTTTAGTTTTCAGAGGAGCCTTCCTGCTGGGTTACATGGTGGTTGTACCAGTTGACATCCGTCCCATCCCCCATGGAAGTGGATAAAGATTCTTCTCTGTCCACACCCCCACCAGCATTAAGGGGTTACTGGGGTTTCTCTAAAAAACCCTTGTGCTTGGGTGAGTTTATGTGTACCACCTGTGTGCAGGTAAAGTCCAGGGAGGCCAGAAGAGAACCTTGGGTCACCTGGGACTGCAGTGCGGATAGGCATCTGGTCTCCATTTTTTCCTTTGAGAACTGTGTTTAGTTAACTCGCCCATTTTATTAAGAGGATTTATAACCTCAAGCTTTAACTCTTGGAGTTGCATGTAGATTCTAGATGGCAGTCCTCTGTTGGCTATTTAGTTGCCAAGGCCTTATCCCATGGCAGAGTCTCTTCTGCTGGCTTCCTTTGTTCTGCAGAAACCCTTGTCAGTCTTCAAGTCTATCGTAGAAAGTCCCCGGATTTTACCCATGAAGATTCACGAGCCAGAAGCTGGGTTGAAAGCCTGCAAGCTCAGAGAGGCAGAGAGAGCACCAGCTGACCTTCTTCCCCAGCCGATGTCCCAGAACAAATGCCCTTCTCACACCATCTCAGAACACCCCAAACCTGTGCCCTTTCCTTCTGCTTCCTCTACATCTCTCTGTCCACCCCACCCTCAACCCCTCTTACTCTCTGTGGCTTTTTTTTCTTAATCCTGGGCTCACTTCCTGTCAGCTGGTTGCTTGCTCTGCCTCTTGATTGATCTATGGTTTGATGTTATTTAATCATGTTTATAATATTCAAGCAGAAAGGTGTGATCAAATATCCTGAAACATGCCTACATCTTGAAGTATTTTGCTTGTTCCATTAAGGTCTGAATTAATCTGATTTCATTCTCTTTTCTTTTCCTTCCTTCCTTCCTTTTTTTTTTTTTTTTTTTGGGGTATGGATGTGGCCTATACCTGTGTACTTTCTCACATATGTGCGTGTGTGGATGGGGTATGCCAGCACACAGTTCTCAAACAGAAAAAAAAAAACAAAACAAAACAAAAAAATAAGCAAACAACAAAAAACCCTCACCAATGAACCGGAAATACTTTGCCATATTAGGAAGCAAGGAAGAACCATACCTCAATAAACCAATTTTAAGAAAAACTGAAGTCACGGTGTTGAAATATTTGCATTTTTACTTGAAATGCATAAAATGTTCTGAAACTCATGAATTCATTATGATTAATAATGATATCATTAGAGAGCCTAGGACAGGAATGTGGCTCAGTGGCAAACCTCTTGCCTAGTGTATATGAGGTCCTGGCTTTAAGTCCCTACAGGGGAGTGGGGTACTGCAGAGACGGACAGGGAAAGAGGAAGAAGGAAAAAAGGTAGAGGGAGGGGAGGAAGAGGAGGAGGAAAAGAACAAGGAGGAAATGTAGTTGTGTCAAGCATGGCCACTGGTGTAAGGGAATAGGAACAGGATGACCACTTGTGCTCAGGAGTTCAGGGCTAGCCTGGGCAACATGGTGCAGTCCTATCTCTTAAAGGGGAAGTTAAAGGAAAGGAAAGAAGGAAAAGAAGGGAGGGGAAGGGGAGGGGAAAGGGGAGGAGATTGTGAGCTTACCTGAGTCACACACAATAAAGGCAAACATTTTTCTTGGTGGGGGGACAGCAGGAGATTAAGTGAGTGCCCTGTGTATACTGTAGACACACTCAGCACTGAGCAATACACCCAACACCCAAGAGTTGCTTCCTGACCATGGGATGAGTTGTATGTGTAGCTGATGTGAAGGTAATTCCCAACACAAGCTGTAGGACCGAGTGCAGTGTGTCCAAGACCACCAGCCATTTCTCATCCCTAAGCTCAATGGGGGAAGGCACAGACACTTGCTGACTCTTGCTTCTCTTCTGGAAACTTGTGTGGACTACCAAGACTTTGAAGTTGTCTGTGATAGTCACCTGTACAGTGGTCAGGAAGAATGATAGTCTTGAAAGAAAAACTAACGAATTAGAGTTATTCAGACAGACTTGAGTTATCAGTAGACATTTTCTAAAAATTAATTCTCACTGAGAATCAAAAGATCTTTCTTAAAATTTGGACTTTAAATCTTTAAAGAGATTTTAAATCTTTGTAAAGTTACTTTTACTTTACTTTCTAAATTATTGTTTTCTATGTATGAGTATTTTGCCTACATGTCTGTTCGTGTACCGTGTGTGTGCCTGGTATCCATGGAGGTCAGAAGGAGGTATTGAATTCCCTTGGATTTGGAGTTAGAGATGGTTGTGAGCTGCTCTGTGGGTGTTGGGCTTCAAACCTGGGTCCTCTGGAAGAGCAGCCAGTAGTCTTAATCAGTGAGTCAACTCTCCAGCCCTTCACTTTATAAAAAAAGATGGGGTAATAATATAATATCTGTAATTTTAGCACTCAGGAGACTAAGGAAATTCAGAGTGTAAGGCCATCCTGGGCTGCACAGGGAGCTTGAGGACAGCCTGGGCTACCTAATGTTATCGTGTCTCAAAACCAACACCAGCAGCGTGGTATGGCATCAAAACACTGATGTAGTCCATGGAACAGAATGGGCAGTCTAGAAATGAAGAGCTGCATAGCCTCAGCCACATAATCCTTAACAAAAGTGAGAGCCACAGCCTCTTCAGAAAACTGAAAGACCATAAAGAATGAGGAGGCACTGGAGAGATGGCTCCACCGTGCCTGCTCCTGCACACGGCTCCACTGTGAGCATGAGGGCCTGGGGTTCAGATTCCAGCATCCCGTGTGAGTCAGGTGAGGTAGCATGCACCTCTCAGCCCAGAGCTTGGGATCTCTGAGGCTTCCCACACAGCTAGTCTATCAGGTAAGCTGCAGGCTCCAGGAGAGACCCTATCTCAAAAATGAAAGAGGATACTGAATAAAAGCACTCATCTCAGGGAAAGGCTAGTTCTCCTCCTAGTAGCCATTAGTGGCCTGTAGTTGTTTGTCTAGGGGTGGGATCCCATGAATATTTCCCACTTCCACATTAATATGTCTATTGATATTGCCATTGTTTTGAGGGGAAAAAATAAAACATTCCCACTCTGTCTCTCATTTGGCGGTAGCATTAATGGATGGCACACTTTTCTCTGCCTTTGTTTACATTATCTGTATGAAGAACTGTGAGCCAGCTCTTCTTTATGTGTGGTGTCTTGTTGGGAGGACGTACTGCAGTTACTACAGCCTCTCTGTGGCCACATGCTCAGCTTGTTGGCAGCAGCTTTAAAGTTAACTAATTCATAGCCTAATCATAAATTAGGAATTATATACATACACATACATGTTAAACATTTTGCCTTTGTTCTTTAATGCCTGTTTCTGTTTTGAGTGGCAGTATACATTAGTTGCCTATTTAGGTTTCTGTTTTTTCCAGAAAAGAGAAGAATCTCTTAGAGGAACCCCCTCTGCTAACCTGTTGCTGTTTGTGTAATAAAATATTTAATCATAATACCATGTGCCACAGCAGAATGAGCAGTCATGCCTCCTGGTCAGACGTGGTTAGCTTGCCCCAGACATCAATCAGTATGTTGCCATGTTGGTCTCTGAAGGCCTGGAATTCCTGTGTCATCAGAGCCTGATATTTCAGAGTTTGAATCTCCTGGCAGACAGAGACAGATCTGGTTCAGCTGTAATGTGAAGTCACAAAAGAAAAAAAAAAAATTAAATTCAGTGTTGTTTCTTATTCAAGAAGTTTCCAAAAGCTGAAATGTATTTTAAGTGTAAATTAGCTAACTATTGATATAGAAGTCATTTTTAATTTTTATCTGGATTTATTTATTTATTACTGGACTTGTAGCCATGAGTTTGCATTGTGATCTTGTTTACCTTGATGCAGGCTTTTGTATGTTTCCTTCAGCGTGTGGGGAATACCTTATCCCAGCTTTGCAGCTTTGCATCCCGTTTCTCATGTGGGCTTTTGACTGTTCAGTCGCCTCAGAGGTCCATCCATGTTCCTGGAGCATGAGCTGTTGAAAAAACTAAAGGAGATATTTAGGACAGCTTTCTCACTACTATCCAAGGCTAAGAGTCTATTAGAACTCTGCAAGTGGGGATGGAGGCAGGAGGATGGAACACAAGGCTGGCCTAGACCCACACAAATGGAGGAGTCGGCCCTTCTTCTCTGTCTTATTTGCTTGTGTCCCTAGGGCCTCTCAGAGAAGGGAGTCAGGTTGTGTGGACTTGTTTTCATATGTAAGATATCCCCTGCATGCCAGCTTCCCTGTCCAGTGATCATTGTGCTTAAAACGGAACAATCACAGTTGGGCAGCCCGTCTCTGGCAGGCAGTAGTTTACTCTGCGGTAACACTGGGCTGAAGGTACATCACTGTTCCTTGCTTCTTTCACTGCACTTTTCGATCACTGAGATCTCAAGCTGGCGGAGTGGAACAAGCGGTATTGAGATGAATGAGTTCCCTGATGGGTCTTTATTTTATTATATCCCAGAGAAGGTCCAAGCAGCGGTGTTGGTGGGTCCAGGCATCCAAGTCTGCAGGGTTTTGACTGGAAAATGTTAGATTGACATTTACCAGGACAGCTGGGACTACACAGAGAAACCCTGTCCAGAAACAAAACAAAACAAAACAAAAAGATTGTACTGTGTAAAATTGCACTGGGCCCTCTGTGTGGAAGAGGATTATGTCTACACACACCAAAGTGTGGTTCCAGGGCAATGAGCTGGTCATGGTCACTGGAGTTGGGCTTTTAGATCAGGTTCTGACTTGACTGTGTGATAAGAACCCTCGCCTGGTTTCTTGTCTTGCCTGTAAAATGGAAAGGATACTGTCTAGAGCCTGTAGGAGACTGTGCTGTTCTAAGTTTAAGTATAAGGCAGTGCATCTGACTTGCCTGCAGTGTACCAGACACTTTGTAAGTGCCAGCTCCCTCTGTTTCTCTCTACTCGCTCTTCCTTTCTTGAAACATTACCCACAGAGTAAGCCTTAGTTCCTTAAATCTTTGCTGCAGTGATTGGCTGTTGAATTCCCTTATGATGGGAAATACTGGTGGGTATCACGGTTAGATTGTCCAACCCATCCCTCTCTTCCTCCCTCTCTCTCCACTCCGTCCTTCTCTTCTCTCTTACATATTTAGTCCATGTACTTTTCCACTTTCCCCTCATTTCATGAACCGTTGATGTTTAGGGATGTTTTTCACATCCCAAAGTTTTAAACACTTCCTGTGACAGCACGCTTTGGCCAGCAGATGCCACCCTTTTGCTTCTTGTGTGCCGTCTGCTCTGTGCAGTCTTGAAGCAGAGGCTGCCAGATGTGGATATTGCGTGACAAAATTAGTTTACCAGTCTTTTTTTTCCCTAAAGATAGATTTATTTATTTATTTATTATAAATAAGTGTACCCTGTAGCTGTCTTCAGACACCCCAGAAGAGGGCATCAGATCTCATTACAGATGGTTGTGAGCCACCATGTGGTTGCTGGGATTTGAACTCACGACCTTTGGAAGAGCAGTCAGTGCACTTAACTCCTGAGCCATCTCGCCAGCCCCTAGTTTACCAGCCTTGAAGCTTGACTTTATATAAAGTAACATTTCTTGAAAATGCATCTCATCATACAGACCAGATTGCTTGAGAAGAGAGATGGGCGACCTTTCAGATGCCAGAGAGCCTTAGCTTACCCAGCCTTAGTTGAATGGCTCTCTTCCCTGAACTTGATCATACTACCTGCCCTGGTTTGGTTTTGTTTTGTTTGTTTTTGTTGTTGTTGTTGTTTTGTTTTGTTTTTCTTTCTGGTTGGAGAAGAACAATCTGTGGAAATGTAAATTGAACTTGTGAACCAAATTTACTTTAAGATCCATGGTAATATTATGTTAGCCTAGAATTTTAAGGCTGCTTATGTTTGAGTTGTATATTATTTTATTTGTTTCACATTTCACTTTTGTAAAAAGTATTATCAGCTCTTTGAATGATGAGGGGTAATCTAGGGACAACAGAGCCAGCGTATTGGTGAGCTAGATGTGGGATATGCCCGATGAGTATAATGTCACCATCATTTCATACAAAGTCTAATGCACGCAGGATAGTCATATTCTTTTATGTGATGATGCTTGTTTTTATGAGAGAATAGATGAGATTTTGTATTTTTTTTTAATAGTTTGAGAAATGGAAGCCCAGAGATCTTTATATAAACAAGCCGGTTTTCTCACTTCCTACCAGAATCAGGTCCCAGGTCATTTTCTGGTCTTCTGAACTCTTGGATGCTTCCTTTTACTGAGTCAGCCAAGGCTGTAGCCCCTGTCAGATACTTAAGTTTGTTTTACAAGCCAGGAAAAAGCATCATTCTTAATACGTAATGGGTACTGACGTCAGGGTGGGGTGGGGGGACAGCAGAGGGACATTTATCCTTGACTCAGTGTGATCTCAAGCTTATTCAGAACACAGAGAAGGTTGGCAGACTTGAATTTACTCTTCATCTAGGCCCGTAATCCCCAGGTTAGAGCAGTCTTGTGACTGTATTACTCACCTTGTAACCATGGGCGTTACAGTGAGTGTGTTGTCAGGAAATGACATGCTAACTAAAAGGACATTTTCTTTAGGCATCCTTTGGCTTTGACCAAATGTAATCTCTGTCAAAACAAAGATGCTCATTGTAGAAGAGTCTTAGTGACTATAGCCAAAAGCGTGATGGCTTTTCCCTGGCACCTCTGTCACTGTGTACCTATTAGTCTGCTTCAGGAATTTGCTCCTGAATTTTTCTTTCATGCTCTTATCTCCTGATAATGTGGGCTTTTCTTCTAGTTTCCCCTCCCCTCATGCTCCACTAACCATCTGTGTATGTGTTATTTTCTTGTCTTATTTCCTGCTTTGTTTGCAAGAATACTTGCCTCTTTACGACTAGGTTGAAGGTGCTGCAGAAGTGGCTCAGGGGTTAAAGAGCATTTACTGTTCCTGCAGAAGATGCAGGTTCAATTCCCAGCAACCTCATGATGGCTCACAAACATCTATAATTTCAGTTCCATGGGCATTGATACCCTCCTGGAAGGCAAATGTGGTATGCAGGCAAGATACCCATACACATAAAAAAAAAATCACTAAAAATAAAAAAGACAAGATTGTAGAGTTTGGGGTGGAAATAGCATTCAAGTGCATATTGTGTGTAGGCCCCATAACTATTCTGTCCCGTTCATTTCTCACACTGTCTTCTCAGGGTAGATCTTATCCCCAGCCATTGGGCAACCCGGCTTGGAGACACTAGGTGGTGTGTGTGAGCCATACAGAGCATGTGATTAATAAGTGATGAGTGTAAGCTTTCAGCTTTGATGTGGAGCCTGTTACTGTCCTCCAGATAAAATGCTTTTCTGCCTGGGAAATGTGTCCTGCTCCTGAGCCTTTGTTTAATTCGGGCGCTGTGCATTTCTTTCTCTAATGTGCTTTCTCTAATGTGCTTTGGCAAATAGCCACAGCATATGAGTGTTCAGATTGTGGTTTTAATACTGCCATTTTAGCCCATTTATACATTTTTTTAAAGATTTATTTATTATTATACATAAGTACACTAGCTGTCTTCAGATGCACCAAAAGAGGGCATCAGATCTCATTACAGGTGGTTGTGAGCCACCATGTGGTTGCTTGGATTTGAACTCAGGACCTTCAGAAGAACAGTCAGTGCTCTTACCTGCTGAGCCATCTCACCAGCCCCTCATCTATACATTCTTTGCAGAACTGCATATTTATTTGAGATTTTCATTTTGTAATAGCTTTCTCCTGTGTTTATGTGACTGTGTTAATTAGACTATTAACACAAATGTTCCAAATGTGGAACAGGATTTTTTTTTCCCCTCCTCTTTGGTAAAACCTTAGCAAAGCACATTGATTGGAGCTGCAGTGTTAGGAATCCCCTAGATCGAAGTTGGAAAAAGTAAAGTATAGTAAGCATTTAGAAAGTACCCGGAAGTCTCTTCTATTATTAATGTGTGGGTTTGTCTTTAGAGTTCAGGCTTACGTATAAGGAGAGCGGTGGGCTAGGACTCAGGGTTAGGCCTGTTTGGTTTTGGAAGTTCGTGAAGGAGTCTCAGATTCTCCTGCTCTTTGCTCATCCTTAAAATGGAGTTATTGCGTATTTTTCGTAGCAGCCGTATGAGCCCAGAAGAACTAGATGTGGCATGTGAAAGATGCTTAGGTTTCTTGTGGTACTTTGGGCTCACAGAAGACTGAAATGAACAGCAGAGTCAGGATAACTGAGCAGGAGCAGAGATCTGCTCGCTCCTCTCATGAAGTCTATCCCTGAGGCCAGCTGCTTAATGCGGAGTGAATGTCCTGGCTGTGTTTGCCTCAGGGTTATTGAGAAGATTAAACTTAAAAATGCCCTTAAAGTGCTTAGCAGAGTGACCATTCAGTAAATGTTATGTGCATGTTTAATACTTAAGGTAGGGAAGATAAATGAACCAGTAAAAAGGTAGAAAGAGTAAATTAGGCAAGCTGCCCTCGGAAAGGAGGGAGAAGGAAGTGCTGCTACTCCTTTCCTGTTTTGTAGGCTGCCCTTGCGGGAGTCCAGACTCACTCTGAAGCACTTAAGGCCCCACAAGGCCGAGCTCCGCCAGCCATTTGCCATTCGCCATTCGTGCTCCTAGGGTTGAGTGTCAACCATGCTGGCCCCACACTGGCAACCTGTTGTTGTCTGACCAGAATGCTTCCCTGCTGTGCTCCCTTCTGGGTGGCCCTGTGTGTTGTGTCTAGGCTCTTGTGCAGCCTGGGATCCTGAGGTGGCTATTACTGAGAAAGAGCAGACTCATGTCCTCCTTACAGGCTCACCACACTCTCGCAGTTGCTCTTTACTTAGAAAAATTGTGGCATAAACTATTCTAGGATTTTATGGCCTTCACACATGGCTGTGTGTATTTTGAGTTTAAAATATCTTATGGGGAGTGGTGTTTAAAATGAGTGCAGTTGGGAAATTTGTTACCCCTCCCAAGTGCTCTTCCCAGATGCACCAGGGAACAAAGGCTGTTCTCACACATTGTAGAGAAAGGCTCCATTCCAGACTCAGTGGAGATTTTCCACTTTTGGAAGAGCTGGCGAGGCTCTAATCACAAACTATAGCCATTCTAGGATTAATTTAAAATTGTTCCTGGGGTGAATTAACATCTCTCAGTAAAAATACCATACACAATCTGTCACATTATCTGTGGCATCCTTCCCTGAGCCAGCCCAGTTAATGAGAAAATCAGGTGTCCAGGGCTTATTGCTGAAGGAATGTTTAATAAGGGAGCCATGAATGGTGTTGGGATGAGCTTGGGTTCTTGGTATTTGGTCAGTGTGTGAGTTGTATATGGAGGTATGTGGAAGCTACATGAGACACAGGAATTTACCTTTTTCTAATCTTACTGCCTCTCCTCCTGGCTCACAGGGATTTTCCTATGAAAAAATGAAAACCAAACAAGATAGTCTGGTCTGCTCTCCATTCCCTGACTTGTAACTTTCTGGTCAGTCCTAGGGGTCTTTGATAAGCTTAAGTTAATAAGCTCCTGTGGCCACTCAACTGTGGTAGAATAGATAGGTGAGCATTCAGCATTCAGAGTAAGGCTCCTCCAAGTCTTGAACACCACAGGCAGCCTTGGCCCGGGGCTATAGATGATACATCCATACCCAGGTGCATGGGACTTGAAGGAAGAGCTAGTTTGGCCACTGCACATTGGATATGTGTAGCTTGAATTACTAAAATGAGCTCTGTTAAACCACAAGCATACCTCCTGTGTGTCTCTTAAAATTGTGTGTCAGGCTTATTCCTATAAGGCTGACACTCATGTCCAGCTTGTGCCAGATGCTAAAACATTTGTGTTTGTGACCCATGATTCAATGAAGCCCCAAGTTAGGAGTGTGTTGGGTGGCTTCTATATCTTAAATATTATTTTTTTTATTAATTCTTCTCATACAGTAACATCCAACCATAGTTTCCCCCCCTACTCCTCCCACTTTCTTCCCCATCTCTGTCCTTGCCCGGATCCACTGGGGAGATTTGGGAGAAAGCCATGAGATGCCATGGTCTCACTTGATCTCTGAGCCCCGGTGAGCCCTGCTTAGGTGATTCTGGGGTCCGTGTTCTCCTGGTGGCCGTGACCCTCTGAGTCCTATAATTCCCCCTTCTCCTATTCTGTGGGGTTTCACTGAACTAGTTCTCCAGCCCTCTCTGCAGTTTTAAAAGCTTTATTTACATAGAGTATCCAAGTATTCAGACATTTAAAATTTCTCTATTTTGAGTTATTAACTTCCTTCTGTTTGTAGAATGCCATCTCATTAAAAAAATATTTTATATCCTAAGACTATAAAAATATTAATCTCTGCTTTGTGGTAGTTTTTTCTCCCAATATGTAATCCATTTGCAGTGTGTTTTGGTGTAAAGCATAAGATAGCCGCCCAGGTTCAAATCTTTCCTATCTGCTTTCGCTGACAGCTGAGGATTTTCAAAATGAATGGTTAATTTAGAGGTGTCTGCATCTACACATGGCTTGTTTCTACAGAGAGAAAGTGTCTACAAAGAAAGACTTGGAGTTTCAGTATCCCTGCCTGAAAAAGCCTCCACAAGGGAACCGTGAAACACATATTGATTTTGGTGTTGACTTCAATGCATCTCAAGCAGGCTGATTCTACAGAACTTGATACAAAGCATTTCTTCTATGTCCTGATGCCTTTTTGTCAAGCAAAATTGATCATTTCTGACCAGAAGGCTCTGAGCTGAAAGAAAGTGAGGAGGCTCCCTGGCCGCTGCAGGCCATGCTTTGGCTCTGGATGTGGGGCTTTTAATTTTTCTCTTACGCTCTCCTAGTCAGCCATGGTGTGTGTCCTGTTGTTGGGAACTGTCTGGAGCTAATAGCTGTGTCTTTAGATGTCTGTTTCCTTGGCATTCTGATGAGTAGATGCCTCGGGTCTTACCTGACCGTCGGTTCTCCTTCTCTCGTGTATCTCGACATTTGCTGGGGTTGAGTTTGTTGTGCTGGTATATTTTCACCAGCAATACCTGGTCTGCTTTGTTGTTCGATAAGAAGTGTGTTTAGTTCCAGTTTGACAACTTCCCTGAGTATCTAGGACAATGGTTCTCAACCCATGGGTCACGCACGACCTCTGTAGGGGCAGGAGGTGTCACATCAGATATCCTACATATCAGATATTTATATTACAATGCATAACAGTAGCAAAATTATAGTTAGGAAATAGCAACAAAATAATTTTGTGGTTGGGGTTACCGTAACATGAGGAGCTGTGTTTAAGGGCCATTAGGAAGGTTGAGTACCACTGCTCTAGACTTTTGCAGATTTGTCCCTTGTACCCAGACTCCTGAGTTACAGCACCATTCAGTGTCGTTTTTTTACCAGTAAAGAAACTGTGTTGTGCCAATGAGGTCAAAAGTCGGTACATGAAGCAGTAAAGCCGTGGGAGTATCTCTGTCAGCCTTTGCAGCCATCTTCACCCCCAGATTTCCTTATCTGCTGAACATGGATACAAGTCATACTTGTTGAGACTAGAAAGATGGCTCAGTGGTTGAGAACTCTTGTTGCTCTTCTGACCCGGGATTAATCGCCAGCGCTCACATCAGGCAGCTCACAGCTGCCCTCAACCCCAAGGGGATCTGTTGCTCTCTTCTGGCTTCCGTGGGTACACCCACACCCACCCCTTTTTGAATTTTACGCTTTTCTGAAGGAGTTGGTGAGTACCACATGATGTAATGTGTATAAAATATATAGGTGCTCCTACCTATATTAAACATTTAATAAATGTTATTTTCTTTCTTGGTTTCTGGTGTTGCTTTGGTCTTCTAGGGAATTATATAGCCTCCACTCCAGCTGTAGAAAGAATGTTTTATGCACATTTCAGAAAGTTTAGAGATTGAAGAAAAACTTAAAGATGTCTTACTATTTATCAATCTCAACCAACAATTGTAGTTTTTTTTTTTTAATTTTGATATGCTTCCTTCTAGTTTTCTATGCTTATATGTAAGTTTCAGTCTTACACAACTAAAATCTTTCTGCCTAAGTTTTAATTTTTTTTCATCTAACATAGCCTGTTTCATTGTATAATTAAAAACATTTTGCCGAGCCATCTTTAGTAAATTACTGTTTTTAGTTACGAATGTGGATGTGTGAGCATGAGTGCAGGTGCCGGTGGAAGCCAGAGATGTTGAGTCTCCCTGGAACCTGGAGTTCCTGACACGAGGGAGCCACCTGCCATGGGTGCTTGGAACTGAGCTCAGGTCCTCTGGAAGAACAGTACTGCTGAGCCTCTGCCAACCCCCTAGTCATACCTTTTTAAAAACATTTTTTGAGATAAAGTTGAGCAGTATAGCCTAGGCTGGCTTCAAATTCATGGTCCTCCTGCCTCAGCTTCCCTTTTATGCAGGAATTGTTGGCTACAAGAGAGCTGCCTCGGGTTGGGTCTTTGTGCTTTTATTTGTGGGACACCTCCTTTCTCAGTTAAGTATGTGAAGTAGCCAGGGTGCCCTTCCCACCAGCTCTCTGGTCGTCTGGTGTTTATTCAGGTTTTAATCATTTTCAGGAGAGGTTTCTTCTCCTCACACTCCTGGGCTAGAAGAAAGGTGAAGGAGACTGAGTTGTATTTAGGTCTCTGGCCTCGTGGTGCCGAGTGAATGCCCAGGAGCTGGCCTGGGTAAATGCTGCATGCCAGTGTGTCCTCACTGGAGGTGACCATGCTGAGCAGTGAGAAGACTCGTCTAAATGGTTCCCCACAGGGCACACTGTTTTGTTTCAACTTCTTGTCTTTTTACTGTAAAGCCAATTTTAATGTGTGTTGAGACTGAGCTCACTTGTACTATGGAATATAATGAGATCTTGTGCTCCTTACTTTCAGAAACGTGGCCAGAAATAGCAATCTGAAAAAGCCGTGTCAGGCTTGCCAGGGAAAGCTGCTGTGCAGATCCACTCTGAGACTGCACGGCCAGTGAAGGTCGGCTTTGAGAACCCACAGCTGCCTCTTCTGCTGTGATTGCAGTTTCGGATCTGAGCTCGGCTTAGAACAGTTACTGAGGTGGCACTGAAAACAGAACTTAAATGCTTGTGGTTCGTGACCCCAAGGGTCTCTTGAAACATACAACAAAAATAAAGCATACACTAAACAGAGAGTGCAAAACAACATTGCTCCAGCTTGAGGCTGTTTTCCTTTGTTCTGCGGGGCTCTGAGACAGTCTGATCAGACCTGCCTGGCTCCTTTCATTCTCTGATGTTAAAGGATAGTTTTAATCTCAAACACAGTCAGCTAGATATCTGAGTCCAGACTAGCTCAGAAATAGATGCTAAGAATTCTAGACAAGTCTGCACGGTGGGCCCTACATGGCCCTCTGCAGGCCACTTCCCTGTCTCCCTGTGGCTACACAGCTCATGCGCACTCTTATATTCCAGTGCTGCTCAGAACATGGCTGCTGTTGGTTCTGCTGGGTGATGAGGGTAAAGTCCCGAGAGACGTTGGGTTATGATTTCATTGAAAGTGCACACTTGCCCAGAAGCAGATCTAGTTTTAGTCTTTGCTGATGCTGGCTGATTGTAACCTTGAAAGAGAGGATTAATATGTGATCCTGGATACCTCAGATTCCCTATCTGTAGTCACATTACACGTTAGCTGTGATTAGGGAATGAAAGGAACACATGTGCTGACAGCTGATGGATGTTAAATGGCCCCTGTTATTACTGTACAGCAGCTGGCTGCCCAGCTGTGGTCCTAGCATTTAGGAGACTGAAGAAGGGGGAGGGATCCTGAAAGTTGGAGGCTAGCCTGGGCTACCTAGTTAAGACCTTGTCTTGAAAAAATTGCCATATAACTTGATCCTTGAATCCTGCCGCCTCATCAGAGTAATGCTGGTTCCTATTTGCAGTGTAGATGCTTTCTCTTTTGTGTGTCTTGATTTTTATGTCTGTAGGTCTGCTCTGGTCATTTTGCTTGATTTGCTGAGAATCACAGCATTAGCACCATGACAAGAGCTGGGGCACATGGTGGCTCTTGACTCCTCTCATGGTCAGTCATTAGCCATATTGCCAGTACTGGAAGTTTCCAGTGTACTGAGAAAACACCTCGCTCTGTGATTCCATGACTGTCTGTTCTAGGCATCTGTAGCTCTCGTTTGAGGATGTTTTGAAGTCTAGCTGATCAGCTTGTCAGTGTGGTCAGACTTTCAGTCCTTAGTCTTGTTTCGTTCTGGGTGAATTCGGGTTTTGCCCCTGTGAAACGTTGGTTTTGTCTTAAGTCTTTAATGCATTGGCATCAGTTCTGGGCTTTCAGCTCCATGGTAAGCCTGTTCAAGGCTCTCCACTCAGACGAGTTGCTCTTCCCTTTTTAGTACACACATATAAGGCTGTAAGTGTCTTTACATTACCTTACAACTGGCGACTTTTGATAAGTAGGTGTTTGTCTTGTAAAGTCAGGTTTATTGAGACTTAATTTACATAATATAAAGTTTGGCCCTGTTATGTACGGTTTGATGAGCTTTGACTGATATGTACAGTTTTATAAATAACCATAATTGAGTCACCCTGAAGTTTCCCAGGACCTGGCTTTTGTCTGTGTACATGTCTTTTCTAAGGTATACAAATAGAATCATATCTTTGGCCTTTTGTATGTGATTTATTTAACGTAGCCGACTCTTCTGAAATCTCCTCCACACTTGTCTCTAGCCGGGTCTTATGGAAGTCTTTTCTCACTGGAGCCCCTCCCCTCTGCAGAAGACTCCAGCCTGTGTTGACTTACACAGAGCTATGCATTTAGATTCTTGGCTCTTGTGGATTTAAGACCACGTTGGCAGTTTTCCGGCTTACATTTCTGTCTGGGGTTTCGCATTTTGGAGTGTTTTCACGAGCCTACACGTGTTCACCTACATTCTTCCTCCTTGGTACTCCATGTTCACAGCCATTCAGGAGATAGAAATCAGACTAGACCACACAGGCGAAAGATGGGTTTCCTGGGATGAAAGACTGTCACAGAGCACACAGAGGAGGCACAGAGGAGGGATCCACAGTCCCTGTCCTTGGCAGAGGAACGCTGAGACAACTGCACATGTGTGCAGTCTACAGTCAGTCCATTCACAAGAGGGCAGAAGCATATGAACATGAAGTGTGGAGCCTCAGGTCACCAAGGTTGCGCTTACACATCACAGGCTGCAGTGCGAGCTGATTTTTGTTTGTTTTGTCTTCCTTTATACTGGTTTTCTGCAAGAATTTTTATTCTTTGTGTGTAAAGTTGGATCTTACTTTGTTTAAAGGTGCCTTTCAGGCCACATTTATTAAAAATGCATGTTTCTTGAAAACTAATTTGGAGTGTGTGGGCATGTTGATAATGGCTTTGAGTTTTTGAGAAAGTGTGTGTGCCCAGGCCTACCTAGAACTTTAATCCTCCTGCCTCAAGCTCCTAAATGCTTCTGACTATAGGTGTGTACCGCTAGCCTAGGTGTGTACTGCTAGCCTCAGTTTGCTGGTAACACTCCGCTTTTGCACGGGATGCTCTGGCTTCTCTATGTGAAAGGAAGAGAGAAGAAAGTCTGACCTTCCTACCCTCTTGGAAATTTACAGCTCAAGAAAGTGCAGAGAAGCCACAGCATGCAGGGATTTTTATGCGATTAGCCAACTCTTTTCTTAAATTATTAAGCTGCATTAAAACAGCAGCTTGGTGTACTTGGTGTTTTAGGTCTTCCTGTCTTCTGAAAGATTAATATCACTACAAGAGTGACGTTAGTCTCAGTGTCTCCCTTTAGTATTTCCAAATGTCAGGAGTGTCTCATCCTGTGCTGTTTTTGCCCTCTGCCCTTTAGGCATTTACAGTTACTCCAAGGGCTTAGTGTGTTTATAAATGTCTAACGGTTTTCCTCTCATAGTCTGACCTTCTTAATATGAAATTTGTATACCAACTTACAGCTACTCTTAAATTAGAGTTTTTTTACAGAGCAATGCTAGCAAGCAGGACTGGAACCAGTCTTTTCTTTGTGCTAGGAGTCAAAGCAGGGTCTGCAGATGGTAAACACGTGTGCTTCCATAGAGATAAAGCCTAGTCCAGGGAGGTTCTCCTTGTAGTGTCATTATAAGAAGGGCGCTGAATAAGTTGATTTTGGTTTCAGAACGCACGGGTCCATTTTGAGTAATTGATATATTATTTAATGAATGTATATTGTCCTCTTAGGCTTATGTATTTATCGACTATATACTTTTAAAACCTCTGTGAACCACCCTGTGTCTGAGAAAGCCCAGTAAGACATGAATGTTGTTTTCACATAGAGATTTAAAATGGAAGGGCAGATTTCTTAATTAAATTTTTATTAAGAACTCTTTTCTGGTGGCTTGAGAATACCGTAGATCTAATGATTCTCAGATAGTTCTCAAGTTAGCAAAGAAAGGTATTAGGGGATAGAGAGAAGTTGGAGCCAGGGCTAGAAGGCTGGGTGGACAACCCTCTACAGAGGGCAAGAGTTAGCATAAGTATTGGGGTGCAGAGGTCAGTGTTTTCAAAGACTTTGGAAGTCCCCAAGTCTTTTCATTTCTTTAGTCGTTTTTATTTATATATTTTCTCTGAGAGAAGGTATCACTGTATAAGTCAGGCTGACCTTAAACTCCAATCCTCCTGCCTCTGCCTCCTAAGTGCTAGAAGCATACATGTGTGCTACACCGTGGGGCTTGCTGTGGAGGCAGCTGAAGCTCTGCTGTGCATTCTTTTGTGTTTAGTTTACATTGCCTGTGTTGATTCAAGATAGGCTGGTTGTAATTCTCATACATTCTTTATTGGGATGAAGCGTCGCTGGAGCTTTTGTTGATGGGCCAGGTGGTGCATTGACACTGCCATGGTGTGCCTCAGAGCAGTAGTTGGAGTTGCTAAGGAGATTTTGAGAGGAAATCAGTTCTATGTTCCTTCTCACACTGGAATCTGAGGATTTCACTGTGATTTTACCCAGAGGAAATGAGCCAGATCCATGAGGGTTTGCTAGAGATACCTCTGTGTGTGGTTAAGATGAGCTTTGTAGTTGTAGCTGCTATTTATATTACCTACTTCTCCCTTTCCCCAAGGAGTTCAAGGCAGGAGCTACTACTGTGCACTTGTTCCAGTGTGTTCTCTGTGTGTACTTTGCCAGTGCTGACATCCAGTGCTCGTGTAGAACACATACTATCATCCTCTGGCGCACACACTAGATGACATGCCCATTACTGTGGAGCTACAGAGGACAGAGCTCAGAGCCACTAACTACCCTTGCCCCTAATAGTCACTCCTCTGGCAGGGATTCCACTCTTCATTCACCTTGGCAGCAGTGTTCCTGACCTGGTAAACTGCTAGGACAGTTGGTTGGTTGATTGGACTTAAATGTTCAGCCAGTTGTATTTTGTCACTTCAGCACATCACACAGTAGGCACATCTTGTTTTCCAAAGGGGAAAGACAGCAAAGAGCCAAGCACAGTTTTGTAGATGGGAAAGTAATTCAGAGGTGGAGTAACTTGCCAACAGCCCCACGACAGCACTAGGAGCAGCAGTGTGACACTGTATCATTGTGGGCAAGTTACTTACTCACTCCTTTAGTTTTTAAGATTACATTTTAAAAGCTATGTCTGTGTGGGGGTATGCACGCGTGAGTGAGCTGTTCTCAGAGGCAGAGGTGTTCTCTTTAGAGCTGGTTACAGGTGCAGAAGCTGAGCTCAGGTCTCCTGCCAGAACAGTACACTCGTAACCACTGAGCCACCACTCCAGCACCTGCTCACCCACTTGTAACCCGCATGGGCCTCTTCTGGAAAGGAGAGCAATCCTAGTACCTGCTACCGTAGAGATAGGCTGAATGAACCATGCAGGGAATGTACAGTGCTAAATGCTAAAGGTAATTAGCATATTTTACACGCACACCTGTGGAGTCCAGTAATAAGGTGGTATTGTATCTTGCTGAAAAGGGGTAAGACTGAACTGAAAACAGATTTAAGAACACACTTCAGAGACCAGTTATCAAGAGAAATAGTACCTGCACTTAGGTACTTGCTCAGAGATCTTTGGACAGACAGCATACACACCGGACTGGGAAAAGCAGTGGCTAGTGACCGCTGGGTGTTTGTTGGCCTGCAGTTTTTTCCATCAGCCCGGGACTGATGTGCTGGTAAGCTTTCAGGTGACCCAGGAACTCTAGAAGCCCTTGATGAAAAGACTGTTTGTGTGTTCGTCATCTAAAGTGAGAGCTCTCAGAGCAAGAGCTGTTTGTATGCAGGCTGTTGTTGCCTTCAGAAGTAAGCCTGCGCTGACTTAGTTCTTGCCCGGAAGGGTCACATTTCTTAATATTTTGATTATTTCATTTTATTCAAGGAATATTGTCACAGTAGGAGCTGTTTTTTGTCTGAGGGACAGCACTACATTAGGCACACCCTTCACACATGGCTGACCTTGGACTAGATACTTGCTTTCCCTTCTGATTCACGTTCATTGAGCTGAGGTTTGTCTTCGAGGATGTTACAGTTTGCACAAGGTTTACCCCCCTTGCACAAAGGCTTGCATGGTGGAAGGCTGGCTGGTGGCACTGCCCCCCACCCCTTGCACAAAGGCTTGCATGGTGGAAGGTTGGCTGGTGGTGTTGCGAGAGGTGGCTGGATCACAGGGTGGATGACTTTATCACTGGAAGCTATCAACAGCAATGGAGAACTGTCCATTTAGTCATCCCTCCAGCCAATCAAGGCTTAGAGGAGTGGATGAGGTGAGGCCATTTCATTCCCTCCGAGAACTTTCATTCTAAAAGGAGAAACAAGTGAAGAGAATAAAAATACAAGACACACTTTTGATGAGCTGACACACTTCCCAAGAATACATGCTGCAGCCTCTGCCTGCTCATGAAATGAAGTAGAAAAATGGGAATTTACAAAAACATCCTCATTGTCCTGGCAGAAGTAGCTGAATGGCTTAAGTTTTATATACGTCGGCAGACCCATTATAAAATTAATGTAGTCATTTAATTATTTATATTTCCCTTCTAATTCAAGTTCATTAAACTGAAGTTTAAAAAAAAAAAGTGGTAACCAGAGCCCCTCTGGATAATCTGGTCAGAATAGTTCTGTGACATCTGAGGAGTGAGCATCTGAATGGAAACCTGAAGGACTCCGGTGACCTGAGCACCAGCCACTGAGACAAAGGGCTGTGTGACTGTTGGAAGACTCCCAAGCGACGCTGTCTGTAGACCAAGCAAAGGTGCAGTTCTAAGGAGGGAGGCCTTCGTAGGGGAATTGGGTTTAAAGATAGTAAGACCTGATTAACTCTGGTTTTAGTTGTGCTTTTGCTGTGGGTTGGTGGTGGTGTGGACTAGGGGGACTGGAGGCAGAAACAAACACTGGTCAACTTTGAATCATACCAGCATCCCAGAGATGAGCTCCATAGGGCTGCTGAAGCTTGGCTGTGGGCAGGGGGGTGCTGTAAGGGAAAGGAAGGGCAGGGTGGGTGTGAGCTCTGAGAGAAGGGCGGTACATTCCTGAGGTGGGGAGGAAACCAGGGTAGAATGTTAGAGCTCTCTCTTTTGTGCAAGCTGCAAGCTCCTGTAATGTACCAGGGACTATGATAACCAGTAGGACTGGAGCTAGATCATTCTTCTGGAGTCCAGAGGTAGATTCTGGGCTATAGATATGGATGGAAGTCACAGCATAGAGAACATATGTAAACCTAGAAGGATAGTCATGTTGAATTCCTCCTGTCTGATGAAAACCATTCAGACTTCCTGTATTGCTTAAGAATCTGATCCTGTGGATGCTGGTTTTAGCAAAACTGTACAGATACTTTACTGTACGATATCCATTTGAAATTTATTTATGTCATCAAGGACCAGGAAGGTGAAATGCTATATCTGGCACCATAAAACCATTGTCTGAGCTTGTTTGTAAGAAAAGTCTGTATCTGGATGGTGTGATCAAATCCTGAGCCCTGCCCCACTGGCTGTGTCCTAATGGGGCAGGCATAAAAGCCCCAGAGGACTAAGGGCAATCATTGTTTGGATTTAAGGTGGCAGAGTTAAAACAAGAATGCCTGTTACCCCAGGTAGGAATCAAGGACAACAGAGCTGCATAGAAACTAGGAACCCATAAGAAGCTTTAGACCAGGCAGCTGTTTTGTGAGAATTCTGTTAACAGCTAAGTGGCAAGGCAGATGACGATACATAAACTCTTGAGTACCATCTCTTAACATGCTGGGCTTCCCATGGAGTCTGATAAAGTAGCTCAGGGCTGCTGCTTAGGACCACTATTTTCACAGGCAGTTCTGACACTGTGTCCACAGAGACACCCTGAGCATGTGAGATTGTCGAAGAACTATGCGCACAGCCTTCTCTTACAGTAGAGATGGAGGCCTTCAGGGGAGAAGGGCTTGCCTGCAGTCACAGTTCGGGGTGTCAGTTCACTCCCTTAGCTTACATTACCCTCTGTCCTCATGTGAAGAAATCTGCTTTTCCAGGTCCCAGCTTTCCTTCCTTCCTTTCCTCTGCCTTTCCTCAAAGCATACTTCCTCTTTACAGGGTAACTTACTGACTTACCATGCTTGTCACCACCTGTGTCACCTCACTAGAACATAAACAGAGCTATGGCTTCTGTTGTTTTGTTCTCTTAAGTGTCTTGTAAATTCTTAATAGTGATTGACCTATAGTCCGAGTTCAGTGAATATTTCATAATGCATATGAAACATTTTGTCAAATAACACTGAGTTGCTGCACCTGTGGAACTGCCAGGTTTTAGAGATCATTAGCACAGATGAGGTAGGTAGGTGCTGTGTTGTTTATCACTCATAGGATCCTACTTAAAGCAGCAGACTCACGAACAGCTTGGTTATGGGAAATTATCAGTAAGAATGGCTGTGATCACCAGCATTTCTTGAGTCAGGGCTCACTATCTGTCAAACATGCCCTGTGGGAAGTCCAGAGTTAACAGTGTTTCATGGCACCCATGACCTCCTCTGAGTCTTCTCACAGTCCGGTCAGGGAGGAAGAACTAGATCATCGGTGTGGTCAGGGAGACTGAGGCGTGGGAGGGAAGTTACTTGCTCAGGGTTACCCAGCCAGCTCAGACAGTGAGCTAAGGGTTAAGTTCTTCCTGCCTTGTTCAGTATTGGCTTAGGGTGCCTTCTCCTGGAGGAGGAATTGAAAACACGGAGGAAGACTAGGCAAGCGGAGGAAGACTAGGCAAGCGTCAGTCTTCAGAGTGTCCCTGAGCCAAAAACATCAACCTCCAAGGTGGTGGAAACCACAGCCTGGAAAAAAAGACACAGTTTTTTCAGCTCAACTTTCCAGCATTTCCCCATACCTTCAAGTCTTTTCCATTCTCCCCTTACAAAGAACCTTTCATCTTAAACTGGTGGGCCTTTTCGCTTCTCGGAAAACTTCCCTGACACCAGCCAAAGAAAACGCCTGTGGTGATAGGTCGCACTAAACCATTTCTAGGGAGGCTACTGTAGCTCCCTCACACCCTGCCTCCTGAGGAAGGTGGGGGAGGAAACTCCTTCGCCCACTTTCTATAACACTGTGGAGGCCTCAGGAAGGAGCTGACTAAGGGATATGATAGGTTTATAAATGTGAGCACAACAGATCCCTTGTGAGTCTTGGGCGAGCCTGTGAGTTCTAGGAAACTGTACTTCTTCCTAGGAGCAGCAGTGACTCTCACCCCCAGTGGGGACAGTGCTGGCTTCTTCTTCCTAGGAGTGCAGTGACGCTCACCCCCAGTGGG
>NW_022196897.1:150132115-150148921 GCF_008632895.1 Mastomys coucha
GCAGTGACGCTCACCCCCAGTGGGGACAGTGCTGGCTTCTTCTTCCTAGGAGTGCAGTGACGCTCACCACCAGGGGGAACAGTGCTGGCTTTCACTCATAGCTCTGCAAGTCAGGCCACCCTCTTAAAATCAGCAACACCACACATGGGGCACAGATCCCATTTCATTCTTACGGTATTCCTGATGAACCTTCACTGCTCCTTTCCATAGATACAAACAGCTTGTGGAGATTGCTTTTTGATTCCCCGAGTGCTAGGGTTGCAGCTGTGTGCCCCGAAGTGATGGGGTTATAGCTATGTGCCTGAGACCTCCACTCCAGCCTGAGACTACAATTTGCCAGTCTCCTGGCATTTCAAGAGTCCTGTTTGGAACTTGAGTTGTTGCAAAAGGCTGTGCTGGGTTGGCCTGCCTTTGTGCAGAGCTGGCTCACATGGGTGGTGCCATCCTGCTGGTTACACTGTGACGCGGCCACAGGCTCGCTGGGAGATACCAGGCAGGTTATCTAGTCACTCTGCCCTGGCTTGTGCACCCTATAGCATGGGGACACCAGAACACTCCTGTCCTTTCTCAAGAATATTAAAGGAGCAAATCTGTCTGGCTCCCAGAGCTCAGCGTGTCAGCACTAGCCATATTTTTACTTTATATGTTGTCCTTTTCTCTCTGTGTATAAAATTAGTTGTAAATTTCAACGATTTGCCAGCCAAAGGTTGTGCCCATATGTTCAGGAGCCACATGGAGATGACCCACACAGAATGCTTGGTTTCAACCTAGTGAATGATAATGGGGATTAGGATGGCTGTGTGGGACACTAGGGCTTGGGGGAGGCTCACCTGCACTAAACAGTGGCCACTAAGGTAAGTTCCAGACACAGGCATGAGCACTGACTCTGGACTTGTATGGACTAGGCAAGAAGTAAAAGTCAGCCATTAGTTTTCATGCAGCAAGTTACTGTATCTGATGACTATGTACTTCAGAGTTTTTCAGGGATGCTTGGTCTCAACAGCTCTGTGGTTGTGGTCATTGGAATTAGCCGGCTCTCACTAGCTGCCGCTGCTCCCTAACTCTGACTGATCACAGTGCCTTCCTGCTCGCCTTCCTTCCGGGTGCTGGAGAAGGCTGGGTTCTCAGCTCAGACATTGTGGCAACTTTTCTCACTTCTCTTCTAGCTTAAGAGCTGGACTGTGGAGGACCTTCAGAAAAGGCTCTTGGCCCTTGACCCCATGATGGAACAAGAAATGGAAGAGATCCGGCAAAAATACCGATCCAAGCGGCAACCAATCCTGGATGCTATTGAAGCCAAGAAGAGGAGACAACAGAACTTCTGATAACACCAGCCCAGCCTTTGGTGGCTTCTAGGTTGTTAGACTCATGTCTGTTAGCCAGCACTTCTGTTCTGTCATTTTTCCACAGCACCTTTGTGAACTCAGGAATGTGCGCCAGTGGGAAGGGCTACTTGACAGTCATCGTGCCATTTGGTGTGTGCATTTACACCGGCAAAGTGCGTCTTGAAGGGTTTGTATTGGTGCTTTTAACTCAGAATTTTAGCCCACAGCAGCAGAGACTCCTAGTTCAGTGATAGCTGGGAAATTTTTTACATTGTTTCTTTTTTGTTTTCCTCCTAGTAATAGCTTTTGGTTGCTCGTCCTGGAAGACTTTTTTAAAAAAAATCTATAAATATGCATATATTATATATATATATAAATTATAAATAGATTCCCCACCCTGTGTGGTGGTGTCTCTGTACAGGTACAGTTTCAAACACGTCGCCTCTTTCCTGTGAGATTATGGTACTGTGCAGCAAGAGCAGAAGACACTGGGAGGCTCTTAGGTGGTCACTGACTCCCATGCACCAGCTTCACCTGTTACAGGGCTGCATGGAAAAATTTAGTCTTGGGTTGGTTGCGCCACCACAGTAACGAGCCTCGAGTGGTCACCACTGGCCTCTGAAGCTGTCAGTGATGCCAGGAAAAAAACCTGGAGATCTTGAGTTTGCTTTTTTTCCCAGGAGAAGCCTGGCACCCTCTTTGCAAAGTAGCCTGTGCTGTCTCAACGCCTTTCATCCATCTTCACCCTCCCAGCTGCCTAAAGTCTCATCCCAGATACTGCCCAGTGCCTTAAGAGGAGACACATCTGTGAAAGGACAGGCTACCAAGAACTCTCCAGCAAACTGGCCCTAAACCAGCCCTATCTGGTCCAGAAAATCTCAGTTTATGGGAAAAATCACACACAGCGTTCTGCTTTTCAGTTCTTAGATACAGGGTAAAGGGCGTTGCTTCCAAGGTCCACATCCAAATACATGATTGTTTATTTTTTCCCTCACTGTGGAGGCTCTGGCAAGGGTAAATTAATGCCCAACTAAGGCTCACTCCCAGAAGGCTTAGTTGGACTCAGAATGGCAGAGCTGGAAGGGACTGTCATAGTCAGTGAGTCTGACCTTATATTGTCCATGTGGGAGAATGAGACTCAGGAGAGATGACATTGCCAATGCCATAAATCAGGTTAAACTAGAAGCGGGGATTGGAATTCAGATCCTTTGTCCTGGATCACTGAGAGAATGAAGTTTACCTCACATTGTCCCAGGAACCCCTGCTTTTTCCTTGCCTCTTTGGTACCTGAGCTGCTATGGAAAGGCTCCCCAGAGGAGCCATGTCTTTCAGTCTCAGCATACTAGTGGGTTCCTTCCAGTGTCTCCCAGATACAGACAGGCACTGGCGGAGGGCCTGCAGCAGGGTGGAGGGCTTTACGAAAGGCAGGTACAGAACCATCCCTGCACCTTTGGCTCAAAACTTCAGTCAGAGAGTACTGGGAAGCCAGTTGCCCTATTATTTCTTCTCATTTCATCCCTCCAATGGGAGCCCTGATGGGGTTGCACCTGAGCATACTGAAATTTGACTCCTAATTGCTTTTGCTCCCTAACCCGAGAGTCAATAAAAAAGCAGAGGATGTGCTCTTCTGTGACCAGATTCTGTTCTTTGCAGTTAAAGCAAGTTTTAAAAAATGCAAGAGGCCTCTGGTCTGCAGGACTTGGCCAGCAAAGTAACTATGTGACAGAGAGAATTAGAGGACAATTCGAGGATCTTGCTGGGATGATAAATGGCTGCTAGTATTTCCTGGGTAGCTCATGGCAGGCACTGAGCTAGGTGTACTACAGGTCTGTTTCATCGTAATCCCCTGGGCTTATTAAGTTATTTCTCATTATCTCTCATATGATGAAATTGAGTTTGAAAGATTCCTTCCCACGACACTGTGGATCTGAATGCATGACATCGTCCTGTGGAGCTAGTCGTCACAGAAACAGGAGAGTCCTAAATCTTGGAGCAAAGTGACCATGATTTCTCATGAAGTCTTAAGTCTAAGTGGTATTTTTTTAAAGCTTAGAAACCAGGTGAATTAATAGTCAAGTCCCCAAGTCAAAGCCTTTTAAACCCCAGAACGCATGGCATGCATAACATTGGCTGTGCTACTTAATAGCCCAGCCTCAAGCTCTTTCCTCTTGAAGGAAAAGGCTTTGGGCTTTGCAGACAGAAGGAAAAAGCCTGAGGCTCCCTTCTGAAGCAAGATGGGAGGATAGGAAAATAGTTTGTCCTGTGACCGTTCTGCAGCTGTGAACCTAGATCTGGAGTCTATCTGGTTGCAAGCATGTCTGCCCCACACAGTTGGTCCACAGGTGCTTGGCAGTCCTGCTCAACAGACATTTGCCAGAAGCCAGTTGTTTTGAATTCCTGGCGAGGCATATGTGTTGTTCAGTGACAGGGGAGCAAACCATCCTTTTCTTGAGGACCAAATCCAAGGAATCCTGTTTCACTTCTCTGGAGCTTGAACATTTGTGACTCAGGCTTGCAGTGGACTCTGGCTGGGCTCTCTACTTCCAAAATGCCAAGGCCTACATCTAAATTTTCTTTTCAACAAACAAACAAAACCTCATACTCTCTAAAAATATTGTAGTTTTGCTCCCATTCAAAAATTCAAAGTGCATTTCCATTTTTGTCTCCTTTATGTATATTTTTATTTTATGTAAGATTTTATATTCCCCAGTAGATTGGAGAAGAATTTGACGGGCCAGGAGTGAGAGAGGTTGTTGGGTGTGTGGATAAATAGGAGCAGTAATCCGAAGCCTCAGGAGTTGAATCTTAGTCCCTTACTGTAAAGTAGCTCCTGACAGTGCCAGAAATCTACTTTACCATTTAAAACTCAGCACCCCCGTCTAATGTCAGGAATGAGAGAGATGACATTACTGTAGACCCTACAGATACTCAGAGACCAATAGCAGAATATTATGAACAGCTTCATGCTGATAAATTCACCAGCTTAAGTGAAGTGGACAGATGCCCAGAAAATTTACAAAGGAACTAGGCTTACTCAGAGATGAAATGGGCAATCTCAGCAGCCCCCAGCCCCTTTTCTACCAGAACTTGGTAGTTCTGAGACACGGGTAGCTCTCCATTTAAAGGGTCAGGAACCTGACACTCTGGTAGCAGCTGTTTCTCAAGGCCATGCCAGCAGTGTGACGGAGTCCAATTCTTATGCCACTGGCTTCCCGGCGTATCTTTTGGGCTCTAAAGATTGCTGTTCTTTATTTGGGGGGACGTTTTTCCTGCTCAAGCCACACCTCTCACCCTCTTACCCCTTTTAAAGCACTGTATTTGTCTTTTTATTAGAATTACATGCACTGTCTTTGAATCCTTGTTCTTTGTGTTTAGGGGGAGATCTCTTCCACCAGCCTGCACTCAGACCAACTTGGAGAGAAAAAAAAATCTTAAATGCTGTTGCTGATGTACAATTTTAAAAAATGTGAAGTTTGTAGCTTTAATCTTTTGTAACAAAAACTAACACTGGCATAAGTGCTGACTTGAAATGCTATTTTATAAGGTTTGGATGTAAATAATAGAGGTCAGCTGTTTGTATACATGTGAGACATAGCTTCTTCCTCTGCCATTTGTTTTTAACTTGAGGTACTTCCTGTGTGCTTTTATGTTAGAGTTGTCCCCTCATTTCTCCCCCCACACCTGTCACCCTTGTGTTAAATAAACTGTCCTTTTGACCACAGACTGTCCCCTTTTTAACATGAGGTTCTCCAGACATGTTAGTGCTGTGCAGTGTTGTGATTGTTGATGCTACTGGCTGTATATTTTGGGATCCAGAGCCAGGAGGGAGGTCAGCTCATTGACACTTGATGACAGAGACAGTTGACAATGCCATTGCAGTGAACTGGAATGGACATTGTGTGTGTATGTGTGTGTGTGTGTGTGTGTGTGTGTGTTTAATATTTTTTACATATAATTACTGTATAATATATATTATCTCTCACATGCATACACACACCTCCTCATCCTTGCCTCTTTCATTCTTCCCTTCCCCTTCTTCTGAGATGTCCCCTGAGCTTTAGAGGGATCCTCACATCCCACGTGGGGCCAAGCATTCCACCACCACCCTCAGCGCTTGCACCCATTGTAGGTTCTCCATTAACCACTGCCAGCCGCAGTAAGGAGCTTTTCTGATGAAAGCCAGGCACAGCACCAAACCCTGGGCTTGTGTATATAGAAGGCTATTCGACAATGCCACTGTTTAGCAAAATGATAGCAGTCAGTTTCTTCCTGAGGCAGTGACTGGACATACCTGAAGAGTAGCTCAGCCCAGAAGCACCATTAGAGAGACTGAGGAAAGTGACCAGCGTGTGTGCAGAGGGGAGTGACCATGCTGCTGAGCCATGAGGGAAACATCCAGAAACATGAAAAGTGTGGAAGAAGAAGCCAGGCCAGCAGAGGGTGAGAAGGGAGGGAGAGAATGAACAGGTGGAAAGACAGGCTGGGGCAGAAGCCTGATGGACGGCCACTTTGGAATCCTTGCACAGAGCCAGGCCAGACATGGGCCAGTGTTCAAGATGAAGCTGTAGGGACATGTCCTTGGGTGGTGCATCCTCATCCAGGAGTAATCCAGCCTGAATGACCCTGTGTTCTCTTTAGTCATAAGTTCACCAGTAGCAGGGGGGTGGGGGTGGGGCGGATGGATGCGGAAGGGCAAGAGTGGACCTTGCAAGTCAGGCTGCTCTGTAGCATTTAACGCTGGCATTCTGTGCTCGTCTGCTTCTCTCGGAGTGGGGCAATGGCGTTTTATTGCTTAATGTGTTCACTCCCTGAAACACTAGGCATACCTTTCAGACTCTTGCCAAGGTTGACAAATACTCCTATTGGTCAGATTCTCAGTCTGAGCAGAGAGAGGAATAATGATGTAGTTTTCTTCTACGCAATTGGCACACGACAGACAGTGCAGAGCCTTTCAGGTATTTTGTGCTTATTTTCAGTGGCTATAATACTCTGAGTCCACAGAGCTGCCCTCCAAGGTGGCATTTTGGACGCCATGGCAGTGTCGCAAGCAGGGACCAATGTGCTGGTTCTTCTCTACAATGTCCAAATGTTTTTAAAAAAATATGTCAAGGGTGAACCAGGTCTTATTGCACCTAAGCATGAAGCACTCTGTAGGTTTACTGTTACTTTTAAAAGCGAGGGCTGTGTGGAAATGCAGCCTTCCTTGTTAGAGCTTTGCCAAGAGGTGCCCTCCAAGGCAGCTGTGCTCATGAGTTTTGAGTCATTAGTTGCAGAACAACACACTGGCTGGTTTAATTTGTAACTTATACCCATAGCAAGTCTATGCACCATGTAAACAAATGGTCATTTTCAGAAGAGGATAATGTGCTCCTGAGAAATCAACAAAACAAGAAGTGACACTGAGAGGGCTGTGTGTGAAGCTCCAGGAGGATAGGGGCGTCTGCTGGGTAGAGCCTGTACAGGCAAGTAAAAGCCTGTGTGTGTGTGTGTGAGAAAGAGAGAGAGAGAGAGAGAGAGAGAGAGAGAGAGAGAGAGAGAGAGAGAGAGAGAGAGAGAGAGAGAGAGAGAGAGAGAGAGAGAGAGAGAGAAGGAGGGAGAGAGAATGTGTGAGAGGAGGACGGGGTACTGCTGGGTAGAGCTTGTACAGGTAGCCTTTGTGTGTGTGTGTGTGTGTGTGTGTGTGTGTGTCTGCATGCGTGTGCATGCGTGCATGCATTTGAGAGAGAACATGTGAGTGTGTGTGAGAGAGAAAGGGACTAGTATTTAAAGACACACTTGTTTGCAGTGCCATCATGAGAGGGTACTCAATTTTAATCAAGGACGTATCAAAACAAGTTTGCTGATGCTACACACCCACAGTTCAAACAGAAGATTTGTCGAAGGTAGCTAGGATGTGGAGCAGCTCAATTCTTGAATACTGATGAGCCTACCTGAGACTCGATAGTACTGGGAAGTTCCTCAATGGAATATGTACATATTTCTACAAGATGTACATGTATATGCATGGCATTGCTTATTATTATAATCACCTCAGCACTGCTGATTCCACAGTCTCATGCCTCCCGGGGTCTCATGCATGTTAGGTAAGCACTCTCCCACTGAGCCTTAGCCCTCTTTGAGGGCTCACTACATTGTCCAAGCTGTATCCAGGCAGGCTTTAAATAAGCATCCACCTACCTCAGCCTCACGAGTAGCTGGGATTATAGGCCTGTATTATAAGCCTGTAATCCTGGTATTCCCAGGTTGTCTCCATCGAAGAATCAACCCGGCACATTTGTGCTTAGCCTCTACGATCGGAAGAGGTCAGCTACATTCATGGTGGTATTGTGGTAGTCCTTCATTTTGTAAAAGGAAGCCATCCAGATACCCACTCGCAGTTGGATGGATAAGTGAAGTACTGCACTGGAGTACTAGACAGCTCTGCAAACGAGTCATCAGTAGCCATTGTGGAAGAATGAAAAGGCTGACCAAATGAGAAAAGCGAAGGCGGTTCATTTCCAGCTTGCTCTGTCACGCTCAAACTTGTGCAGACTCAGGCAGAAAGCAAGAGTGGGAACCTTCCTCTATGCTAGAAAGACGTGGAGGGCTTCAGCCTTGAATGGAGGCAATGGGTTGGTATGCTCTAGGCAAGCTAAGGACATTTTTGGGCTGCTAGTTGGTCCTCATTAGTAATGGAAGACATTAGGGGAGTCCACTAGTAATCAAGGCCTAGCCTTATTAGGCCGGCTCTAACAATAGTTATGGTTCTGCTTCTTGCATTACCACTAGAGGTAGCCGCAAGCTGGCTGCCTGCAAAGTCTAGCCCGTGGCAGGCTGGCTTCCTGGGCTGTTCGCTGTAAGAATGAAGTTGGGAAGGGGGGAGGCAACAGGGGTTTGTTTTTGTTTGTTTTTTTGTTTTTTGGAGAGGAAACTGGGAATGAAGAAATTCGCATATAAATAAAGAAAAAAAACTGAAAAAAAAAAGAATGAAGTTGGGT
The DNA here is from genome assembly GCF_008632895.1 of Mastomys coucha. Taxonomy (NCBI): domain Eukaryota; kingdom Metazoa; phylum Chordata; class Mammalia; order Rodentia; family Muridae; genus Mastomys; species Mastomys coucha. Next base: position 150,140,418 of record NW_022196897.1, read on the forward strand.
TTCTGGGTAGTTTGTGGTGGGTGGAAAGTCAAAGCTCTCTGTGAATGCTCTGCCCCTTGTCCTCGTGTATGTTTGGTTTCTCACTATACACAAAAGCCTGGCTGATCTCTCTGATACTAGAATAAAGTGAGACATGTCAGTTGTTGGATGAATGGACAGATATGGTTTCTATTCATAGTGGACATTACTCCATTCTCGGAGGGGAAAAAAGGTATTCTCACATGTTACAACATGGATTAACCTCAGCCATTACGATAAAAGAACATATCTATTATTTTGCTTACAACATCCTAGAGTAGCCAGGAAAGTCAATTGAGGAAGCCCAGATAATGTTTTGGTTAGTTTTGTTTGTTCGATTACTTGTTTGTTTTTTTGGTTTTTGGTGTCACAAGATAAAGAGCATTTTTGTTCTACAGTTAAGAATCTCTGAATACTTGGAGTAGAGCTCAGTTTGAATTCCAAAGTTGGTAACTGGCTGTGGCCAAATTCTCACCTTTATGGGGTCTGGTGTTGGTCAAGTGGGATTGTAAGAGGCATGGCCGCATTGAGAGTGGGGAGAAGGGCCCATAAAACTGACACAAACAGTTCATGACCTTTCTCTGTGTAGGAAAGCTCCCAGGTTCCTTCTTGTTCAAGGTTGCTTAGCTAGAAGGTGGAATCAATTTAGCCTGGAAAGCTAAAAGTAAACTGGGCAAGAAAGAATCTAGGGCATACAGAATTGCAAACACTTGTTAATTGATACCATGGGCTGGTGGAAGTGTGTGTGTGTGTGTGTGTGTGTGTGTGTGTGTGTGTGTGTGTTTGATATTTGATTCAGTGGGGGAAATGTGATTTGGGGCCATCTCTCATTTTGAGATGGAATCACTTACAGGGATTTGGCATTCTCCATGCTAGCTCCAGGATCTGGCTGGCCTCTAGCAACCAAATGAGTTGGCGAATGAAACTTGGATCAAATATTAGCCCACATGAATTGGGCTTTACAGAATCCAAATCCACTGGCATTCTGTAGAGGAAGGGAATAAGAGATTTCTGAAGACAGTATGCTGGGATGGACTTATTTGTGGTTTCTTCCCATAAATCCCACTAAGTAGAGCCTCCAGTGAACCCAGCATGTGTTTGCCCTTGCTCGGAGGAATGTCTAGGTCAGGAGTACTGGGCCTGTCTCAAAATACAAGGTGGAACCAAGCAATCAAGAAAGACTTATGACATCCATGTGCACACATGTACACACACATGTTACGCACACCTGCATCAGAAAGAAGACAGAGAAAAGAGAAAAGAGAGGGAGGAAAGAGGGAAGAAGGAGGGAGGGAGAGAAAGCGGTAGAATTTCACTGATACCCGCTGGGTTTACCTCCCTCTCTGTGAAGGGCACATCTTATTCAACAAGATCTGCTGCTGGCTCCTGCCTTGCTATTGGGCTTTGCGGATGAGTTTCAGGCTAACTGTGGACATCAAGTAATTTTGTGTCCAAAGGTGCCCATTGGGAACTGGGCACTGTGTCCTCCACTTAGATAGGAAGTCAAGTGTGACTGGCAAGGGTAGCCATGGGCTCATGAGGCTAGGCTCAAGTGGACCCTTGAGGTGTGCTATTTCATGAGGAGGTATTCACAGTTGCGGAATTGTGTATCTGTCTTCTAAAGAAGCACAGGGCCTACTTGCAGATAGATCCATCGCCTCCCATTTCTATTGAGTTTTGAAGCTTCAGGGTTTTGGCGTTCATGGCAGAATACTCCCCTAAGAGACACGATAGTGAGTTCCTGGAACCGGGGACTGGGTCTGTCACTTGGGTATTTCTCATCCCCAGGGATCCAAGCATAGAGTTATGGTGCTGTCCTGGGTAATCAGCTGTGCCATCAAGGGGAAATTCCATTACCCAGAAAGCATCAAGGAGTTCATGTAAGGCCATCTTACTGCTCCCAGCACTATCAAGGCTTTAGATTCTCTAGGAATAAAGGGGCAGACTACCCTATCGAATAGTGAATCTCAACCGTCAGAAGTGCCAGCCAAAGACGGGGTAAACATGGCATGGCAAACAGAACGTATTATCCACGCCAGCAGCAGCCTCTGCACACCGCAGCCATGGGACAAAGTTGTGATGTCTTCCTCACGACCATGACTTTCATTGCTGTCCCTCCAGTCTCATTCACAGAACATGCTAGAACCGTTCACTTGCTCTTTACAGAACACCGAGGTAGGATAGCACCAGTGGGAGAAATTGTTACCAGTGAAGAGCTGGATCCATCCAGCAGGATGTGGTATGGAGGTGTCTTTGGAGAGGGAATCAGTCAGTGTATGTAACTTATTTATGTTAGAAACATTTGTGTGTTAGAAACATGCATGCCTGCCCGTGTGTGTGTGTGTGTGTGTGTGTGTGTGTGTGTGTGTGTCTGTGTCTGTGTGTTTGATTCCCCAGAGCTGGAGTTACAGGCACTTGTGAACTGCTTAGCATGGGTGCTGGGAGTGGAATCTGGGTCCTCTGGAAGAGCAGTAAGTGCTCTTAAATGCTGAAGCATCCCCAGACCTATTCGGCCTCCTTTTGCTTACAGATCCAATTCCCCTCCGGGAAGGGTGTTGGTTTGGCTGAGTCATCTGCTTTTCTCGTTGAGGGGCTGGAGGACAGAATTCTGGGTTTACACATGTAGCAAATGGAACAAAATTAGTAATTCAAAGGCACAGCCATGTGTTGTCACTTAAAGAAGACACAAAAATAACAGGTATCCACTACATTGCAACCCTGTGTTTCTCAACACCACACGCACATATACACGCATGGAAGGTAATTAGAAGTGAATGTTTGGAAAGCAATATCCCCTAAACGGAAAGGAGGATTCTGGGCTGCTACTGAAGCCCCCAGAACTTCCCCAATTGCTCTGTTGCCTCTGGCCATGTCAGTTTCTTTGACTGGGGGAACTTGATTAACTTCTTTAGTTGCTGGATGGTAGCCTCCACTGTTACCTTATTCAGTACATGGGTCTTTGCAACTGCGATGGGAAGCATCTCATGATGACATCATCTTGGATCGTCCCCATGGACCCTAAATGCCATCACAAGTTATCTTTATAGGAGAAAGGTTTGGGGAAATTTAGTACACAGTGGAAAATGTGATAACATGCCAGGGCCGGAGACAGAGGTGATGATGGCAGGGATGGGGGAGGGCTGAGCAGGGCTGGTGCTCTTCCCATACATATGCCAGCAGAGCCCTGCTAACACCTTGACTGTGGACTTTGGGCTCTGAGAACTATGTAAGAATAAATGTTAGTTTAAGCCACAGAGTTTGTGGTCATTTGTCACAGAACCACTGAAAATGAGCAGCCCTTCCAATTCGTCCATGAAGGCAGTCGCCAGTTTCTAATGTTTGCAAACACACTTGCTCTCGCTTATTGTTTTCACTATTTGATTAGTTAACTTGTTTTCCTTTTTGCGTTGCTGGGAACTGAACCCAGGGTCTCAGGCATGCTAAATAAGTGCTCTCTCAGTAAACAACGATGATCTCAGTACTTTATTTTGAAACAGGATCCCTGGGCTGACTTTGAACTCACTCTGTAGCCCAGGCTGACCCAGAGATCTTCCTCAGCCTCCCTAGGCCACTGGGGTTACAGGCCTGTGCCACAAAGCCTGGTGAGTTATACCTTCTGATTTTGTTCATTCCAACTGGATTCTTGTCCCATGCAAACTGTTCTGGCTGGTGCCACCACAGACAACGCCTCTGAGGATGTGGATTATGGAGGGCTCCTTTTTATGGATTGCTCACCTTCCCCACTCTCCCAGAACAAACCTGGCAACCAGTTCCCATCCAAGAGAGAGAGAGAGAGAGAGAGAGAGAGAGAGAGAGAGAGAGAGGGAGAGAGAGGGAGAGGGAGGGAGAGAGGAAGAGAAAGGGAGGGAGGGAAAGAGGGAGAGAGACAGAGGGAGGGAAGGAGGGAGGAGGGAGAGAGACAGAGAGACAGAGGGAGGGAGGGAGGGAGGGAGGGAGGGAAGAGGAGAGAGGGAGAGAGGGGGAGAGAGAGAGAGAGGACACTGCTGCTCCAATGACATGCAACCTGCTGCAGACGCTTCTCCCCAGTCTGTCCCCACACTATGTTTAGAGTCTCCTTTGAAGGAGCACAAAGTCTGGATGTGTGTTTGGCTAGGCCAGAGGAGGGTGTGGGGAGCTCTCCAGTCTGTCCCTCATTGCGGCACAGCTGGACGCAGATGTTAGGAGGTGAATATGCGGGAATATGTGAATATGTGAGGAGTGTGGGGAGCCCCGAGAGGCCCTTTGGCTTAGCTCCTGTCTCCCCTGCAATCCGGAGACGTTGGGCACCTGTTGTGTACTCCATCTGGAACACTCTTCTCTGGAAACCTTTTTTTTTTTGCCTAATTACTGGTTAACCTTATTATAGCAGGTTAGACTGTCTCTCACTCGGGAAAGCGTTCTTGGAGGCCTCAGGTTGCAGACTCTGGTGGAGAGCACGAGCTCAGGGTTTCCTCTCTGGTAAAGTTAACTGTCGTGAATAGTCATGACTATCACATTGCTGAGCCTAGGCAATATGTACTAAATATCTGCTTTGCCTGGGGATGATCCAAAATGATGTCTTCTACCTTGAGACTCAGTGTGATGGAGCAGATAGGGCCCTGGGGAGGCCCTGATGATATAGAAAGGGGTACTCAGCCACACCGTATAAAAGTTTGTGGTGGTGGGGGGGCAGGACCCCTTCCTTCATAACTTGTTCAGCCAAAGAAGATTTGACAGGAGAGTATAAAAGATTTACCTCCATCAAAGATGACAGGGCCAGCCCTGGTCAAAAGGGACAGGAATCTCAGGCATTTGCCTGGGTGTGTCAAGGCAGGGTTGGAGTTCTGTGTGATAGACAGGGAACTTCCGAGGTTAGAATGGAAGCCGTGGTAGCCAGGGTTATAGTACTGTGATACAGGTCGTGACCAAAACTTTGGAGAGGAAAGGGTTTATTTGGCTTACATATCCCAGGTCATAGTTCACTGAGGGATGCCCAGGCAGGAGCATAAGGCGGGGACCTAGAAGCAGGAGCTGAGGCAGAGACCACGGAGGAACACTGCTTAGTGACTCACTCCCATGGCCTGTTCAGTCTGCTTTCTTATATACCCCAGGACCACCTGCTTAGGAGTGGGAGCGGCCATAGTGGGCTGGGCCCTCCCGCCTTAATCATTAATCAAGATCATGTCCCACAGGCTTGCCTGCAGGCACTGGGATGGAGGTGTTCCCTCAGCTGAGGTTCCTCTTCCCAGATAGCTGCAGCTTGTGTCAAGCTGAAGAGAACCAAGCGGGACAGAAGCATGCACGGCAGCCCTCTGCCACCAACAGTTCAGAGAGGAGCTGGGTCTTCTTAGTAATCTTCTCTCTGGGTCACACTCTGTGACAGATGGGCTAGAATCTAGTTCTGGGGAACCGGCGTTGGCCACCTTTCCCATGGCAGGTCTAGAGCTGGGTCTGGGTCCCAGAAGGTCTATTCAGGCTTTCTCTGTAGGGCAGCCCTAGGAAGTAGGTGTGGCAAACAATTGTGCTATTGATCCTATAGCTTCCAAAGACTCAACCCCCAGCTCCTTCCAGACACTCAGTGTCAAAGGCTGATTTCTCCGAGCCTCAGTTCCCTCATCTGTGAAATGGGGATAATCATTGGGCAGCCCAGGGCTAAAGGCTCATATGGAGGCTGTCCTCTTCCTCCTGTTGGTGTGTACTTACTTCAGAGGAGGACTTTCATGGGCTTGTGGAATGTAGGCCCCTATGTCTGGTTGCTCAGGTGGATGGTTCCCATGCAGACCCTAAGCAGGGGAGGACTCTGCTCTACGTTAGCTGATTTCCAGGCCGTGGGGAAAGAATGCAGAGCCTTGGTTTTAATAACTGTGAGATTTTGCAGGCTCACTGGGAGCTTGGGTCTCCAGGTCTGTAGAGCGCCCCTCCTGAGAAGTCTCCCGGGATGTTTCCAGAGACACGTCCGATACCCCGTCAACGCTGCTCAGCAAGTCCTCAAACTCGCGCTGGCCGCTGCTCCGCACGGCCGCCTCCAGGGCCTTCTGACGCCGGTAGAAGTGGGAAAACTTGTTGAAGATGATGGTGATGGGGAGGGCGACCACCAGGATGCCTCCGAGGATGCAGCCAGAGGCCGCCAGCTTGCCAGCCACAGTCTCCGGCACCACATCCCCATAGCCCACTGTGGTCATGCTCACGGTGCCCCACCACCAGCAGGCAGGGATTGTGTGAAAGCCCACGTTTTCTTCTTCAGCTGTGTAGGCCACACCGGAGAAGACTGACACACCCACGGCCAGGTACAGCAGTAAGATGCCCACCTCACGGTAGCTGTGCTGGAAGAAAATGTATGAACCCAAGTCAGAGACAGCTGGACTTACAGACCTAGTGTCAGGAGAAACCGAGGTTTGCAGAGTATAAAGAAAGGTCCAAGGTCAAATGGTGGAACTGAAGCCAAGTCTCAGACTCTGAAGGACCCTCTTCCAACTACATTGAATAACAAAACTCCCCACGACTGATCCCAGGCTTCATCTCTGTACGTGGCGCATGCTTGGCCACACTAATTCAGATCCTGATGGGTTTTATGCTCTTGTAGAACCAAGACTGCCACAGCTGATCTTTCATAATGCAAAGAGTTGGCTTCATGCTTTGAATTGCTCTGCAACATTTCTGACAAGTACAGAAATACCGTCTGCCCCTCAAGGTAACTGAAAGGATAGGAGTTCCCTAGATCATTTAAAGAATATTTGTGTACGGGCGCCTGGTTCTCAAACAAGGAAATTCTGTTTTCCTTGCCCACTCAGGGACAGTTGGAAATACTTGGAGACATGTTTGGTTGTCATAGTGGGGACAGCTGGCATGCATGTATACAGGCCAGGGATAAGGCCTGCTATCTCACGGAACAAAAAAACACCTGTCTTCAAATGACGGCAATGCTGAGAACCCCTGTCTACAGCAGGATCTCTCAAGCTGTAATTATGTAGGGGTCTGTTTAAAAAGCCAGAACTCAATTAAGTAGGTCTGGGGTTAGAGCCAGAGATTCTGCCTTCCTGGCAAACTTCTGGGGGCTGGGGAGGCTGTTGATGGCCTGGAATCTCATTTAGTAGCAAGTTACCCACTCACCTCCACCACCCTCCACCCTGACACACACACACACACACACACACACACACACACACACACACACACTATGCGATGCCTGTGTCTTGATTTGAACAGCCTTGGTTATCACTCTTCTCTTTCCTTACAGGCAGAGCTAGGAGCACCAAGCTCTGGTTCTCTGTGAAGTAGCAAGGTTTGGGGAGCAGAGGGCTCTACTCTAGGGTGAAGAATTAACGGGGTGTGGCTAACGTATTTCTCTGTGCCTGCCTAGTACCCAGGGGTCTTCCCAGGTCACATGCTGGCACCTAGTATCCTGGCTGCCCTGCATTAGGACTTGCACGTTGCCATGCCACCACTGGTGGGAGGGACTTTCGAGTGCCTTCTGGGAATTCTTCACAGGGTTACCTAGGGCTCAGGAGAGCACAAAAGGCTGGAACTGGGCACAGCTGAGTTGTTCTCTGGGGCCTGCCACTTACTAAGGAGCCTCCCAGAAATCCTGTTACTTCTTAGAACCTCAGTTTCCACATCTGTAAAGTGGGGACAGTACAAACCCTTCACAAACTCTGCAATGCCCTTGGAACAAAGAAAAGACAAGGAATGGGCCCAGAGTTCATATTTTCAACACCCCAACCTGCATATCTCTTCCCTGTGTCCTCTCTGCCAACATCCACTCTATTCCATTATTAGACATTGGTACGAGTTGTTCACATTGTCTCCTTCCCTGAACCAGGTTAATTTCACCCCCTGTGTAGGGCCAGTGGCCAATAAACTGCAAACCAAGCTTATAAAACCCAGCCTAGCCACTCCAGGATCTTCATTTACGGGAAGAAAATAAATTATAGCATCTTCCAGAGGAAGTCGTCCTAAGGACTAATCAATAGTGGATATGAAGCAGGCATGGAACACTCATTCTGTGCCCAGTGAGTATTAGCGCTAGGCTATTGCGAGACTGAGTGACCTGTGACTAACTTTGCCTTCTGATGATGCTGGGAGAAAGGCACCAGGAGAGAAGCCAGCTAGCATCCTGCTTTGCATATTTCTTTGCACTATGTTTTATTTGATATTTCACAGGTACATCAAAAGCCTTTCCCTCTCTTTTCTCTTTCCTTCCTCCATTTTCTTTCTTTCTTCCCCCTTTTTTGGGGAGGTGGTGGACAATAATGGTTCACTTTAATTTTTAAAAGATTTATTTAAGATCACATGCATATGTATGCTTGTGGCTACATGCATGTATGTCTGGGTGCCCACAGAAGTGCTGGAATCCACTAGAGCTGCAATCAGAAGTGACTGTCAGCCATCTGATGTGGGAGCTGGAAACCAAACTCGGGTCTTTGTTAAAGCAGTACCCGCTCCTAACCACTGAGCTATCTCTCCCCCATTCCTAACCACTGAGCTATCTCTCCCCCATTCCTAACCAC
>NW_022196897.1:150148956-150171067 GCF_008632895.1 Mastomys coucha
GCTATCTCTCCCCCATTCCTAACCACTGAGCTATCTCTCCCCCATTCCTAACCACTGAGCTATCTCTCTCCCATTCCTAACCACTGAGCTATCTCTCCCCCACTCCTAACTACTGAGCTATCTCTCCAGCCCTGTGGTTCACTCCAGTTTGTTTTCTGTATTTACTTATTTTTATATATTAAATTTTCTTTATTCTTCTGAGGAAAGGTGGCATTAAGCTAGTGGTTTTCAATCTGTGGGTCACGACCCCTTTGTCAAACCTCTAGCTCCAAAAGTATTTATGATTTATAACAGTAGCAAAATTACAGTTATGAAGTAGCAATGAAGATAATTTTTTGGTTGGGGGTCACCACAACATGAGGAACTCTATTAAAGGGTCACAGCATTAGGAAGGATGAGAACCACTGTACTAGGCCTTTCTTTTAGTATTTTCTTTTTTTTTAATATTTATTTTTATTTATATTGTAGGGGTGTTTTGCCTACATGCATATTTGGACACTAGGTGTGTGCAGTGTCTGTGGAAGCCAGAAGAGGGCAGCGCCTGGAACTGAAGTTAACAGATGATTGTGAGCCAACATGTGGGTGCTAGAAACAGACCCTGGATCCTTTAGAAGATCAATTAGGACTCTTCACTGAGTCGCCATTCCAGGTCCCGTAAGGCCTTCCTTACAGAGAGAGCTATGTGGTTCTACAGGATGAATATGAACGTATTTCATCTCTCTAGCCTTACTCCTGGCTCAATGTGTGGCATCTCTGTCCGTGACCACGTGGATGTGGCCAGACTATAAATGCAGCTGTTAACCCACCGTGTCCTACACTTATTTCTCCCTCTGCCCCAACCCGGTCTCAGCGGCCCTACCTTGAGCGTGGCGCCCAGCGAGCGCAGCCCTGTGGAGTGGCGCGCCAGCTTGAGCACGCGGAAGATGCGCATGAGGCGGAAAACTTGCACCACCTTGCCCAGGTCGCCGAGCTCCTCCCCGCTGGCTCCGCGCCGGTCCCCAAGCGCCGCGCCGGCCAGCAGTGTGAGATAGAAGGGCAGCACCGACACGATGTCGATGAGGTTGAGCGGGTGGCAGAAGAAGTTGCGCGTGCTGGGAGCCAGCAGCAGGCGCGACGACACCTCGAAGCTGAACCAGGCGATGCAGAAGTACTCCAGGCGGCGCAGCACCGGGTCGTCGCGCACGTCCTCTGCGCTGCGACCCGCGGCCACCGCGGCTACCGCCGCCGCCGCCTCCCGGGCTTGGTACTCCGGCAGGCTGTGGATGCACATGGCAGCGATGGAGGCGAGCACCACGCCGATGGACACGCAGCTGAAGAGCTTGCTGGGCAGCGAGTAGCCGGGGTTCTCCATGGTGAGCCAGAGGCGACGGCGCAGGCGGCCACAGCGGGCCGCGCCGTAGCGCGCCAGCTCCCGCTGCACGTCGGAGATCTCGTCGGGACACGGGTCCACGCTGCTCGGCGCGTCGCTGTCCTCGTCCCAGGCGCGAGGCCGCGCCACCCGCCGCTCCAGGTAGCGCGCGCGGCAGCACGTGGCCAGCGCGTTCTCGCCCAGGCCCCAGTAGTCAGCCTCCTGGCCGAAGGCGAAGACGCACAGCTCGTCCAGCACGTGCAGGTGCCCAGTGCGGTAGAAGTGCAGCAGGCCGAGGAAGAAGCCAGGGTGCCGATCGAAGTAGAACTCGCGCGCCGCTGCGTCGTAGTCGTCGCACAGGCGCCGAGCCTGCTCCTCGGACGCCGCCGCCTGTAGGCGGCCCAGGCGCGTGCCCGGGAAGCGCGCGAGGGCGCGCGCGCTCAGCAGCCGCCGCACTCCGCCCACGTTCACGCGCAGCGCCTCGTCCCTCGGCCGCCAGGGGGCCCGAGAGCCCGGACCCGGAAACTCGCTCACCATGGCTACACCGCGTGCCTCCCTGTTGGTTAAAATCCCCGGCTCTATCCACAGTGCTGAAGACTGTGCGAAGGGCCAGACATGCAGTAGGTGACCAGATATGGAATACCCCCTGGACTCAAGACAGGCCTGGGTCTGAATATCCTTCACCCCCCAGACTGGGTAACTTCACTAAATCACCCATCTTCCCCACTTCCAGTTTGTCTCCTCCAGGGCACATGAAATGGGGAAGCCTACCTTACAGGGGTATTGTAGAGACAGGATGGCGGGATGGCTTGACATCTACTAGGGACTCGTATGGAACATCTCTCTTTTTCCTGGACAGGCTTGGATTTAGGAAGCCAACCGTCCACGTATCCTCAGTATCCTCCTCCGTAGATGGAAATAGTTAAGGCTTATTACCTACGACTATTAAGAAAGTCAGTTGAGACTCTTGATTCTTAGGGTGTGTTCCCTGTACTAGGAGAATCCTCATCGCAGGATACTCCAGAAATCCTGCATCACAGGATGTAGAGTCTCAGTCTGTCTTGATGTTGAAGATTCAGAACCTCTGAAGTAGGAGCCTGCACTCTGGGTTTTCATATCTGTCTGCCTGTCTGTCTATCTATCTACCTATTTATCATATCTATCTATCTAATTATTTATTTTGGTGACAGGATCTCACATGCAGCTCAATGAGGCTGATACTTTTGATCTGGGTACCCCAGTCTCCTGAGTCCAGGAGTCTTCCAGACATGCACCAGTGCACCTGGCTGGTCTGTTTTTTAAGAAGCCTGGAGGGTGATTCTAGTTCATGGTCAAGTTGGAGAGCTACTAGAATAGACTACGTTATAATACACCTGTGGTGTCCTTCAGACCTGACCTTAAACCTTGCTTCTGTGTTACCTTAGTAGCCACATATTTCCCATTAGCCTTCCCAGGAGTGATCAAAATATAGACTTCAATGTGTGGGTCACTTTGTTAAATTATCCACCACTGTCACTGTCTAGTCAAGTCACTCAAGCTGGAATTTAACTTTATCCTTAATGGACCTGGCCCTTGGCTAAAATGTTTACTCTCCAGATCTTAGTTTTCTGCAGAATACACATGCAGTCAATAGCACACATTCCACAAATAGCCAGGGGTTAAGATGGTTTGTAGAAACTGTCTAGCTTCGGTGGATACTCCAGAAATGCAGAGTTTCCACTGTCCACTCACCCCTGATCCTCCTTTATCTTAGGGCTGCTGGCTTACCCCTGCTCCGTGAAACCATGTAATCTAGTTTGTAATTAAGGTCAGCACTGCCTTCTCCCAGGGGATGGGGATGGAGGGCACTCAGCCCCATGCCCTTCGCTAACACTGGATTGGGATTCCGTCCTTGGCTTGGCTCCTGTGCTAACCCCGGGCTACTCTCTTGACTCTGGGCATTAGCTCTCTTGCCTAGATTGGAGGGCATGACTCTGGATGTTAGAATACATGCAAAATCCCTGATACTCAGTAGGTGCTCAGTGGGTAAACATCAAGCTCTTATCCATTCTTTTTCAGATTCTGAATTTGACACTTGCTAGCTGTTGACCTGAGCAGATCCGCCACCCTCTGAGCCCTTGGTTCCCTCCTCTGCAGTCTGGACTGCTGCTGGAGAGACTGAAGTGTTTCCGGTAGCGCAGTCCCTGGCCCATAACCGGCGCATCATTTGCATCTTCTATCGGCTTTGGCATCGAAACACACAGTTTTTAGTACACTTCTATCATCCATTTGAAGCCCTGTTTGGGTCAACTTCCCATCTGCCACGCACTTCCCTGCTCTATGAATTACGGTAATTAATTCAACAAACATTTCTTGTTAAGAATCCCGATCAGTCAGAAAGGCTTATTCAAGATCATGCAGGCTCTCAGGGGACCGGTTCAGCACTCTTGATACTTTTTGTGAGCACCCTCTGCGCGTTTGGCTGCTTCCCTGAGCTCCTCACACACGGAACACTCAATTTTATCCTAACACCACCCAAGGCTTTTTCTAAATCCCATCTTACAGATTGTGTAAGCAAAACTAGCCCTGTCACGCTGTCCCTCGTTGGGGGTCTCCTAAAAGGGAATTCGCAGGGCACCTCCCCCCTCATTCCTGCACCGCACGCTCCCAGCCACGCCCCTCCCCGCGGGAGGTTCCTTACCTGTCTTGGCCTCCAGGGATTCCAGCGCGCCTGTACCCCAAGTCGCTGCCCCGGCTGTTTTCTGCCCCGAGGCCCCGCTGCGCCTCACTACTGCGGAGGCCCCGCGGCCCCCTCCTTTCCTGTGTTCCCGTCCCCCGCGGCTGAGGCCGCATCGATCGCTGCCGGGGGGAGGGAGGGAGGCCGCGGGCGGCCGGAGGCGGTGGTTTCTATTCTTGCCTGGGATGGATAGGGGCCTAACAGCTGGGAGCATCTTTCAAAGTCAGAGACTGGAAGGATGGGACGGTTAGGGAATGGGCACACCTTTGGAGAGAGGTTTTTAACCTCTGTCCTAGGAATGGCAGCGACCAGGATTTACTTAATTTAGTGATTAATATGATCCAGGCACTGTTTCAGGGGACCTAGTCCAGTCATGTTTAACACAAACTTCGCAGGGATAGCTCGTCAGCTTCTGATTTTATAGGTGCCACCTAGGTACTTGTTCTGTGGAGGTCTGAGTTAGGAGGTGGTGGTGTGTATGTGTGTGTGGGTGTGTGTAGGGGTGCTTTATCTCCTCGGAACCTGGGATGTGCCTGTCCCAGGGCTGTACTAGTTAGTATAGGCTCTGTACACTCTTCTTCCAAGAGAGTTGTAAAGCCAGAAACCCGTCCTTCTGTCCTGGAGGCTCAGAAGTTACCTAGACAGTCTCGATTACTTCCTACAAGAAAGAGGGCTGCGGCCTGACAGCCATGTTGAAAACTTAGAGAACCTCTCTCATCCTCCAGCATTTCTTTGGGCGGCTGCTGTGTGTGCTCCTTCAGTCTTAACGATAATCACCAATATTGATTGAGCACCTCTTTTGGGCCCACACAGGCCCCATCCCACCTCACTCAACATGTGAATGTACCTGTTGGGTGGGTATGATGTTAATAATCCTCAACTGGCAACCTAAGGCTTGAGAAGCCTCGAGGTCACGTGACTGAGGTTTACACCAAGTGAACAACAGAGGCATGTGATTCCCCTGTGCCATTTACAAGTTCTGAACTGGGACTGAGGCTCAGTTGGCAGAGCGCTTGCCTATTGAGTATGAAGCTCCTCCCACCCACCCCCGGGGTTTACTGTGTAAACCAAGCCCTGTGGTTTATAGCTGAGATCCCAGGAGCCAGAGGGCGGAGGTAGGGGGATCCCAGCAGCCAGGGAGTGATGTTGGGCAATCAGAAGTTCAATCCCTGGTTGAATAATGAGTTCCAGGTCAGCTGGATTACAAGAGACACTACCTCAATTGTTTAAAAAAAAAAAAAAAGATTTATTTATTTATTTACTATAATGTGAGTACACAGTTGCTGTCTTCAAACACACCAGAAGAGGGCATCAGATCTCATTACAGATGGTTGTGAGCCACCATGTGGTGGCTGGGAATTGAACTTAGGACCTCTGGAAGAGCAGTCAGTGCTCTTAACCTCTGCGCTATCTCTCCAGCCCTCAATTGTTTTTTTTTTTCCCCAATAGCAGCATTAAAAATATAAAAAGAGGGCTGGGGAAATGGCTCAGCATTTAAGTGCACCGGCTGCTCTTCCAGAAAACCTAGGTTCAATTTTCAGCTCCCATGTGACAGCTCACAACTGTCTATAACTATAGCCCCATGGGAGCTGATGCCCTCTTCTGGTGTGCAGATAATCATGCAGACAAAATATTCATACACATAAACAACCATCTTTTGAAAAGGGAATTTTTTTAAAAAATGATGTCTTTTATTTAGCCTAATAGATCCCAGGTATAATTTTAGCATGATATCAATAAAGAAATTAACAGTGGGATATTTTCTGTATTCACTTTTGGGCTAAGTCTTCAAAAAGTATTATACTCATTTTGTTGTTGTTCGCAGTGTTACAAATTACCATAACTTCAGCAGCTTCCAACCTTCCGAACGTGTCATCTCATCGTTTCTGTAGATCAGAAGTCTGTGAGTGGCATAGACCCTATACTCAGTCACATGTGGGCACATGTGTGCACATATCCATGTTAGTATATATGTGTGCGTGTATGCTGTTAGTGTGTGTATGTGTGTTAATATATGTGTTAGAACATGTGAGTGTGTGCACTTGACTGTGCTAATATCCGTGTGTATATTTGTTAGCATACGTGTATGCTTGAATTTATGTGACTTCTAGGGTATGATTTTTTTTTCTTATGTATTTGCTTCAGGGTGTGATGAGGATGTGTCCCTTCTGAGATTAGACTGTGTAAGGTTATGACTTCTGCTGGCTTTCATGAAGTTACCATACTGGAAGGGCAAGGAACCGAGGGTGACTTCTGGCCACTGCCAGCTGAGTATTTACTTCCTTGGCCCTCCTGAGCTGAAATGCTGCCAACAAATGCTTGCCAGCGGAGCCTTCTCTAGCCGAGGCTCAGATAAGACTCCCTCTCAGGCAGCCATGAGGCCGCAGCCTCTGGAAACACAGGGCCTGTGCTAGGTTTCTTAACTCAAGGAGACCGTGACCTAACAAGTGTGTATTGATTAATCCACTTCATTTGCGGCAAATTGTTACCCAGGAATGGATAATGTCTTTTGCCACTGGATTCCTGTGTGACCTTGGGCCAAGTGTCTCTCCTTGGCCCTTTCTCTTCCTTCTGTGTAAAATGGGAAGAGCATCCCCTTCCAGATTCCGGAGTGGGTTAGCACATGCTTGCCATTCCCATAAATAACTTTCCCTGCCTTTTCCTTTCTCAGGCTAAGTTAGCTGCAGGAACAGAAATGGATTCCTGGTGGCTTCACTAGAGAGAAGAGCCTGTCTTTTGCAGCAGACACAGCTGCCTATGAGCAGCGCTGAAGGTCAGCTCCTTGCGATTCCTTCCTTCACTCTCTGGTGGGACCCTCATCCCAGAAGTGAGGGATGTGGTGCTCTGTGCACAGCCCCTTGAAGGCCCATTAGCCTTCTGTGCTACTGGATTGTTTTCCCTTTGGACAAACTACAGTCTGTGGCTGTTTGTTAAACCTCCCGCAGGCTGCCGAAGCCTTGTGTGGCTACCAAAGGGCGAACCGAAGTAAGAGCATCACTTGTTTCTGCAGTTGCCCTTTGGGCTTTGCCCACTGTCACATTCTCATGAGCTTCTTCTCTTTCTGGCACACACACACACATATACACACACACACATACACACACTCACGTGGCCCTTGGGAGAACACTTTTAAATCAGCACCATCAAATGAATCCTTATGAAAAGATTCTTCCCGGGGGAACCCAACCAAGACATCTCTCTAGGTTGTAGGTGTAGCAGCCACCTTTCAGGAACTGCAAAGGGTTCATGGAAAGAAGCAAAAGGCTGGCTTCATCTTAT
This sequence comes from Mastomys coucha, assembly GCF_008632895.1. Classification (NCBI taxonomy): domain Eukaryota; kingdom Metazoa; phylum Chordata; class Mammalia; order Rodentia; family Muridae; genus Mastomys; species Mastomys coucha. The sequence goes on from NW_022196897.1 coordinate 150,156,300, forward strand.
TAGTGGGACCAACAATGGCTTCCTGGGAAAGCCTGCCCAGTGGACTGATTTCTACTTCGGATTGGCCCCTCTTGAGCTACATGGACATCTCCCACTGAAAGGAATCCAAGAGGGTGAAAAATCTTAAGTTAATTTACCTTTCACAATTATGGCTGAATTAACAGTTTACGTTTCTGCCTCTGTGTTGCCCTGGAAAATATGTAGAATTCCATAAGCATTCCAGTGGCTAGCTGAGTAGCATGGACAGTATTTCTAACTGGAGACACTGCTGCTGGAAAGGGCTTGGGCTTGGAGAGCTTCCAGGATGAATTAGGCCTCTCATGGCCTCCAGCAGCCTCCCAGGCCTTTGCAGACTGGCATACATCGGGTAGATGCTAGCTGGGCCTTTATCTCATCCACTGGAGTGTGTGAGGCACTATTGAATGGATAAGGAAGGAAAGAAAGCAAGATTGGCCTTGGTGAAGGAACCAGGTTCCTGGCATGTCAGGACAAGTTTCCACAAGGGCGGTGGAGGGAGGCACTGGGTTTGCAGCAGGGCTCAGGCGGCTGAGCACTGAGGAGACACTGCATAGACAAGGCTAGTCTCCAAGGAGCAGATGGTGAGTGGGCCAGGAACTGGAGTAGAGGGACTGTATGGAGATTCCCTCTATAGTTAGAAAAGCCACAGCCTGTGACTCAGCACCTCCTGTCACTCCAGGGGACACAGCTCAGAGTCTGGATCCCCCAGAGAGCCAAGGGACTGCTGGTCTCCACATTTTAATTGGTTTATATGGGAGTTTCCTTCCTGAGTCTCTGAGTTTTCATTCCCCTCTCCTCTCCCTCAAGGATGAAACAAAGGACAATCAGATGTGAACCAACAGGGTTCTGATATCTATGACTGAGCCTGTTCATACAAGCTTCTTGGAACTGTTTGATCCTTTTTTTTTTTTTTTTCATCTGTGGACGCTGTCTTTAAGGGTGGATGGACTCCTCCAAAACCTACTGTCATTACTTAATAGGGATATAAAGAATTGGGTCACAACTGTTACAGGTTGGTCCTCGCTCTAGTGTGTGTGAGTCCTTTAACTGTGTAAATTAGCCCCTTTGGACTACAGTTCTTTTCAACTGTGAAACAGGACCAAGGCTATGAGGCTTCAGTGGGATTTGTTCATGTGAATGAAAGGATATGGAGTCCAGGGTGGGGACTCCGTAGGGTTTAGCTCTTGTCTGGGTTCATTGTTGTCTAAGGAGGAGAAAGCCATAGTTAAATTCTGGCTACATTCCCAACTAAGAGCTGGGGCAAGCCTTTGTTTAAAAGCTGCTGCTTCTCCATTGTCAAAGGGGAGCATCAGGTCCTCTTTCTACAGGTAACAGAGTAAACACTGTGACAGTGTTTTAAAGTGGGAAGCATGGGGTAGGCACTTCTGCCAAATCAACAGTTTCTAGAAGGCCTTTGCTATGTCACCAACAGCCCCATGTCCCTGTGACATCCTGCCACAACTATTAACACCCCCTCAATTGTGAGGCTTGGCTGAGATAACTTGGCTTTAGGCCAGTGGCTTCTGGTTGAGCTCTTTTTTGTGGCAGAGGCAGGAAGCTTCCAGAAGAATGGTACCTCGTGGCTGTGAGTTCTACCCAAACAGGTTCCCAACCAGGCTCCAAATTAGCAGGAGTCCTGTCTTAGCTTCTCTCTCTTTCTTTCTTTCTTTCTTTCTTTCTTTCTTTCTTTCTTTCTTTCTTTCTTTCTTTCTTCCTCTCTTTCTTTCCTTCCTTCTTTCTTTCTTTCCTTCTTTCTTTCTCTCTTTCTTTCTTTTTTCTTTGAGACAGGGTTTCTCTGTGTAGTCCTGGCTGTCCTGGAACTCACTCTGTAGACCAGGCTGGCCTCAAACTCAGAAATCTGCCTGCCTCTGCCTCCCAGGTGCTGGGATTAAAGGCATTCGCCACCACCGACTGACTATTAGCTTCTCTTTCTGTTGCTGTGACTAAACACTCTGACAAAGGCAATGAAAGGCAGAAAGGGTTCATTTTAGCTCACAGTTCAAGATACAGTCCTTTATGGAGGGGTGGTCAAGGCAGCAGGAGCTGGAAGCAGCTGGTAACAGTTCATTTGCATTCAGAAGGGAGTGATGGATGCATGCACGCATGCTATGCTCAGCTCATTTGCTTCATTTTGTCCAGTTCAGGATCCAATACCTAGGGAAGGGTCAGACCCAAAATCAAAGTGATTCTTCCTTCATCAATTAGCGTATCAAGAGAATGTCCAGAGGCTTGTCTCTCAGGTAATTCTAGGCTCTGCCAAGTTGGTAATTTATCAACTACAGGTGGGACATACACTATCTAAGGAGTCTGAGGACGAGAAGGGACATGGTGGGCAGAGACTACAATCCCCTATAGTATCTGTATTAATGTGATGGGTGGAGAAACCGAGGCCCAGAAGGAGGCTCAGAAATATCCAGGAGCTCACAGATTCTGTGACACCGGAGAGCTTTCTTTTTCCTGGGTGTCACCTTGGATCCATGTTGTTGGCAACTGTTACTATGAGCCAACAGTTGGAGCATTTGAATCTAGTGAGAAGGGCTGTAGCAGCCACAAAGTAGCACTCTCCCCATCTTCCAGAATGTAAAGGGAAGTAGTGAAGGACTCACGGGGGCTACACCGCAAGGCCACGGGAACAGGACGGAAGAGACACAATTCCTAAGTCCAACTCCTAAGTCCACCTCCATAGGAGCCTGCCCCAAGTCTAGCAGACAAAAGGATGCTCAGCAAAGAAAGGGGTGGGGGTGCCTCCTTTCTCAGCTGCCTGGGTCGGAGGAGTGGATGGAGCCTTGCTGAGTCCTCTCAAGAAACCCTTATTTGTCCCTGACTGTAGGCTGGCCCACTGGGAAATCAAGGCAAGTGAGACACAGTCCAACAGTGGAGACAGATGAACTCTACATGTGACATCCCGACCGCTGGAGCACCCTTTCCTGGATATGGGACCATCCAAGTGATCTTTGCAAGCACTTGGTTACAACGTGAAGCAGCATGGAAGCCAGGGTGAGAGTCTCTCTTTTTGCTCCTGACTCTGCCAGGAAGCTGTCTCAGTTAGAATTCTGCATCTCTTGACCTCTCTTTAACCCTTGTTAATCTCCATGTATTAAAACAGAGTCAGGCTCCGCCTTGGTGGGTGGCCGTATCTAGCTAGAGTTTAATGGTATTATTTAAATGGAGTACGAATGAACTCGATGGAATTACTGTTTTCATTACACTTGGCTTCGAAGTTCCATGCTGCCTCTCGCCATAGGTCTTGCAGATCTTATTTACCCCAGTGACACCAAACCCCCTCTGCCCTCCCCTCTCCCGATACCATTCCTTGGAAATGAATTGTTAACATCCAAAAGTGAGCCATTTAAATGAAGACATTAAGTAAGTAGATGTACAGAGGTACTTCACATAACTTAATACACATTACAGGGTGGCTCTGCAGGGATGATGGGGACTGAAACACATGTGTGGATGGAGTGATGTTTGGAAAATTCTTGCTGGGCACACATTTTGTGGGGAGGATTGTCTGAAGGTGGGCTCAGGGCTTTGGAGAGGAGGGGCTGCCTGACTTGGCAGGAAACAATGTACAGAGAGATATAAAAGTGGTTCTGAGGTAGAGTGGGAAGCCCAGCATGACAGTGGTATGGGGTGCTGGTGCTGCATGATGAGCTATGCCTTTGATGTCTGGTGTGGACTCTGTCACTCAGAGGAGAACGCAGGGGGCATGAGTTGTAAGGGAGCTGACGACAGGACAGTGTTTGTCGGAAGGTTACAACTGACTCTGGAGAGATGGTCAGGGTCGCAGGATCCCTGGCCCCCACATCATGATCTCTTCCTGGTGGGAACCACACCTGGGGTGCAGAGCCATAGATCCTAAGCCAGAATTAGCCTAAAGAAAAGGAAAAGAAAGGGTTAACCCCTCTTTTGTAACAGGATTCTGAGTCTGACTCTTCTATTTAGATCCTATCAATCCAACTCAGATGGATGTTAAGACAGGCCTCCCAACCTCCTTCAGAAGGGCAAACTGATGTCCAGAGTGGTACAGCGCGTTCAGTAAGAGACCTGAGGAAGCCAGTTTCTCTGCCTTGCTAATGGGAGCCCTTGCACCTTCCTCCCTCCAGCTCTGGCCATGTGGGGGTGGGAACCTCACTTCTGAGGAAGGTATCCTGCTGAGATTATTGACCTGGAAGGACAAACCCGAGTTGGGGGTGGAGGGAAGGGGAGGGAATCAAAAATGGCACCTTTGCTGGGGTCCCGGCAGTCCCGGCCACAGGCGCTGACACAGCACCGCTTCTTGCCGGAGCAGTCCGAGTCTTTGTTACACATGTGCTTTGTGGGACTGAGGCAGCGAAGACGATCCACGGGGCATTTGCCCGGCTTTACTGCAATACAGGAGCTTGGGTGAGTCTGGCTTGTGCCCACTAGTCCTGGGGCTTGAGGTTAGGGTGTTGGCACAGTGGGGAGTGATGGGTTTTGAAGGGCACTTACCAAAGACTCTCGGGGTACACTGGAGGAAGCAGGCTCGGGGACAGCACTTCCAAGAAGAGGGACACTGTCTGTCATTCACACACTGATCAGGAGTCGCCTGACCGCAGGGCCCGTCGTCTGGTGGGCAGCCCCCCAATTTGTCTGTACGAGAACCCTCACGTCACTTAACCAGACACAGCTCAGGGTTGTGTCGGGAATTGCAGGATCAAATATCTCAGTCTCTTATTTCCTGCTTGCCACCAGGATGAGTTTTTATAGATTTTCTACTATCTAGGGCTAATTTGACACTCAGGTGGCATAATGGATAGGAAAAAATGAAATTAAAACCCTTAGGCTGTGGAGATGGATCAGCTAAGATTAGGACCTGAGTTTGATCCTCAAGACTCATGCTAAACAAACAAACAAACAAACAAACAGAAAAGAGGGCAGGGTATGCACTTTTAACCCCAGCCTCAGGGAAGTGTGTTGATCTCTGAGGTTTGCTGGTCCTCCAGCCTGGCCTACTAGATGAATTCAAGGTTCATGAGAAGCTGTCTCAATAAGGTGGTTGGTTATTGTCCTCTGGGCTCTACACCTCCACATATGTATGTGTCTGTGTGCTCCCGTACACACCTACCTACATGTACACACACACACACACCTGCACACGCACCCAAATTCTCCACCTCAGACAAGACTGTGGTAGCCTTCCCCTGCCCTGGTAACCCCCTGGCCTGGTAACCCCCTGCCCCGGTAACCCCCTGGCCTGGTTCTCTATCACTCCTGTGCTCCTGAGCTGCTTCGAGCCAGCTCTCTCTGCAAGGTTTTGCCTGGCACCCATTTCCATGCTGGTCACTTGGTCAGAGTGTATTGATTTCAGTCGAAATGTCACCTCTTCTTCAGGCCCTGCTTCTCTGAGCGCATGGAGCACTGGGGCGTGTGTGCCCACAGCTGTCTGTTCCTCTCCCTGGCCAGAGGCTGGGGTTTGTTCCCTGTTGGCCCTGTTCATCATGAGCACAGCATGGCGCACAGCGCAAGGGGCATAATGGCTATTGGAAAGAGAGGGATTTGAAGGGAGGCCCAGCGGTGCATATGTGCTCTCTGCTTGCCAGCCCAACACTTCTACGCTGCTGTGCTCATCTCTGTTGGAAGTGGCGTAGCTTGGATTCAAGAATCAACTCTGTCTCTGAACCTCCCCCCACCCCCCAACGGCTCTGGAATGCTCTGACCTGGAGTTGACCTAATCAGTTCTCTTGTTGAGATTTCATACACAAGTTGGAAGTCCTCTATGTAGGAAGAAATAAAAGCCAGTAAAAGGACAGTGAGCAGCCTAGCTGACACGGGCCTGGGCTGGGGTAGGGTTCTCTGGCTCTCTTTAATCTTTATGTCCTGCTTTGGCTGCTTTGAGCTATCGGGGTGGGGCTGGTCCTAGAAACTCAGCTCGGTCTAACAACACAGATGCTTCCGTTGGATCCAGAACTATGAATGTAACCCCTCAGGAGTTCTCCGGAGTTCTCCATGACTCTACCCTGCAAACTACCCGGCACCAGATCTCCTGGCTTTCTTGTTGGGAAAAAAAAAAAAAGAAGAAGAAAGCTCCCACTTTCTTGCTTAGAGTCCAGACAGCTCCATTTGCCTCATGTCAACTTTCTCGCTCTGTCCCTGGCTGGGCACTGGTTGTGCACATAGTAGGTGGTCTTTTGCTCCTGCACTGTCAGCGTTAAGCTTTTTGGCTTAGGTTGAACTGCTGCCCCCTGCTGGAAAGGAAGCAGCTTAGTCTGGGAGGGAGCACACATTCTGAGGAATGTCTGTCTGGGGAGGGATGTGGGGTATTTGGGAGGGAAGAAGGGTTCTGTGGAGGGTGGGGGCGAGGGGGAAGAGCCTTTGGAGACTATCTAGAGACCAGGATTTAGTACCAAGCTCACAGCCCAGCACAGAGGTGCTCAAGCCTTGGAGAGTGGGCCGAGTGGAGCTGTTTGAATTCTAATCAAGAAGTTGACTCTCTAGTGTGTGTATGTAGTGTGTGTACTGTGTGTAGTGTGTGTACTGTGTGTAGTGTGTGTGTTTGTGTGTGTGTGTGGAGTGCAGCATAGGTTGCAGCAGAGAGGAAGAGGAACTACTGCAGGAGGACCCCAGGGTTGGGCTTCAAGGATTAGACTGATAGGGAGCAGGCAGAAAGTTGGCATTTTAAGTGAGACAAACTGTCAGTGCCACAATGTGGAGACATAAAGGTCTGGGCATGGTTAAGCCGATGAAGTCAGGAACATGAGCAGACCCCGCCCTGAATGCAGACACAGCTCTCTAAATGGAATTACAAAACTGCCAACACCCCACATTTGCATGAGGAACATGGGATATGGTAAACAGAAGAGGCTGAGCTGAGTCTCCACGAGAACAAGCTAAAGCTCTCCTTCCCTCAGCCCCGCAGCCTTCTGCCAGTGTCTGAAGTTCTACCGGGAGCCAGGCAGATGCCTCAAGGGAGAGAAACCAGGAAAGGATAGAATGACATGAATGGTCATGGTGAGGGTGTCACACCTGGCCAGGTAGAGCAGGCTCAGGCTGTGGTGGAGCCAGGTCTCACCCTGGGCGTGGTGTAAGGACTGGTCGCCTAGGACCCCAAATCACCACATACACCACACTTGCCATGCCTGAGATTTATCCTTCAAGGCTCCATTTACTCCTGAGAGGAAAGTGTGGGGCCCATTTCACAGGAGTGAGTTGGTGAAGGGAGACTTTCTGACCCACAAGAACTGCCGTCAGAGACCACATATGATACTGTCTTGGTCTTTGGCACCGGCAGTTGGTTAAGCAGTATGCCTTGGTTTCCTTACCAGTAAAATGGGGGTAAAAACAGTGAAGACTTGTGGCTGACGGCTGTATGGGTTACAGTCCACACAAGCTCTGGCCTTGGAGCCTACTAGCATCTTTTTATCCCCAGTGTGGGGCCTCCAAGCCTCCTCCTCTGTGCCTCTGGGGAAGGCGAAGTCCCGGCTAAGGGAATGGGCGCCATGTACATCCTGCTGACGCCATCTACCTGCACTCCACAGGCTGCCCCAGCCTTGGAGGACGGAGTTCTGTCCCCCTGTGTATACTTTTCCCCTAAAGCAGGGCTAACAAAAGGGAATGTAGGTCAAAGCCCAGCAGCCTCAGAGTAGGATGGAGGGAGGGCCTCACCCAGACAGGGAGGCACCTGTAGAAGAACTCCCCTGCCTCCCTCACCATCAACATACCAATCCAAGCTTTGTCAGGGATGGGAATGGGCTGAAGCTGGAGAAAGGGAAAGACAAAGGCAGAAATTCTTCCCATCAGACCCCAGATCCCAGCAGCCACATGCCTTACTTAACTCCTAAGTCTCTTCTACAGCCCCCATCGGTGGAATCACATAATGTTTTCCCCATACAGAGAGGCACCGTAACACATGCCTTGTATCCATAAGCTTGGGCACAATAAGCATATGTACATAGAGGCCTGCTCAGACAGGAACGGAGGCACACATGTACACAGAATAGCTGTGTGTCCTTAAAAACATTTAGATGTGAATGTAGGCACAGGCAAGAGGACAGATAAAGACACAAGTACGAACAAGCCTGATGCAAAATGCAGGTTCCTGGGAGCACTCAGACAGACAGACAGACAGACCAACCGACCGACCGACATCACTCATCACTGACTCTCCCACAGCCCCCACTCTCCATAGAAAGGCAGAAGCCACCTGGCCGGAGCACAGGGACTCATGACACTCACCTCCCTTCTTTTTACACCAGGCAACATGCCACTGAGTCTCCAAAGCCAAGAGGACTACCAGGAGGAGGGAGCTCTGGACTCTCATGTTTCTCTCGTGGCACCCAATAAGCTCAGGGCCCAGATGCCCCCAAATTAACACTTACAGCCACAGAGATGCCAGAGCAGTTGAGTCAGCGGAAGAGGACTAGAGGGCGACCAGGGTGGCTTGTGCTCCCGTGATGGGAGCCCCACCCTCCCACCCCTGCCAGGTGTCCTTTGGGCAAGGGGTGCTTGTGCAAGGGCGGGGTAGCAGAGGTTCCTTGTGTTAGGGACTTGGATCTAGTTCTGCCTGTATTGCTGACTTGGCCTCTGAGTGTTGGGCAAGTCTTGCCTGTCTGTCTTTGGGGCTCAGTCTTCTCATCTGTATTGTGGGGAGAGGAAGAGGAGGGGGTCATAATGAAAGCCACACAGAGAGACTTTTTCCTTTAAGGCAATTTACTCAGGTGGCCAGCTCTGCCTGGGAGTGCGAACCTCAGCCTCCTCCACCCTCTGCCTGCCTGATCTGGAACATCTGGTACAACCAGCCCAGGTTATTGTGCCCAGAGACTGAAGATGTACTAGGATATGACACTGAATTCTTGTTTTGTGAACGGGCTTACTAAGAACGTAACTTTTCCACTGATTTCCTTTGGCCACTACCCCTGTTAGTCCCCACTACCTACCCAACCCCTGTACTGGGGATTAAACCCAGGGCCTCTCACATGCTAGGCAAGTATTCTCCCACCGAGTTACATTCCTGATCTCTTTAACTTTTTAGGTTTTGAGACCATCCATGCCTTGCTGAGTCTTCTAGGCTGATGTACTTGCTGCTCTGTAGCTCTGTGCCCCGAGTTGGGATGTTCCTGCATCAGTTTCCCCCCACCCCCAATAGCTGGGCCTGCATCATGAGGCCCAGCCTAGCTCCTTGCCCCTCTTCAACATTCAATGCAATTTTCCTACAAAAAGAATCTTACTGCTTTGTAGCAAGTGAGTGCAGTGCGCCAGGTGAAGCCCTCGTCTCCCCTGATTTCTTCAGACTACAAAGCCAGACTCTGAACTCCAGGATCTCAATTCCTAAGAGTCAAAGTCCTTTTTGCTTTTGCACTTTCTGCATTTGGCTTGATTGATGGCCTGCGGGGTGATGTCTGGGTGAGGTGTTTGCTTTCCCAACTATCTGAGGTCTTGAAGCTCCCACAGTGTCTTAAAGGAGGAGCAGGAATCAGCTTGATTGGCAAGGAATGATGCCAAGAAATGGGGGCTGCAAAGTGTGAGGCCTAGGGTTTCTTCCTGGAGAAGTTGGCTTAGGATGGTGAATGAGGCTCATCTTGGGACCCTGTGGATGGAAGAGAGACCAAGGTCCTTGGGGAGGTCACTTCCAAAGGTACCTAGGGGCACCGCCCTTTGCCTGGGTTGGCTTGGCCATACAGCATGGCTCTGGTTTGGCTAAATTCTCTGGCTAGAGCCAATGCAGGAATTACTGAGACTCCCTTTCTTGGCCTTTTTAACCCAGGCACCCACCTGTAGGGTTGTATCCGCCTCTGCCACAGGGCACAGCCACTTGGGGAAGGAGAACTCGGGGAGTTTGACTCATGTGTTTATCCCACAATGCTGCCAGGGAGGGTGCTGGGATAGAAAGAAGTACCAAGGCACTGCTCCCGGGGTAGGAAAGCATCCACCCTCAGTTTTACATCTGTGGTGTTGGCTCTGCACATTGTGGAAGAGAGTAGTTGAGGCTTAGCATCCCATGGGGACCCAAATGGAAACTTCAGAGCACAGGGCTCCATCAGCACTGGGACAATCAAGGCCTTGCCCCAAGCTCTCTCATTCAAAAGATGAGCAACCTCTTAGCCAGAGATGGGAGTGGACTGCTCCATTGACTCACATCTAATTCCTAGGCAACTTCCTTGGTACTGAAAGCAGGAATATATCATGTGATCCTGAGAAAGGATCAGAGCTTGCCACACTTGTCCCTCCCAGTCTGCAATAGCTAAGCAGGAAGGGCGTGGCTTCAATTTGAATCCTTTATACTGTCTTCTAAGCCACTGGGAAAAGGGGGGGTTGTGCAGGAGCTGTTGATATTTGGGGATTCTGGCACATCCTTGGTAGCTTTTTTTTTTTTTCTTTTTTTGAGACAGGGTTTCTCTGTATAGCCCTGGCTGTCCTGGAACTCACTCTGTAGACCAGGCTGGCCTTGAACTCAGAAATCTGCCTGCCTCTGCCTCCCAAGTGCTGGGATTGAAGGCATGAGCCACCACTGCCTGGCCCTTGGTAGCTTTATTTTGATGGGGAATTTTTATGGGTTACACTTCCTCCAATTAAAAATTGTACACATTCACTGACGACATGATAGTCCAGTAAAGATTATTTTGTAGACATCTTCCTGTGTTGTGAAGTGTTTTCTAAACACTACGTCTTCTGACGCCAAATCCACATGATCAGATCTTTACTGGGAGAAGTCCAGACTTCTTTCTTTCCTTTCTCTCTCTCCCTCTCTTTCTCTCTCTCTTTCCTTCTTTCTCCCTTCCTTTCTTTTTTTTTTATTTTAAAGATTTATTTATTTATTTTATGTGAGTACATTGCTGTCTTTTGACATACCAGGAAAGGGCATCAAATCCTACTACAGATGGTTGTGAGCCACCATGTGGTTGCTGGGAATAGAACTCAGGACCACTGGAAAAGCAGTCAGTGCTTTTAACCGCTGAGCCATCTCTCCAGCCCGAAGTCCGGGTTTCTAATCTTTCATTTTCGTGTATAAAGACATGATAATAATCTCACTATATAGTTTCAAATTTTGTTTAAATGGATATTCTGAGTCAAAGAACATAATAAATTTCTTCAGGCTGCAGATATACCTGGTCAATATTCATTTCAGAAGTCAAAAGGAACACAAGAACCTCCACCTGTTGGGCGTAGACATCTGTCCATCCTGTCTGCTCAGTATGTCTGTCCTTGGTAGACACTAAGCCTCCTGCCCCAGCTCTTCAGTTCTGGTCGGCTGCCACAATGTATTTCTCCTGACACAGGTGGAAGGTGCAGGATCCAAGGGAAACTCACAAGATCCCTTTCTTGCCCCTCACCCACCCATCCCTCCATCTGAGTCCTAGGCAGAGAAAGCCCTGCTGGCAAGAGCACATTCCATGGTTCTGTCTCTGCCACTCAGGGCCAGATACTTCCAGGACACACCCAACACAGGACATTTAAAAAAAAAAAAAAAAAAAAAAAAAAACTAAATAAAAACTTTTCCACTAGCGGAAAGTTTCTCATCATAATTGGCCTTCCTCAGAATATTGGTAAGGATAAATACTTCTCATATGTTTCTATGGGCTATTTTTCCCCCCTTTGTGAATGGCTTGCTTTCATAGTTTATTAAGTTTTGTTGGATGTCTTCTTGTTTTCATTTTTTGGGTTATATATCCGTGAGAGTGGTAAGAGGCAAGGGAGCAGCTTGTCAGATCTGGGGCAGACAGACCTGGCTTTGAATTTTAGTATTACAGAGTTCTACTTGAACTTTGATAAATCCCAGTTGTTCTTCTGTAAGAGAGACAGAGATAATATGTATCTTATAAGCTAGTTTTGAGAACAGAATTCATTTGATAAATGATGATGATTATTCTAATTCTGTATTTCAAGTGAATCTTTCTTTTTGGGGTGGAGGACTTGTACCAAAGATTTAAATTTTAGGATAATCAAAACACGGGTTCCACTTATACCTGCTTCCTTTATTTGGATATCATTCAATTATACTAATGAAAAGATTTCACTATGAGAGTGCCGTACATGCATATAATGTACTTAGATAATGTGTTGACCTTTCTTTCTTTAAAAAAGGTTTATTTATTTTTATTTTATGCAGATGCATATTTTGCTGGTGTGAATGTATATACTTCACATGAACAGAATGCCTGAGGAGGTCAGAAGAGGGCACAGGATTCCCTGGAACTGGAGTTACAGAAAGTTGTGATCCATTACATAGGGGCTGGAAACTGACTTGAACCTGGGTCTTCTCTATGAACCAGTGTTCTAATTGCTGAGCAATCATTTCAGACCCAATAATTCAAGTTTCTGGTATTGATTAGCAATTAGAACCTTGTTAAAAACAAAAACAAAAACTTCAAGTCATATATGTCACAGGGTCTTCTATCGTCATTGATGTAGATGTGACAAAATTTCCTGACAAGAAGCAGCTTAGGGGAGAAAAACTTGATTTTTCGCAGTTCCAGTCTACGGTCTGTTGTAGGGCAGTCAAGGCATCCAGGTGGAAAAGCCAGGACAGGTGTGTTACCTTATATTTGCAGTCAGGAACAGAGAGGGAAACACATAGGTGCTTGCTTCCTTGTGCTCAGCTTTACTTCTCCACTCTTACACAGTTCAGGATTCACTGCATAAGGAATAGTGCTGCCCATAGTGGGCTGGGTCTTCTCATATCAATAATGTAAATAAGACAACCAGCCATAGACACGTCCACAAGTCAGCCTTATATAGATAATCAGTCCATCATTGAGATGTCTCAGGTGATTCTAGGTTGTGTCAGGTTGCCAAGTGAAGCTTGCTATTACATCATCCATGCTGGTGCTGGGAACTTTTTGTTCTTTTTTTCATTATCTCTTCCTCCTTCTTCTCCTCCTCCTCCTCTTCCTCCTCCTCCTCCTCCTCTTCCTCCCCTCCTCTTCCTCCCCCTTCTTCTTCCTCCTCCTCTTCCTCCTCCTTGTCTTCCTCCTCCTCCTCCTCTTCCTCCTCCTTGTCTTCCTCCTCCTCCTCTTCCTCCTCCTCTTCTTCCTTTTCCTCCTCCTCCTCTTCTTTTCTTCTTCTTCTTCTTCTTCTTCTTCTTCTTCTTCTTCTTCTTCTTCTTCTTCTTCTTCTTCTTCTTCTTCTTTGTCTTCTCATCCTCCCTTTTGTCTTCCTCCTCCCTTTCTTCCTCATTGTTCTCTCCTTCCTCCCCTTCCTCCTCTTCCCCTTCCTCTTCTTCCTCCTCCTCCTCTTCTTCTCCCTCCTCCCCTTCCTCCCCCTTCTCTTTATTTTAGGTCCAGTGCTTCTGTTGTAAGAGTTACAGCTTCATAAAGTGACTTCTGGTATCCATGCATTTTACTAATTTACGTGTTACCTTTTATATTACTGCCCCATATAAACACAATGATTATTCTGTTAAGTTGGGAAAAAAAAAACCCAGCTCATTGTTTGCTACAACAAACAAAAATGAGTTTGCCACCATTTCAAAAACACACAAGAGAATAGTAATAACCCTTTTTATGAAACTCTGCTCATTCTAAACTCAACAGGAACATTTTACATTACATTTACATTTGGATGTATACCTTCTTGTATACATCCAAACCATTTTTTTTCAAGTCAACCCAACACACCATATAGTCTACCTTTAGCTATTTCAGTATGGATCTCTAAAAAAGTATGATCTTTAGGATGAGTGTGGTGATATGCTCCTACATTCCCAGCACCCAGAGTGTGCAGGCAGCAGGATCCGAGTTCCAGGTTAACCTGGGCTATGTAGCAAAATCCTCTATCAACTCTGAAAGAAAGGGAGTAACTGAATTTGTCATAGCCACACCTAATCACCTACCTTTGTTTGCTTTCTATTTTTCTTATTGTTCTATAAATGACTTTGTGGGGCTCAGCAGTTAAGAGCTCATACTGCCCTCTCAGAGACTCAAGTTTGCCATCCTTCATGCTGGGTGGTTCATAACCTCTTTTAACTCCAGACCCAGAAGATCTGATACTTTCTCCTGTCCTTCCTGGGTATCTGGACTTACATGCACACACCTCTACACAGACACATGACATGCACATAACTAAAGATACCGCTTTAAAAAACAACAACAACAACAACAACAAAAAAAACCAAACAAACAAAACTGAGTTTATGCAGTTGTTGGAACCCAACCCATACACGGGCACTCACTGAATGGTTGCAATGTCCTTGGATTCCTTTATTCTAGAATAAACATTTTAGCTCATTTCTGCCCACCTCCCATTCACCCCCTTTTGTTATTCCTGCTTTGAGCAAACAGATGAATGTCCACTTAGTGTGGCCGATAGCCCTTCCTTGTGTTATCTTTCAGCCTCCTGCATCACTTGAGGAGGAGGCTACATCTGGCTTACCCATTTTTAATGTTGTTGAGACAGACTGGAGTATTTCAGCCAGGACACCTCAATCCTCTCATTGGAAAGCCATGTTTCCCCACACAAGGGCGCATTGTATAGCATGGAATGATGCAATGGCACCCTGTAAACAGCAGGAAGCTGTGGATGGCCATTGCCTGTGGTGACAACTAAATTAAGATTGCAAATTCCAGAGGGTTTAGATTGTAGCTATGTATCAGGATGGACATCCTTGCCTTTGAACGCTTGTGTTTGCAGAAAAGCAGACATTTATATGCATTGTATTCGATATACAATATATAAGAAATTGTACACACACACATTATATTCTCTGGTATTTTCATACACAAACAAAATGTATTTAAATCATCTCTCTTTCACTTCTTCCTCCAACTCCCCCAGATTCCCCTCCACATTTCATT
>NW_022196897.1:150171077-150171250 GCF_008632895.1 Mastomys coucha
TCCACTTAGTGTGGCCGATAGCCCTTCCTTGTGTTATCTTTCAGCCTCCTGCATCACTTGAGGAGGAGGCTACATCTGGCTTACCCATTTTTAATGTTGTTGAGACAGACTGGAGTATTTCAGCCAGGACACCTCAATCCTCTCATTGGAAAGCCATGTTTCCCCACACAAGG
>NW_022196897.1:150171261-150174283 GCF_008632895.1 Mastomys coucha
GTCAAATAGCTTTGACCATAGCAGGAAGTCTGTATCCAAAAATCGTGCCTACAATTCATTCCTTGATGAAGCAGAACTGTCAACTCTCAGCTTAGCTACAATGGAGGTAAAATCCTTCGGTGATTTGAGGGTCACTGAAGTACAGCCTTATTACAATGAAACCCAATGTCTAAAAATTGTTCTTATTTTGGGCTTGTACCACAGTAAAAGCCAAGATTTTAAACTCTACTAAATATAAAACAAACAAACAAAATAAAATAAAAATAAAAATGACTTTGTGGGGCTCAGCAGTTAAGAGCTCTTACCGCCGTTGCAGGAGACTCAAGTTGCCATCCTCCATGCTGCGTGGTTCATAACCTCTTTTAACTCCAGACCCAGTAGATCTGATACCTTCTCCTGTCCTTCATGGCTATCTGTACTTACATGTATACACCTCTACACAGACACATAGACATGCACATAACTAAAGATACATCTTTAAAACAAAAACAAAAACAAAAACAAAACAACAAAAAAAACCTGAGTTTATGCAATTGTTGGAACCAAATCCATACATGGGCCCTCACTGAATGGTTGCAACATCCTTGGATTCCTTTATTCTAGAATAAACATTTTAGCTCATTTCTGCCCACCTCCCATTCACCCCTTTTGTTATTCCTGCTTTGAGCAAACAGATGAATGTCCACTTAGTGTGGCCGATAGCCCTTCCTTGTGGTATCTTTCAGCCTCCTGCATAACTTGAAGAGGAGTCTATGTCTGGCTTACCCATTTTTAATGTTGTTGAGACAGACTGGAGTATTTCAGCCAGGACACCTCAATCCTCTCATTGGAAAGCCATGTTTCCCCACACAAGGGTGCATTGTATAACATGGAATGATGCAATGGCACCCTGTAAACAGCAGGAAGCTGTGGATGGCCAGTGCCTGTGGTGACAACTTAGATTGCAAATTCCAGATTGCAGTCATGTATGAACTATATTGATCAGGATGGACATCCTTGCCTTTGAACGCTTGTGTTTGCAGAAAAGCAGGCATATATATGCATTGTATTCGATATACAATATCAAAGAAATTATACACACACACACACACACACACACACATATTTTCTGGTATTTTCATACACAAACAAAATGCATTTAAATCATCTCTCTCTCACTTCTCCCTCCAACTCCCTCAGGTCCCCCTCCACATTTCATTCCCAGTTCTTCTCTCTCCCTCCTCTTCCTCCCCCTTCTTCTTCCTCTTCCTCTTCTTCCTCCTTGTCTTCTTCCTCCTCCTCTTCCTCTTCCTCCTCTTCTTCCTCCTCCTCCTCTTATTCCTTCTCCTCCTCTTCCTCCCCCTCCTCTTCCTCCCCCTTCTTCTTCCTCCTCCTCTCCCTCCTCCTTGTCTTCTTCCTCCTCCTCCTCTTCCTCTTCCTTGTCTTCCTCCTCCTCCTCCTCCTCCCCTCTTCCTCTTCCTCCTCCTCCTTCTCCCCTCCTCCTCCTCCTCTTCTCCTCCTTCCCTCCCTCCCTCGCTCCTCTCTCTGTCTCTGTCTCTGTCTCTGTCTCTCTGTCTCTGTCTCTCTCTGTCTCTGTCTCTGTCTCTCTCTGTCTCTGTCTCTGTCTCTCTGTTTCTGTCTCTGTCTCTCTCTCTCTCTGTCTCTGTCTCTCTCTCTCTCTCTCTCTTTCTCTCTCTTAAAAATAACCCACTGAATCCAATTAGTGTGCCCATACACCCATGGGTATGGGGTACCATCCACTGGGGCACTGGCAACCCACCACAGGCCACACCACTGAGGAAAGCTGACTCTGCTCCCTCTAGTGGCCGTCAGTGGGCATTGCTCCTCAACTAAGGGTGACTGGTCTGATTTGTGCAGGTCTTGCGCTGGCTACAACAGTTGCTGTGAGGTTGTGAGTACAGCGGCCCTGTCATGCACACAAGACGTTATTTGTGGCAATATTCCAGGGTCTCTGGCTTCTCCTCAATGCTCTCTGAGGTTGGTGGTCGTGGTGGTGAGTGTTGTATGATGCAGATGTCTCATTTAGGGATAAAAAATTCACTCCAGAGTCACTTTGTTCTATGCCCTTTGGCCAGCTATAAGGACATATCTTTTTAAAAAATCATATTATGGACAATTTCATCCTATTTATTCAGATTTTTTAAATGTCATATAATAAAGTTTTATAGTTTTTTTCCAAAAAAATGTGTATTTCCAGAAGTGTTTATGTGTATGTGTATAAGCATATACACACACACACAACAAACACACTACACACACACACACACACATACACACACACATATATAATGTTGAACAAGGACTTTTAAACTATTAAGTTGTGTTAGTCTATTTGAACCACTGTAACAAATTACTGTAGACTGAGTGGTCTATGAACAACATTTATTTCTCCGAGTTCTGGAGGCTGGAAAGTCCAAGATCAAGGTGCCCAGGGACTCCGGATCTGGAAAGGCCTGGTTCCTGGTCCTTGTACCGTCTTGCTGTGTCCTTGCATGGTGGGAGCTGTCCTCTGAGGCCTTTTCTATGAGCTATCACACCTCACTCCTGAGGGCTCCATCTATGAAAGAGGAAGAGAACCTGCTGAAGAGGGATGCTCACCCTGGGGTCAGGATGGATGGGTAGGCTTTCCTTCTTTTGCACACGAGGACTCTGGGACCAGGTTGCCCATGGGGTGCCCGTTTCTCCCATAGTTAAGCCTGTGGACCTCTGGGGGCAGGTGCTAGATGACAGCAAGTTCTAGAGGAAAAAATGATGAGTGAGAATTGTGTGAGCAGTCCTGGGAGGAGGGAAAGCCCAGGGGCTTTCTGCTTGCTGGACATCCCTGCCACGCCTTCCCCTTTAAACAAAGGGGATAGTCAAGGCCACTGATCTCTGAGATCCCATAAGCTCAAACCTGTCTCTCTCTGCCCCCTCTGCTCCAAGAACTGCTCCCCTATGCTTTCAGGAGACAGAGAAAGGGCAGGTGGGAGGGCCGTGCACGGAAGTGGGCGCTACTTACTGTTCTCCATTATCTTTCACAGGC
>NW_022196897.1:150174761-150175903 GCF_008632895.1 Mastomys coucha
ATTATTTCTGCTGGGCGTGGCAATGGGCAGGACTGAAGGTTTGCTAATGACAGAAAAGCCTGGACTTTTCAAACCCTGTCAGAAATGTCCGCCATGTCGAGGGAGGGACTTGGGGTCCCTCCAGGATCTCCTAACTGTGAGATCCTCTGTTTGCACAAGAAGTCTCTACTGAGGCCATGTTGCCATCAAGACTGTGTTATCTATGGAAGGAGGAAGGGGCACAATGACACTCAAGGACGCACAGCCTGGCAGCAAGTGCCAGGATCCATTTTCTTCAAATGTGATGTTCTTTATCTATTGAATCCTCTTTCTGAGTGGCCCCCCTCTAGACTGAGGCCGTGTCTTCTTCCTGTCAGAAATGGACTGGTCCCCAGTTTTTTTCTCACCCCAAGAAAGGCTCTGTCACACCCAGTTTAAAACTCTGTCACTCCAAACCATGCCACCATGTTACTTTAACTTTTTTAAAAGTCTACTTTTAATGATGGTTCTTAAACATTTTAACCTTCCTTCTAGCCCACCACCTACCAGAGGTAGTAGAAAAGAAAGAATATGGGAAAAGTGGACCTGCTTAGAAATGGTTCATTGGAGAAAATCCTATCTGCATTATCAGGAAAACAGCAGTTCAGTTCACAGGAGTCACCAGAAACAGCTCAATCCACTCCCAAACACTTCATAGATACACCAGGCCAGCAGTCAAGTTTGATAGAGTCGAGATAGCTAACACGAATCAGCAGTGGTGGCACTACCTAGCAGAGACAGGCAGGGCTCAACCTCTGCACAAGTCAGTAGGAGGGAGCAGCAGGAACACCCAGAGAAGTTCTCAGCTCAAAGCAGAGATGAGCTAAGATCAGCAAAGACACAAGACCACCAAGCCTTGAGCTATGCAAGCAAGCCGAGCTCCCTCCCATTGCCAGTCAAATCCATTTCATACTCCCTCCAAACATCATGTGCCCTCCACCAGTCTCGACTCAGCACATGTGTATGTCTTAGCACATGCATCTGTCTCAGCTGACATCACTCAGCCAATCAACTGGAGTCCACAGAAGTGTAAGAAGATGAAACAAGCCACAGCACGCCACCAGAAGTTTTTTGATGTGTTTCTATGGAACCCTAACCCTAACCCTAACCCTAACCCTAACCCT
>NW_022196897.1:150176335-150176774 GCF_008632895.1 Mastomys coucha
TCTCACATCTTGGACTCTAGGTCTCCTCCCTTCAGAAATAGGAATCCATTATGAACTCCTGGATTGGGGATCTTTTGGGAAGGAAGCCTATGGGCAGAGTGGTGCTTATGTGTATGATGCAAGATAGCTCTACAGATGGGAAAAAAATCCTGCCCAAGTCCCCAAACTGGAGAGAATAAATAAATCAAATGTTAACAAAAAGATGAGAAGGGAAGAGAGTGCTTTTGAGGAGATCCTTCTGTCCACCAGCACTTCCTCACCGCAGCCTGGGGTGCCTTACATGAGCTTAGGTTGCCATGCCTCCAATGGACCTTTTTGCCTAAGGTGGTGTGAGCAAGTTTCATTGAATTCGCTACCTGGAGTTTTGAGTAAGGTTTGTATTTGAGAATGGGGTATGTCTACTTCCTTGAGTATTAAAAAGACTGATTTGAGATCAACT
>NW_022196897.1:150176784-150178208 GCF_008632895.1 Mastomys coucha
AGGATCCTTCCATTGGGCTCCCCGTGGTGCTGTGAATCTTGTCTCCCTAGGTTTTCTGTCCCAGAGCCTAAGTTGGGAACTTGCTGAGCAAATAAGTGAATGTTGGAGAATGCTGGCTGCTCCCCACCTCCGTCTTATTATTACCAACTATGGTGGTTTGGATATGCTTGAGCCAGGGAGTGGCACTATCAGGAGGTGTGGCCTGGTTGGAGGAAGTGTGTCACTGTAGGGGTACGCTTTGAGACCCTTCTCCTAGCCACCTGGAAGACTAGCCTCTCCTGGCTGCAGTCGGATAGGATGCAGAACTCTTGGCTCCTCCAGCACCAGGACTGCCCACATGCTGCCATGCTTCCTGCCATGATGATAAGGGACTGAACCTCTGAAAATATAAGCCAGTCCCAATGACATTGTGCTTTATAAGAGTTGCCTTGGTCATGATGTCTGTTCACAGCAGTGGAAACCCTAAGGCATTAACTTTCAAAATATGGAAAAAATATTAAAAACCAGGTTGGTGATATTCATACACACTTATATACCTATATTGGAATGAACAATTAATAATTTGGGGTATCTAGATCAATGGTTGTTGAAACATTTAAAACCAAACTGCAGAAGGTATTTCCTTGAGGCTTAACAGTATACACTATGCAAATCTAATAATGAAAGTCCCCACCCAACATACAAAATGGTGATCATATGTTAGGAAACTGATGATAAATGCTACATGGGACCAATACTATAATTTACTTTTCTGTCTTCAAAGTATATTTGTAGCTAACTTTTGATGTAATTTCTTAAAAAACAAACACCAGCCCAACTTTACCATAGAGTAAGCTCTATAGCTCTATAGATAAAAGCATTCAAACAATGTTTTCATCCTTTGAAACCTGCAGCTTTAAGCCTATATTTTATAAAGGCATTTTTTGTAGTTGTTTGTGCAGGGTGTGCAGGGTGACAGGCTGGAAACCCAGACAGAAATTATGTCTTGAGTATTCTTTGTTCTTCCAGAAACCTCCGTCTTCCTCTTAAGGTTCTTAATTGGGTGGATGAGGCCAACTCACACTGTAGCTGGGGGTCTCCTTCCTGGGTCTTTACAGTTTCCGACTCCACTCAGGTCTAGACTCTCTCATGCACAAAGGCTTGTGTATGTGTGGCAGGGTGTGTGTGCGTCTGTACGTGTGTGTGTGTGTGTTTGTACCTGTATATGTGTGTGTGTGTGTGTCGGGGAGCAGAGACAAAGTGTTAGGGAGGGAAGGACAGGACATCAGCCTCCAGAAGACACTTTGGGCAGGTCCTCCTGCCCCCTGCTGTTATCCCAGTGTCAAATGAATTCCCTCTCACACATACCCTTGAGCTTGCTGGAACTTTCTACAAGGCTTCCAAGTGTTCTGAGAGCCTGAAATAAATGCCTGTGAGAAAGAAGA
>NW_022196897.1:150178219-150179405 GCF_008632895.1 Mastomys coucha
AACACCAACCTTAGGAATTTTCCACTCTGTTCTGCATGTAATAGTTAATATTTGAACTAGCCAATCATTTATGACCACACTAATCCCTTTGTTCCCTCAGACCTTTTCCCTATATAAACCCCTAACTTTCAAGCCTCGTGGTCGGCTCCCCTATCTCCTGAGTGAGATAGGTGTGGTGCCGAACCAGAGTGCTCTGAAATTAAAAAATACCTCTTGTAATTACATCAAGGACGGTCTCTCGTGATTCCTTGGGTGTACGTCCTCCCGAGATTTGAGTGGGGGTCTCCCCCAGGGGTCTTTCAAAGAGCACTGGCTGCTCTTCCTAAGGTCCTGAGTTCGGATCCCAGCAACCACATGGTGGCACACAACCAGCTGTAATGAGATCGGACCCCTCTTCCGGTGTGTCTAAAGAAAGCTACAGTGAATTATGCTGGAGCGAGTGGGGCAGGCAGAGGTCCTGAGTTCAGTTCTCAACAGCAACACACATGATGGTTCACAGCCATCTGTACAGCTACAGTGTACTCATACACATAAAATAAATAAAATAAATCTTTAAAAAAGTCAAAGGGTGTGATGTTATTTACTGTAATTACTTCAACTCAGGCATGTGAAGGAATTTGTCTATATTTGAGATAAGGCTGGATTCTATGTCATTTTAGTTGAAGAGAGGATAATTACTGAAAATTACATCTCCTGCCAACTACTAGGGATGGCATCAACAGCTCAGGTACAGGTTTGCTGTGTGCCCAGTGCCAGCTCGGGTAAGGCTTGCTGTGTGCCCAGTGTACTGGTAGGAAGGATTTTGTTCCAGGAAGGTTGCCCAGTTTGCTGAAGGAAGCAGAAAGCCTTGCACGAGGTGATAGAACGCGTCCCTGTTTAACAGCAATTATTTATTGGCTCACAGTGTCATTGTGTTAGTAACTACAGCAGCCATAATTCAACAGCAAAAATAGTCCTGCTGTGTCGTACTTCACGTGGCTGTCCAATAAAAACGCACGTTTATTGCAGTGGAGCTTAAAGTGCCCATGTCTCATCAGAGAGGAGAACGAATTGCTCTTTGGATAATATCCTCTCCCCAGAGAAGAGTAAAGTTGACAGAGGACTCACAGCTGCTGGACTTTCTTTCTTTTTCTTTAAGTATTATTTTAGTCATGCAAGTGTGTTGTCAGCATCTGTGCCTGTGCAC
>NW_022196897.1:150180821-150182375 GCF_008632895.1 Mastomys coucha
ATAAAACTTTTTTTAAAAAAAGATTACAAACAAAAAAAGAAATAAAAAAGAAATAAAATAAAATAAAAATAAATCTTTAAAAAACAAAACAAAACAAAAAAAGAACATGCAGAAATACTGGAAATAAAAAAAGAAGGAGAAGCTGAAGACACATTATCTAGCGCCTCTGTGTGACAAGGTTGAGGATCTTCCTCTTTGTTGCTGATCTTACTACTCGACCCCCAGCTCTAATTCCCTCAAGGGCAGATCCTGATGACATGGAAACTTACTTTGTTACTTTGTTTCTTTTTTTTTTCCCTGAGGCTGGTAGGGAGGTTTCTCATACTCCATGAGAGAATTAACTCTTTTTACCTCGGTACAGGTCTCCCAGACAGGAGACTTTGTATGGAGTCTCAGAGGTGGGAAAAGATGTGGAAGAATTTTCTCTTGAGTAAAATGCCTGATCCTAATAACCCCGGGCAAAGAGTTAGAAATTATATACCCATTTCTTTAAGACAGAGGAATTTTTTTGTTTTTTTATTTTTTGAGGCAGGGTTTCTCTGTATAGTCTAGCTGTCCTGGAACTCACTCTGTAGACCAGGCTGGACTCAAACTCAGCAATCCACCTGCCTCTGCCTCCCAAGTGCTGGGATTAAAGGCGTGAGCCACCACTGCCTAGCAAGATAAAGAATCTTAAGCAGGCGTGTGCTCAGTACACATGCACCAATTGCTCCTTCCTTTTGCATTGTCTATTTTTGGGGAAGATTTTCTTCCTTCTGACTGGAGGATTTTAGTAAAAAAAAAAAAAAACAAAAAAAACCCAAACAAACAAACAAACAAAAAAAAAACAAAACAAAAAACCTTATTTGTAGTGACTATTTATTATGGAAGACTGGTTATTAAAAAAATGTCAGGACCAAGTTATCAGAAATCAACAAAATAACATGTCCACAACTTTTCAAAATATTAACAGAAGAAAGCATATAAAATGATGCTCTATGAGAAGTCACATATCCTGCTGAGGCTTATGGGAAAATCAATGCTTTGGCTTCATAAGTACAGCATAAGTTACTAGGTTCTGAAAAAAGAAAAAGACAGAGGAACTTTGTAAAATTAGCCAGGGACTGAATGAGTTGTCTTTTGCTTTTGTAGGAAGTCAATCGCCTGATAGTGGATAGAGAGGCGAAATATCTATTGTTAAACAACTGACATGTTATCAACTGCGGCATACCAGACAGCCATAGTTCTTTTAGGGGGAAAAAGGGAGATATTAATGATTACATCTGCCTCTATGATGCTACACTCAAATGCTTTTCCAAGTTGGACATATTCTGAGGTAGGGACCCTTTAAGTGGTATGGCCTGGTGGTAGTTGTCATGTGCGTAACACCTCCAGAAACAATCAATGTGTATCTGGCATAATTGGAATTATTCCTTTGGGATAAGCTGGTGCCGCCATTTTTTTTTTCTGTACATACTGCTCTTGAGTTTGACATGTGTTGCCACCGCTGTGTGATGTCATTCACCTAGAGGCTCTAAGTAGATTTGAAAATGACTGACAGTACATTCCCAAGCC
>NW_022196897.1:150182386-150185103 GCF_008632895.1 Mastomys coucha
TGTGTGATGTCATTCACCTAGAGGCTCTAAGTAGATTTGAAAATGACTGACAGTACATTCCCAAGCCTCCAGCACTGTAAGAGAGATAAACCCCTTTTCTATATAAAGTATCTAGCTTCAAGCAGTTGGCTATGGCACCAGAAAAGTGTTATTACATAGGGATGTATTTTTTTTTGTTTTGCTTTAATATTAATACACATTTAATTCACTAATAAGAGGGGTCTATGAGACAGAAGAACTCAAGGTCAGCCATCCAAGTTGGAGCCAATGTCATGGTATTTTCCCGGACTTGGTTAAGAAACGTTTCCATCTAAGAAGAGAAGAATCAGAGATAGGAACTGTTGTAAGCTGTTCTGAGAACATGGTTTGGGAAGTCACTGCCACCATGGCCTGAATCCTACTAGGATTTAGTTCTCCCAGGAGAACTGAGCTATGCTGTCTGTCAAAGAGTTAGGGAATCTAAGGCTGGAGGATTCTAGGCAATTCAACCATGAAATTATGATCTTGTATCCCTTTACTTTTCAACTGAAATGTGAAGTTCAATAAACTGAGAAAAGGGGCAGTTAAAAATAATCATGGCAAAAAAAATTAGTTATAGTTGTGTGGCTTAGAGGTAATGCTGTCCAAAGGGTCACATTATACAGGGAAGTCTGGTGTCCATTTCAAGCAGGGGGTTATGTACCCCAGGCTGACCTCAAACTCTCTACATAGCTAGGGATGACACGGGATTCATAATCCTTTGGTCTCAACCTCTCAAATTCTAGGATTACAGGTGTGGGCCATTAGTTCTTGCTTGAGTATTTATAGGTAACCCCCAACTTAAAAGCTCTGACTAGTGTTTTCCATGGGTGCTGGGCACTCAGCTCTCTCTAAACAGAGAAGATGGATCCAAAGGCAGGTTTCTGGGGCAGCACGGAGTACAGCGGGTCTGGGGGCACTCACTTCAAGTCAAGGTTGTCCAGGGTTCCACACACCGCGTCTGACAGTAGTAGAAACAGCACTTTTTGGTGCCCTTGCAGCCTTTATCACGTTTGCATACGGGTAACAGGACAAACGGGCATTCAAGAAGGAACTCCGGGCAGTACCCTGGTTTCGTTGTAACTGTGGGGGGGAAAAATGCCTCTGAGTAAATAGGAAGCACTGGTGGGACCACTCCGAGGACCAGGTAGCTGGTTCCACAGAATTAGAGGAAAAGTCTCCCCCTACCCCAGTACCCCAGGACCATGCTGCATCAACCTAGTTTTCTAGTTACTGTAGGCTGCACCATGCTCAGGCAAAGGAGGGTGCTTGTTGTGAACAGTAGGAGGCTGCTTGGCTTCATCTCCTGAGAGGACTGACTGTTTCGTGAACATGGAGAGGAGATGTCTGAATCTGCGCTGGGCTGGGCTGTGGATAACCAGCAAGGGAAGCTGGGGTCAGAGGCCAGGAAAGCGGAAGTGCATCAGCCGGATCTGTCAGAAGAGAGGAAGTGAACCGGAAGGACTTAGCTGGTTCATTTCAAGCCCCACCTCTAGAATGAGAATGTCCTCTTCTTAGGGTCTCGCAGGGCTAGCTTGGCACTTCCTAATTTGCAAATTATGCTATAGGTTCAGGCACCAAGAGAATTTGTTGTTCAGAGACCGTGTGGGCCTAACCAACCTACTCTTTTCAGGTAGCCAGAAAAAAATTGAAACACCACTTCCCAAAATACTGCTCAGGTATGGGTGCACAGGAGGCTTGTTAATGCTTAAATGAAGATGTTTTAGGACAAAGAGATTCTCCATGCTTGCAAAAGCCTGTGAAAATGATCCTTACAAAACACTGGACAAAGGCACTTCCTCGTTCTGGACTCTGAAGTGACCACTGGACACAAGGCCATCCTATGGTGTCCTAAACACCGAATATGGCTATAACTTTAGTACTCTACTTCCATGTCGTCACTTCCTCCCCCTCCATTAAAGTAGCCCTGAACCCAGCCCAGCCTTGAGTGGCCTCTTGCTGTGTGGTGGATCAACTTCCCTTAGCCCCAGAGTTGCCTCCAACAAACCTGCTTTTGTATTTATAATTCTGCTCAGTTGTATTTATCATACCGCACTTTGGAGAAATCATTCAGCTAAGAACCTGGAAGGAGATGAGCCTCAATCTAGTGGTTCCTAGAAGCTGGTAGCAGGGCCCTCTCTTTTCTGCCATGGCTTTCTGCTTGACCACATCGACTTCAGTTTGTGGGTACATTGCCTTTCTTGTTAGCCCTGGTGTCTGCCTAGGTACCAGGTGCCTATGGGGACTTCCTCTACCAAGAGTCGTGGCTGCACTGGAAATGCCTACAAGGGAACAAGAAGACAGGGGAACTCTCGGCAGCTTGAGGAAATCTCTTCCCAAGATTTCATCCCCCCATAATACGACCTTGCCCCTGAACTAACCTTGAATTCACTCTGCAGCTTTGCAAGATGAGCAGCTCTTGATTGAACCCTCATTCCCAGTCGCCTGTGGGCTGTCAAATTTTAACTGTCTCAGACCATATGCTCAAATCACTCGGTTTTTCTTTGTTCTGTGGCCTGGCCAAAGCACACCTTGGACAATGAGACACCAGAAGGGCACCTTTCACTTTACTATTCTTTGTGACTTACAAAATTTTTACAAGTATACTTGTAAAGTGGTAACTAAGTCTATGATTTAACCTGGCATGATTCTGAGTTATCCAGTCCTCCACTCTTACACATCAGGAGTGCAAAATCAGT
>NW_022196897.1:150187647-150188249 GCF_008632895.1 Mastomys coucha
TGCCCTGTAGGCTTAAGAGTTTTTCAAACCTATTTTTAATAAGGGTTTTATTATTTATTTATTTATTTATTTATTCATTTATTTATTTATATGAGTACACTGTTGCTGTCATCAGACACACCAGAAGAGGGCATCAGATTCCATTACAGATGGTTGTGAGCCACCATGTGGTTGCTGGGAATTGAACTCAGGACCTCTGGAAGAACAGTCAGTGAGCTTAACCGCTGAGCCATCTCTCTAGCCTTTAATAAGGGTTCTGAAACCCTTAACCTCCCTTCTAGCCCACCACCCACCAGTCGTAGTGGAAAGAAAAGGTTAATAGAGCAAAGGAGGATGTGGACCTGTTTAGAAATAGTTCTTTGAAGCAAATCTGATCTGTATTGTCAGGATATCAGCAGTCCGGTTCACAGGAATCAGCAGTGGCAGCTGGATCCGTGATCCAGAAGAAACCTGGAGGCTCTGCCAATTGACCTGAATCCAAGGAAGCAGCAGAAAGCCACAGGAACCCTGCCAGAATTTTTTTTTTTGATGCATTTTTTTTTTCTATGAAGTCACAACAAACGACGACCAGCAAAGAGTGGTAAGGTGAACCAATACCATCC
>NW_022196897.1:150189358-150195300 GCF_008632895.1 Mastomys coucha
TTTTCTGGCCATGCCTGTCTGCCTGGTGCCTTTACTTGGCCATGGTATTGTCAAAATCATTCTGTAAGCTTTTACCTAAGGATTTGTAAATTGCTCATTAGGTATGGTTTAAAACCTGTGTAATCTGCAACAATATTTGGCTTTAACCTTATAAGAAAAGGTTTATAATTAAAAATTTATACATGAATACATATGTATGTAAACTTGGGTATAACTCTCTATATATGCATATAACTTTGATGAAATTCATTAAAATATATAGAGAGATAAATATATTTACTATGAAAATAAATGTTTTTAAATAGCAACCATATGGCTTGCCTTCATCTTGACTGGCAACCTCAAGTGACCTCATGACTTGCAACCTCTTGTGTGATTTCCCATCTTAAGGTGACCACATTGTATAAAGCTACAATGTAAATTTTAAGCTACAATTGTAAAACTTCTTAGTCCTAATGTACTCCTTGTTTGTTATTGTATCTCCCTTACACTAAGAAAGCAACAAGAAGTCTCAAATATTTTAAGATGGTATGGATTTTTGTAAGATGATGATAGAAATTCAAGTTTATATTTGCTACAACATACTGTATGTGAGGCTGAAATTTCAAGGTTATAAAGGTCTATTCAAATTAACAAAAACTAATTTGATATATATATATTTGCTAATTGTTCAACACTGAGCTGTAGAAAGTACAAATAATTAGCAACATATGTTTAATGAATTAGGTATATTTAATAATCAAGATCTATAAACCCTAAGATATAATGAGGTTCAAAATTGTATCTGTCTAGATTTTTGTCTTTTAAGCGTTAGCTGTTTGGATAAACCAAGCTATACACTGGCCACCTATAACAGTGCAATACAGTAGGATCAGAAACTTGCTAGTCTCTCTATGGACTCTATCTATTATTAAATGTTTTATTTGATACTAGAAGATCTTCAGTTCAAAATCCTGATTTTTAAGGCTCAAACCTAACAGGGATAAACCTTAAAGTCCTTGTCTTATGAAAGCTTCTAAATTATTGTAAATTGTTAAGGATAATTAAGAAGTGCAATTAATAGCCAATAACCTTATAAATATGGTTTTTTAACCATATAAAAACTCTTTAAAATGTTCAAAACTATATTTGCAGTTCCACAAAGAACTGACACAATTAATCACAGGGATGGGCTTTATTTAACCTCCATACATGTTTTGAAAGTTAAGCCAAAATAACTATAAACAAGCAAAGTGTGTCTATTTAGATATCCTTTAGATAGGCTTGTCATCCTTAAACACTTCAGAGATCTGCAGAATATGGCATTTAAAATGTTTAATACAAACAGTTTTTGTAGTAGACATGCCAGCCCCTAACAACATGCCTAATCTCCCCCCAAGAAGACAGGAACAGAAGAACCTCCACATGAAGCCTGCTTTACAGCTAGAAAAGCTGGCCATTGGACTTGTAGACTTCCCTTGGCCTGGACTGCTGACAGCACACTGTTCAAACTGTGCATAGGCAAGACACTGAGAGCTGACTCACTCGCTTTGTCTAGACAAAAGTAGGACAGTCCTTCCAAAATTCCTGCTTCTCTGTCAGATCTTCTGGGCCTGGCATTTGAAGAAAGAGGTCCTGCCAAGCACAGAGGAACATTGCGTGACTGACTGTCCAAGTCATATTTAATAGACCTAGAAGCTGCTTGGTCCCACTTCCTGCTTACTCAGGTGAAATTTATCCTTCTCAGGTCTCTGATGGGTGTGAAGACTAGACTAATGAAAGATTTACCAATTCAACAGCAGAACCCAAGGTTTCAGCTGCCTTCTTAGACCTCTTGTGTAAAGTTCAGGCTTCAAGCCTCCCTCTCCTAGAGCTGCCAAACCAAGTCTGGACTCAGGCTACCTTGTTACCAGACTTAAAAATCAGGTTTCAAAGTAACCTTTTACTATTCCTTTGTCTAATGGAACTCACTTTACAGTGACTCCTCCCAGCAATCAACTCCTTGTGTCTCATGGGAAACAACTGGATAGAAAAAAAAAAAGATGTAAAACTTATGTCAGGTTTGAGGATACAGTAGCTTGAGGTTCTAAGAAAGTGTTTGAAAGTTGGCAAAACCAACTTATAAAGGTTGGAGGATATGAAAGCTTAAATGGTGATGAGAAAGTGATTTAAGATATACAAAAGGAATTTAAAAATGCTTTAGACTCCCTCCTTGATATACTCCTGTTGTATTAAGACCTCAAAGTTCACATCTTGAACACTGATCAGTGGAGTTCTGATAAACTATTCGTCTAACTCTGCTGAAGCTTTCCACTATGCAATCCACCGTTATCATAGCCACAAGCTCAAGATTTTAAACTTCTTTAGGTTGTCCCCTTTCCCTGATTTTGGGATTCTCCTCCCCTAACTGCCAAGACCATGGGCTTAAAAGTTTCAACTGCATACCTAAGGAAAAATTTCTCCCTAAACTCCTTAACTTTATTTTAACAACAACAAATATATATACATACATATGTGTGTATACACACACACACACACACACACACACACATATATATGTTGGGGCAAGTGGACCACGCCACCAGACAGAAGATCTGGTGAGGTTGAGCATGCTCAAACCCTGGGGAAATCTCAGAATTGAGAACAGTAGGCATGGAGCAAGCTCCCTGCAAAACTACCTGATCTGGAGCATGTGACCACGACACCCTACTGAAAGGACTATATCAGTCAAGGAGCATAAAAACCTGGAGTTCCCATGCTAAAGAGGTATCTAGTAACGCCCGAGTGTCCAGCCCATAAGATTCCCTTCCAGGACATTCATTCATTCCCTCAAAGGTATTTAATCCCTAGTTCATCCTGAATTAGGCATATACATTCATACTCACCATCAAATAAAACAGTTTGGACAAGCAAGGACCATCTCCTTTATCAAGGATCACGGTGTGGTGGGGGGTTGCTTTTTGTGGTAAAGAGCCCCACCTAAATCTCCTGGGGAAGGCCTTCTTTCTTCCAGCCCCTCCATACTCTGGGCTTTCACTTGGAACCAAATCAGATTCCACCCCTTGTTGCCAGCTCAGTCATCCCCTTCCTGCCTGACACCCTGAGGGGAAGCATGATCCTGCAGAGATCCCTGTCCCAACTTCCAGTGGTACCCTAGAGGCACATGGGTACGAAGGAGACTTGGAACCACAGCATCCATCTCCGACTGCACTGTTTCTGAGACTGCACCCAGGGAAACACGGACTGGGACCCCTGTTACACAGCCTGTGTTCTGCCTTCCCCGAGTGGCTTGCCGGAGGAGCTTGGGCCCTGTAGCGGTGAGGCAGACATGCAGTCCAGCTTATATCTGTTCCAGAATCCTGCCAAGCCCAGGTATTTCCTCAGAATGTTCATCCAGGACATCTCCAGCCTTACCGGCTGCTTCAACTGGGCCTTTACTTTCATAGCCTTGCATGGTTCCACAGAGCATCCCACAGTGAAGCAAGCCAGTTCTCCCATATCGAGTCACTCTACAGACTGTCTGAAGAACTCCTCCAATACAACCAGGACACATTTCTATTCTACTCTTTCTGGCAGTCTTCATTCATTACATGGCTAGCCCCGTTCATAGGGCCAGTGGTAATAACCTATTTTTGCTCCTGGCACCTTGCTTCCTCTGCTTCTTGAAGGATCCCATCTGCGAGGTCTCCAGAGTAGGCATTCACCAGATGCTCCTGAGCCCCTATATCCCTGCCTGAGCCCCTATATCCCTGAGCCCACAGCACCACCTACTCCTGACACCCCCTCCCTTTGACATTCGGGCTCAGCTAAAAATAGTCAGATTTGAGTTCTTGACCTAGTCTGAGCTATATAGTTAAAAGGGTGGCAGAAGGAAAACATAAAGAAAAAGAATATTAAACTTACAGCCAAATTTAACAATGTAATTGTGGTCTATAAGTCAGTCATGTGGGCACTGGTAGGGTAACCATGTTCAGTGGACAGTCTCACAATCATTAGCATATGGGAAGCATAAATTTGACTTGGTGTGATAGTAAAATGTGAAAGGACTCAGAAGACAAGTAATGGGGTAAATGACTGGGAAGTAGTTCAGGCCAGCACGGTTGGGTTAGTGTCGAAACTATCTGCCTAGTTCTAGTGCTTGCAACTTGTTAATAAATACAAGGTCTCTGTGACATTTATTTGGGAACAAGGGGGGCATAGAAAAGCCACCAGAAATACTTTTACAGTCAACCAACAAAAAACAAAACAAAACAAACAAACAAACAAAAAAAACCAAGCGAACAACAGCAACAAAACCCCAAACCAACCAAACAAAAACAAAGAAAAAAACTCAGATCAGCACAACTATATGTATCCACTTTGTAGCTTTGACTCCGATAAGGGGCATTGCCATGAATATCCTTGCACATTTATTTTTGAGAACGTAAGTGTGATGTAGTTTGTGGTGGAAATGTTCTTTAGCATAGGGGAAGATTTAGGGGTGCCCCCACCCCTGCTGAAAGGCAAGGAGGGGCACCTTCACATAATCTCCCTGCAGCCGAGAGCATGACCACTCCATGAAGGAGGGGGCACCTTCTGACAGTCTCCCTGCAGCTGAAGACGTTATGTCTCCATGAACCCATGATGTTTTGGAAGTAATTCAAGGCTACTGAGAGTTGTGCATGCAAGGATTAAAGAAACACACCTTATGCACCTGGACATGGGGAAAGAATATTTACTGTAAGATATGAAGAAGTGGGCATGCTTTTGCCGTGAGAAAGTGCTCAGAAACTGTGCTACACGATTATTGTTAAATTCTATTTTTTAGCCTTACTGTGTTTTTCTATAAAAGATCTCTCCCATTAAAGGCTTATTGCCATTGCCAGCAGAGTGGTGGTCCTCTCGTTCTCATTCAGTCACCCTCTCTACTTCAGCCTCACCCTTGTCGGCTGGCTCTGACAGTAGTTAGAGATGGAATTCTGGATTGATGGGGTAGAGGGCACAGAGAGTAGACATGTTCTACTGTCATGAATGTGGCACGCAATTCTCCAATACAATGTAAAACAATGTTAAAAACACTGATGTATGAGAGATCCGTTGCTCCTCACTCGTAACTTCAACAATGCTGTTTTGCCATTTTAGGAACTGTTCTGGGGCCACCTAATGGGATTTCTCCCTGTGTAACTTTGTACTTTCTTTATGACAGGTTATGTCCGTTGGATTTTGTCAACTTAACATAATCTAAAGTCATCTGATAAGAGGGGACCTCAGTTGAGAGAATGCCTCCGTCAGATTGGCCTGTGGACATGTCTGTGGAGGCATTTTCTTGGTTTATGATTGATGAGGCGGGGCTCAGTTCATTGTCGATGGTGCTACTCACTGGGTAGATGGGCCTAGGCTTTGTCAAAAACTGGGCTGAGCAATTCAGGGGAAAGAAGCCAGTAAAGAACATTCTTCTATGGTTCTTGTCCTGACTTCCTTTAATGACACACCATGTTTGGGATGTGTAAGCTAACTAAGCTATTTTGTGGTGGTTTGAATGAGAATAGTCCCTATAGGATCATATGTTTGAATCCTTGGTTGCCATTTGGTGGAACTATTTGGGAAGGATTTGGAGGTGTGGGCTTGCTGGAGGAAGTATGTCACTGGGGGCATGCTTTGAGCTCGCTCTCTCTCTCTCTCTCTCTCTCTCTCTCTCTCACTTGTTCTCTCTCCCTCTCCCTCTCTCTCTTGTTCTCTCTCCCTCTCTCTTGCTTTCTCTCTCTCTCACTCTCACTCTCGCTCTCTTTCTCTCTCTGCCTGGTGACTGTGTCTCTAGATGTAAGCTCTCAGATACTGCTCTAGCACCATGCCTGCCTGCTGCCCTGCTCCCCACCACAATGGTCATGACTCTCTCTAAAACTGTGAACCCCCATAGGCTCTTCCTTCTGTAGGTTGCTCTGGGCATAGTGTCTCCTTACAGTAACAAAGAAGTAACAAAGGCA
>NW_022196897.1:150195310-150213532 GCF_008632895.1 Mastomys coucha
GTGTTTGGTCCGTGTTTTATCACAGCAACAGAAATCTAGAACAGAAATTGAGAGCAGAGAGTAGACTCTTGCTGTGGTGGACTGGACCTTTTTTGTGGGGGTGGGGGGAGATAAAGAGTATAGAAGCATTTTGCAGCTTTGGGTTGGGAAAGCCATTCAGTACTTAAAGCTCAATGAGTTGCTATGGAAGTTTGGAAAATAGGGATATTGACACAGGTACAGCTGCCTACAGCCATACTATTCTAAATATACCCCATCTTGATTGATCTCTGAAGCTAAGCAGGGTTGGGACTCGCTAGTACTTGAATGGTAATAGGTACACGCAATGGAGACATGACTTCTGAAGCTTCAGGGGGAAGCAAAGACTATCTGGGGCTTTTTATGTAATACATTAGAATTAACAATCTGTGGAAGAAAAAAACGATGCATCACTGGGACAGTCAATGTTACTTAGCTAGGGCTGAAGAATCAGCTCTGGTTAATAAGAGACCACGTTGTTGAGGAGGTACCGTTAGGGGAGGATTTCTTCAGAGTCTACACATGGAAGCTGTGGTCTTGCTGTCTGCAGCCAGGCTTGGCACTGTGCAAGGGTTTTCCAGGTAGTGATGGTTTTGAAGGAATAAAGGGGTCATGGAGGGCAGTTGAGGCCTGACACTGAGTGGCAAGGTCAGAGTCTCCACGAAGATAGTCTGGAAGAGGCTACTGGGGAAGGTCCAGTCTCACCGCAGGGAGGACCCTGGACTAAAAGTGTCATGAGAAAGATCTGAGGCTTCGCATGGGGAGGCAGGGTCCGAGTCCCCGAAGAGAGGCCAGGAGGCTATTGGTGAGAGCGGAGCTCAGTTTCAGTGAAGATCCCAGGAGACTGGAGATGCCAGAGCTGCGGGGCAACCATTGAGGACAGTAGCAGCCTCTGGAGTGAAGCTGTCCTGAGTCTACAAGACAAACTGTCCGTGCTGTGGATGGCAGCCCTGGAGGAGTGGGTTTTGGCAGCTTTGGGGAAACTCAGATGGCTGTATCTTCACAGGTTTATTTCTGGTTCTTCTGTTTCCTCCCATTGGCCTGGATGTCTGTTTTTGTGCCAGTGCCGTGTCCTGATTCTATGGCTCTGTAGTTGCTTTTCTTTTAGTCTCTATTTAATGCATGTCCTCCCTGATCTTTAGTATTTCTTGCCAGGCACTGCTTTTGAGCTTGGTGAAAAATGTTAAGTCCATTTTTTTTCCTCCCAGCACCTGCTCCAGGTATGATGATTCGGAGACTAATTACTTACTGATAAATGCCTAGGCCATAACTTTGGCTTGCTCTCTGACTTGCTCTTAACTTATTATCCTTTTTATTCTAGCCTGGGTTCAGCTACCTGCGGGTTAGTAACCATCCTTCAGCCCTGGCTTGCTTCTTCCTCAGCATCTGGCTGGTGAGTCTCCCCTTTATTCTTTCTTGAGTTCCAAAATGATGCTCTCATTTTAAATTCCTTACCTGATCTTCACAGTGACTCACTGTATAAACTCCAGTAGCTGTGATTTTTCCTTTAGAACTGCCTTAGCTGCTTTGCAAAGGTAAGGTTGGGTTCTCATTTTCATTTTGTTCTATGGATGCTCTTCCCCTCATCTCTCCACCCAAGAATGTATCATGGAAGTCTTTGAGCATAGCTCCTGACCTCTGGTTTCACTCTACTGTGATCTGACAATATACAAAAAATTATTTTAATTACCTTTTATTTATTAAGATTTGCTTTGTGACCTACTATACATACATATATATGTATATGTATATATAATTCTCCTGAAAATAAATTTGACTGGGTTGACTATCCCATAAATACCTGTTAAATATATTCGATCTCCAGTATAGTTTAATTCTGAAGTTTCCTTTTGACTTTGAGTGTGGCTGAGAGTGGGGTATACAATCCCTCCCTAGCATCCTGTCTGGACCCGCCTGACTCAGATTGCCCTCTTATTGTCTGCTATTTGAAATTGGGTGTCTCAGTGTTTTGTGCATATGTATTTACAATTGTCATATCTTAATGATTTGTTCTCCTTATTAACTTGCAGAGGCCCTCTTTATCTCTTTGGTTTGAAGTCTCATTTGTCAGGTATCCGATACGGATTGAGCCATCTCTGCTGTGGTGGACAGACAGCATCTTCAGACTATGATCCAAAACACACCTTTCCCTCCCTACACTCTTGCATCTTGTCAGGTCAATGAAAAGTATTTAATAATTAACTCATTCCTCTCATGAAATTAATCCTTCCCTGTGTTTTCCATAATAGAATTTCCTTCCTCTTTTGTGAGCATTCTTTCATATTTTGCAGTGCAGGGTGGTAAAACTTCCATATTTGTAAAATCCCAGCCTAAGGTAGTTTTTTTTTTTTTATTGCAACAGAAAATAGATAAATACACAACACTTTATTCCTTTATTTTGTACTCATATTAACAAGCACTTAAATTTTGGTTTTCGGATGGGCCTATCGGAGGAGGAGGCCAGCTATCCTTGACTACATCACATGTGTCTTCTCAGGTTTGTCTAGAAAGAACAGAGATAAGAACAGATGTAAACGGTGCTGGGGACATGCTTCTGGGTCACCTGGTCACCATGCTCTGGGTCCTGCTATGCGCTCTCTATCCATGAACACTGCGATGTGCTGTCAGCAAATTAAGGGCTAAGAGTAAGTGGCTCTGTAAGTGCCAAGTAAGAAATTACGATTTCAAAATCCCTTTATAATTTAAGGTATTAAGTGTGAAATGCTTCATTGTTATAAGATGTGAAAAGAGGCCACTGACAATAAGCACAAGAAACACTCAGTAGCAGTTGAGGAGCTTAGCGATAATCCTATGCAGAGGTGGCATACAAGAATGGCCGATGCCCACCCAGGCAATGAGGGCGCCTTTTCTGAGGAAGGAGGCAGTCTCTGGATCATCCTAATTAACTTAGATGCTTTGACTGCCGTGCTGTCTAGAGCTACACACAGATCACATCTGCCTAGAAGGCAAGTGACTCCACGCCCAGGTTCTAGAAGGAGCATGTCGAGTAGCGTCATGAGGGCTGCTTACCTAATCGGCGTTCTCCCATGGTTCCATACAGCGCTTCTGACAGTTGTAGAAGCAGCACTTTAGGGAGTCCTTGCAGCCTTTATCACGACTGCATTTGGGTATAAGGGTAAAGGGACAGGAAAGATGAAACTCTGGGCAATACCCAGGTTTGGAAACATCTGCAAAAGAATATCACAAAGTGAGCCTTGGGGGCTGACAAACTGTGAACCTCCGCTTTGAGCATCAAGTACCAAGTGGTCCCTTGGACTTCTCTGAGGGAAGAGTCCCCTACTCGAGCCACCCCAGGAACACTGTGCCTCACCTTTCTTCTTCCTTAATTCAGGCCGAGCCATGTTACAGCAAAGAAGAATGGTCACCGTGAGTAGAGAGAGGCTAAGCAGCTTCATCTCCTAAGAAAACTGTGCAGGTGAGTGTGGAGGCCGGGTGTGGTTATGTCAGCTTCATGGGAGGGCCACCCTCAGAAGGACCTGTGGACAGCAGAATTAACAGCTGGACACAATGTTCTAGGGCTTGGGCGGGGTGTCCTACGACCTGGGCAGCCTGTCCTTTTCTTCAGGTTTGCTTCATTCAGGATCCTAGGAATCAGTAAGAGGAGATTTTTTTTTTTTCTAGACTGTGCATCAAGACTGGCCAACCCTTTTAACAATGGCTCTGTGGTTAAGAGCACTGGCTGCTCTTTCAGAGGTTTTGACTTCTATTCCTAGTAACCACAAGGTGGCTCACAACCACCTACAATGGAATCAGATGCCCTCTTCTGGCATGCAAATACAGGTGCTGACAGGACACTCACATATTAAAAACAAGCTGGGCAGTGGTGGAGCATGCCTTTAATCCCAGCACTTGGGAGGCAGAGGCAGGCGGATTTCTGAGTTCGAGGCCAGCCTGGTCTACAGAGTGAGTTCCAGGACAGCCAGGGCTACACAGAGAAACTCTGTCTCGAAAAAACAAAAACAAAAACAAAAACAAAAACAAAACAAACAAACAAACAAAAAACCCAATAACAAAACATAAATAAATAAATAAATCCTAAAAAGACTGTTTAATCTTCTCTTCTTACTGGACATGCAGAGAAACCAGGACCGCACCCCTCTGCACAGCCCTCGTCTAGGGCGCATTCCAAAGTCTCCCTCCCGCCATCAGCCTGTAAACCGCAGCCTTGCCATCACAGGCACGTGGGAGAATGGCCTCCGAGCCAGGCACTATTTAGACTTATCAAAAATGGCTTACTTACAAGGAACATGATTCTTAACTGATAGTTTATTTCTTAATTTCTTTTTAATGTCTTCATTTATATGTAAAAGCTGTTGTTAATGAAGTTAAAAAAAAAAACTTGAGGTCACTCTGGATCCATAAATATAAAGGCAGACAATGTGTGAGTTCTTTCTGTGTGCCTAGGAAACTGTGAGGTGCTTGTTATTTTTTAAAATTGAGAATCTACTCATGTGGACAGTGACCAAAATATAGCTTTTCTTTTATAAAATAAAATAATCTTATAAAATAAGCTAATCTTTTAAAAATGTGTATTTTTATTTCTAATTTCTTTCTTTCTTTGTTGTTGTTGTTGTTTGTTTGGTTTGTTTTGTTTTGTTTTTTGAGATAGAGTTTTTCTGTATAGCCTTGGTTGTCCTGGAACTCACTCTGTAGACCAGGCTGGCCCGGAACTCATAAATCCACCTGCCTCTGCTTCCCAAGTGCTGGGATCAAAGGTGTACGCCACCACCGCCTGGCTTTATTTCTGATTTCATGGATTATGTGCATCTATGTGGGTGAGCACTCGAGTCCAGATGCACCATGGAGGCAGGAAGAGAGCGGTGCATCCTCCTGGAGCTATGGTCGAGGCAGCTGGAATCAAGGCCAGGTCCTCTGCCAGAGCGGTATGGACTCCTAACTCCTGAGCTATCAGCTGACTGTACATCTTTTAGCTGTAATATGTGCTGCTAGTTTTCATCTCTGGGTCACCTTGACTTGTAGACTTCATTTTAAAGAAAATTTCTTTTTAGTTGGTTTAACCGGCCAGAAATCTTAAAATGTCCGCACTCTTCCTTTCAATGCTACTCTGGCCCAGAAGGCTTAGTTTTCAAAAGTTTGTTATTCGCAGCAATTTTAGAGTGCTCAAATATGAAAAAAATGATGCCCCATGAAAGGGAACTATGCTGTAACCTTGCTTTAAATTTAAAGTAAAAACTTCTTCACTAAAATGGATCCAGTGAATTTTGTTGTACTTAACAATAGATCGTGAGCAAATAGGTTTCCCCGCCCCTCGGAAACATGTGCTTGGTTGAAACATTTAGATTAAGTCAATGGGATGTTTCTTGTTAGTAGAGAAGTTAGGAAACCATGCTTATTTCCACATGAACTATAGCATATGTGAAATATCTGTGATGACACAGGTTAATAATTCAAGGATTCCAGCTTGACGGTTTCTACAATAACCCCACAACACAGGACAGCACTTGAGGACTGGGAATTTGGAGGCCATTCTTATCAGAACTATGAAAATTCTAACAACACACCGGGAAAGACAAACAAACAAACTCAAATAAACACCATTTTGGAAGTAGGGATGAAACTAAAGTTTTGCAAAGACACACGAGGCAAACGGGAATGTGCAACTCTCACCAAGACAAGGAAACCCCGTAGCGCTGTGCTTGTTATTTGTCTAGCTATGACGGCCATTAAAGCTTGGGCAGCAAGAGGACTCAGAAGGAAAGGGGGCTGTGGTCAAACCTCATGACCTGAGAAGGAAGCTCTGGAGCACACACAGTGAAAGGAGAGAATCCACTGCCACAGTCGTCCCCTGACCTCCACAGCTGCGTGTATGTCCTGTCCCCCCACCACATTGTAAGTCAAGGACCCAAAGCAGCAGCTGCCCCTGTAGTAGAGCTCTGAAGACCAGGAACCTGCAGCCTCTCCAGGAGAGGATTTTCTCCTTGATGTGGTCACTATTTTAACTATACAGCAGCTCCATCAGAGCCTGCATTCAGATCTCTTGGCTCCGTTGAGGGTCTGTGAAGGGAACACTGTCTCAAGAACACACCTTTTACCTCACAGGTATTTCAGGCTGTGCGCCCAGACGGAGCCACAAAAGCGAAGAAGAGAATGAGATGCTTCGGGGTTCTATTTGCCATGTGTGTGCACGCCATCCATCTGCTGGTACTTGCATGTCACACATCTGTCTATGCATATGTATCTATGTGCATGCTGAGGACAGACCAGAGGAAACTGGGTGCTAGCTGATTCATGACTGAACTTAGCCGCTGCGCAGCAAGACCATGCTATAAGGCTTGAAAACACAACTGTAAACACCTGGACATACAAGCAGGCACTTTCTGCAAAGGACTAAATAGCTCAGGGAGTTACAGCAAGTGATGGCAGATAGGAGCAGTTCACAGGGAAACAGACAGCCTATGGAATGGGAGGGAGGCTTTGCTAGCCACACATCTGTCAGAGGATTGACACCTGGAACATAAAAATACATAGAATGAATTAAACATTAAAAAAAAAAAATCTAGGCTGGGTATGGTGGTGTACGCCGTTAATCCCAACACTGATGAGGCCGAGGCAGAGGGTCCTCTCTGAGTTCCAGGACCATCTGGTCCACATAAGCCAGCCAGAGGTAGATGGTAAGACCCTATCTCAAAAACAAAACAAACAAACAAAACCACAAAATAACAAATAAAACCTCCAGGGAAGCTGTCCTCTCATCTGTTGTCAAAAGAAGCATAAATCACCAATCAATGTCCGGAAAACATCCAACATCTTTAGCTGCTCAAGGATGTACAGATCAAAATGACGTTGAGATTCCATCTCAGTACCGTAAGAATGATTCTCCTCATTAAAACAGGGACTAGGAAATGCCGGTGCCTGTTGAAGCGGCCTTCTTGCACTGCTGGTGGGGATGAAAATGAAACCAGACACCTCAAAAGCTAAAAGAGCAGAGCTACATTACAGCCCAGCCACATGGCTCCCCGAGGTCCACGCTAAGCAATCCCAGTCAGCAAACCACAGACACATGCACTCTGTTTGTCCAGGAATTTTTCAGAATAGTTGAAGAATAGAGTCAGCCTGGGGATCCGTGGACAGGTTGTGGCAGGATTGCTCTATAGGGCTTTATTCATACTTTAAAAATAAATGGGACTGTGTCACTTGCAGAGAATTGAGGCTGAATGGGAAGACAGGAGGATTATGGAACACAAAAGGAAAAAGCACACCTCATTGAGGTTGAGGCATGTTATCAGCTGAAGATCACGAGTCCTAGCACGATGATGAACAGCTCTTCTGGGAAGGCTGCCAGCGCCGAGGCAAGGAGCAGCTCATACAAATGTATTTTATGTTAAAACAGAAATGAACCATGCTTAAGGCCCAGGCCTGTGTGACCTATATGGCTTTACTCCTTTCGTGAAAATGTTCTGGGATCCTTACAAGACCGTTATGTTTGCTCACAGCGAAGCTATCCTAACGCCCACTGTCCCAGTGAAATAAAAGCTTTGCTTTTGTATTTGTAATCCTGCCAGTTATGCTCATCGACCACCCTGTGATTTCATGGAACCCTTTGGAAGGCCCTGACTTCAAAACCTACAGAATTGTGCATATGGCTGTTGTTCTGGAGGAGCCCCGCCTATGCCTCTGGGCGTGTCCTTCTTCTTTCTGAGGGACGGCCTTGCTCTTAACTCTTAAAAATTAAGGCTGAAAATATCCTTGAAACTTTTATTTTGTTTTCTGTGTAGGTGCTTGATCCTGGGTGTATGTATGCGCATCACAGACCTGTAGTGCTCAAGGAGAACAAAAGACAAATTAAATCCCCTGGAACTGGAGTTACAGATGGTTGTGAGCCATCATGCTGGGGATAGGAAGCAAGCCCGGGTCTACTGCAAGAACAGCTACTGCCCTTAACTGCAAACACATCTCTCCAGTCCCTTGGGGAAAATATCTTTTAATAAACTCTGCATTTCATACCAGCTCATCCTGAAATTCTGTTCTGTGGCAAGGCCAAGGATTCAGTTTAACCCACGTCAAGATCCCCCAAAGCCTGAAGGATCTCCTCAGCTGGTGGAGCTGGGTCCACGTGCCTGCTCCTGCTGCTGCCAGGACTGATTGAGTCCTGCAGGACTCAATCCAGACTCAAAAAGGCAAATACTGTGTTTTTGTTTTCCTTTTTCTCAACAGTGTCAGTGGGAGAATTTATCAAATGGAAGAAAAGAGTATGTGAACTCCGAGACAGGTCACATGGAATTGATGCTCTAAAAATATACACAACATAAAAGCAGATGTGGGGCGAGATGGAACCAGTGAGGACCTGCATAAGGTCTGTTAGTGAGGGATGACTATGAGAATGCACAGTAATGTATGTGCATGGGAAGACAAAATGAAACCTGTTGTTGTATGAGAGAATCCATCATGGAGGTAGGAAGGACAGTCTGGTGTTTCCTGTATACCCTTCCCCTACTCTCATTAGCATAACATGCATGAACATAAACTGGGAATGAGGGGGCCATATTCAAATAACTCTATCTAAGACCCCAACACTGGATACACAGACAGCACTGGACACACCTCACACATCTGTCTCCTGGCCGATACACACGATATAAGCAAGCATCTACATCAGTACCAGAAGGACTCATGGACTCCCTGCCCGAGTACCAGCTTGTGTCACAGCTGGGTGATGGTGGTTTTGGTTCTGAAAGCCTCAGGAGCAGAAAAGTCTCAGGAACTTGGGGATTTTGCATTTTTCTAGACCAATGTCAGTCTTGAGAGTCACAAAATTCCAGTATGCTGCTAAGCCAAGTTCAAAGCTCATTAGATTCCTTCTCTTTGCTCCCACAGAATGTGCTGCCCATGTCATGGCCTTAGGCTGTCTCCAGGACCACAATGGCAATAGTAGTCACAAACATAGGGATCATTGCTCACAGTCTGCAGTGAACTATTGAACAAACTTCCTGTGGAAAGACATTCTCAGTTACTGCCAGAATGCAAAGGCTGGAATACATGCTTCATCAACTCATGGTTTGGATGCAAGATAAAGATGAATAGCAATCAGGAAAACATGGCATTGCCTACTGGAGAAGATAAAATGCCAGAGACTGAACGCAAATATATGGGCAGTATTAACTCCACAAGAACTGAAAATATCTTTTAATTTGGAAGAAGCAAAATGAACTTTGGAAAAAAAAAGAAGGAAAATAATTCCAAATTTGATTGAAGAAATTTGTCAATCATGAAGAGATTCATGATTAAAAATTCATACAGAATTGCCTAAGATGGAAAGCAGTCATGTGAAATGATGGGTGTGCTGCTGTGAGCATTGTTAGGTCTGACTGAACAAAAGATAGACTGCTTGGGAATGCACTCATTGTGGAAGAAAAAGAAAGGAAGAGAAGTACTGCCCCGGACAACATGAAAAGGGCACAGGTGTGTGTCAGTGGTGTTCAAAAGGGAGTAGAGAAAATCATTTACATTCTAAATCTTTCGAGGAAGCAATCCAAACCCAAGGAAAGTCATAAAAGCCCAGATTCAGGAGATCAATGAAGGGTCAGTCCCACACCACAACGGACTCTGATCAAAGCTCGAAAGATCAAAGACAAAGAGAGGATCCAAAGGCAGTGAGTGAACAGAACACACAAGGAGACTCCAGTGGGAGTGGCAGGAGACTTCCTAGAGACATTGTTAGGGACAGGGTGAGATACTTTAGTGTTTCCAAAGGGAGAAATACGCAAAGTCAAAAATACTCACTCAGCAGGACTGTCTTCAGTAACTGAAAGAAAGATAAAACGCTCCTGTAGAAATAAAAACGGAGGGAGGGTGTTTCCACCAAACCTGTTTTTCAAGGAGGGCTAAAGGGGGTTCCTGAAGCTGAACAAAAAGGAAGTTAATCAGTAATCAAAGTTATCCAGTGTTTAGATGTGAACAAGCTGAAAGATAGCAACAGAAACGAGAGAAAGGAGGTGGCATCAGATAAAACAGACTAGTCCGCGGTGGCCTGAGACAATAAGAGTATGGGTATCCATGGTGACCTTACTAACTTGAGCTTTGCTAATCCTTTGAGGACCTGGATGGAAATAAGCAGAGGGGTTTAAAGGTCTCCCCCAGTCCATCAGCATGCCACACTGGGACACTGGCCTTCTTGTACCCTTGCACTAGGATTTACCCATGAAGAAGATGCAAGTATTCAAAACATGTTCATAGCATGATGTTGTCCAGAGTGACCCAGCTGAAGATGCAAACATCTAAACTGAAGGGAATTCAATGAAGTGCTGGGTGAGATGTGGCATCAGTAGACAGGACTTGAGTATCGTATGGATAAATTACATCTAAGTCATGTATAAAGTGCTCACAGCAAAAACATTACAATACATCAATTCATTTCTCTCAAGTTGCCTGGAGCAGTCTCCACACAAGGCCACCAAAAAAGTTCAGTGTGTTCACAAAGATTGAAATCACAAAGGTATCAGGAAGAAAAGGAAGAGAAGAAAATAAATAGAAAGAATTCAGATAGGTTCAAATAGTAAATGCTCACAAACACAACTAAAAAGGGAGAGTGGTTTGTGATTAGCGGAAGAGACCATTAACATAGCTTTAAAACCAAGGACAACATGTGTCTGTGAGATGGCCCACTGGTCAGAAGCACTTGCCGCACTTGCTATGCAAACCAATGGCCTGAGTTTGATCTCCAGATCCCATTGTCCACACACACACACACACACACACACACACACACACACACACACACACACTCAAAATAAAACATTTAACACACACTAAGGAAAATAACGGAGCCCAAAGCTGACAGTGAGGAGGAATAAGGATGAGGAGATTAAAGAACAAAGATGAGAGAGGGGAAGGGGGAGAGAGAGACAGGGGGTGGGGAGAGAGAGAGAGATTATGGATCATTTTGTTTCTGCCTTTTCTAAGTCTACCTTGTTTCTTCCTGTTTTCTTTTCTTTCTTTCCTTCTTTCTTTTCTTTTTTTTTTTTTTTTTTTTTTTTTTTTTAATTTTTTTGGGGACATGGTTTCTCTGTGTAGCCCTGGCTATCCTGGAACTCACTCTGTAGACCAGGCTGGCCTAGAACTTAGAACTTAGTCTTCTGTCTGCCTCTGCCTCCCAAGTGCTGGGATTAAAGGCGTGAGCCACCACTGCCCAGTAAAAGGATTTTTTAAAAAAAGTTATTAGCCTGTGAATTATCAATGAATTAATTATTGCATCCACATCTTGTATGATGTGTGTGGGGCATAGATACATGTGTCATGGCATGCACATGGGGGGATCCAAGAGCAAGTCTATGGAGCTGCTTCTCTCCCTCCATGTTTACCTGGGACTTGAACCCAGGTCATCAGGCTTGAGTAGCCTGTGCCTTGACCTGCTGAGCCATCTCACCAGCCGCAAAGTTATTTTTTAAAGTCAGTAAACACAGTGATGGGTTTTATTTTGCCATTTTGTTCTTATTCATTCCTCCTCTGCCTGTGCTCTTTTAGTCTTCCTTTCGCTGGTCCTTTCCTCTCTCCAAATAATCCTCTCTCTCCTGTGCCTGGATAGTCCTCCCTCTTCTTACACAGTGTGTTAATCCCATCGGCCCTTCTCCTCTTCCCCCCATTGTCCCTTCCTATGCTCACGCTCTACATTCTGTATAATAAAACCTAGGTCCCACCTGGGATGGGAATCAGGCAGTGATTCTCTGAGTCTTCCTCTGTTTAGAATAATTATCTCTAGATCCACCCCACTTCCCTGTCAATGCCTGAGAAACTTCTATTGTGCATAAGTTCTCCACCTTCTGTTGATGGACATTTCTCTGCTGTGGTGTAATGCTAAGTGCAGTAACAAACATGAATGTGCATGTAC
Source organism: Mastomys coucha (assembly GCF_008632895.1). Taxonomy (NCBI): domain Eukaryota; kingdom Metazoa; phylum Chordata; class Mammalia; order Rodentia; family Muridae; genus Mastomys; species Mastomys coucha. Next base: position 150,207,195 of record NW_022196897.1, read on the forward strand.
ATACATGGAAGGCTGTCTTGGAGTCCTTTAGGTGTGTAGCCAGGAGAACGACTGGGTCAAACAGTGCTTCTATTTGTAGTTTTTGAGGAAGCCCCACAGTGGCTTCCACAAACTTATGTGTGAGGGTTCCCCATCTCCACATTCTCCTTGGCGTTTATAGTATTTTGTCTTTAAATTTTTAGTTATCTTACAGGAATGAGGTGCGTCTTAGTTAGGGTTTCCATTGCTGTGAAGAGACACCATGACTACAGCAACCATTATAAGGGAGAACATTTACTTGGGGCTGGCTTGCAGGTTCCTGGGGTCAGTCCATTATCATTATGGCAGGAAGCAAGGCAGTGTCCAGGCAGACAAGGTGCTGGAGAAGGAGCCAAGAGCTCTACATCCTGTTCCAAAGGCAAACAGGAAAAAACACTGTCTTCCAGGTAGCTAGGAGGGTCTCAAAGCCCACCCCCACAGTGATACACTTCCTCCAATAAGACCACACCTCCCAATCATGACACTCCCTGGGCCAAGCATAGTCAAACCACCACAGGGTGGAATTTCAGGGTCGTTTTAATTTGCGTTTCCTCAATGGCTACGGAAGTTGAACACTTTTTTCAGATCTCTCTTCTTTTGGTAACTGTCTATTTAGTTCATTGTCATATTTAATTTTTGCAGTTTCTTATATATATTCTCGGAACTAATCTCCTGTTAGATACATTGTTGGCAAAGATTCTTCCTTCTCTGTAGACCACCTTTTCATTCTGTATACTTTCCTTTCCTGTACAGGAAGAATTTTAAAGACACTTCTTTTAGATTATTTTACTTTATGTGTATGAGTGTCTTGCCTGTGTGTGTGTTATGTGCACTGTGTGCATGCCTAATGATTTCAGAGGTCAGAAGAGGGCATCAGCTCTCCTGGAATTGCAGTTATAGATGGTTGTGAGCCACCTGGGAACTGAATCTGGTTCTTTTAACCATGGAACCATCTCTCTGTGCAGAAGCTTTTGTAAATTCCATGTAATGCCATTTGTTAGTTCTTACGATTGTTTCCTATTGGAGTTCTTTTTGAAGTTTTATTGTCTATGCTCATAGTGATTTCAAAGTTTTAGGTCTTGAATAAGATCTCTGACCCATTTTAAATAGATTTTCATGGACGGTGAGAGATACGGATCTAGTTTAATTCATTTATGAGTGGATATCCAATTTTCCCACATCATTTGCCTTTTTCCTGTGTATTTTGTTTGTTTGTTTTGGGCACAGTTGTTGAAAATTAGGAGGCTGCAGCTATGAGTTTTATGTCTGAGTCCTCAATTTCTCTATCGGCTTCTGGCAATTAACTCTTTCTTGCTACTCTGGGGCCAGAGCTGATGGCTTCTGGCAACTGACTGCTGATAGCAGCAGGGGATCAGAGAAGGAAATTAACTACTTCATGCTCTTTATTTTTTATCTCAGGGGGCTTTTGCTGACAGCAAGAAGTTCAGAGTTCATTAACTCTTCATGAGCTAGAGAAGAAGGAGAGAGACAAAGAGAGAGGGGGGGGAGGGAGGGAGGGAGAGAGCCAGGCACATACACAGGCACATGTGTGTGTTGTGGCAGTACATATACACATTTGTGCACATGTGTGTGGCTAGAAGTTGATGTTGGGAATGTCTTCCATTGCTCTGCCACCTTTCATTTTGAGGCAGGATCTTTCACTAAACCTGAAACTCATTAATTCTGGTAGATGGCTGACTAGTGAGCCCCTGGGGTCCTCATATCTCTGCCTTCCCTGTACCTTGGTTATAGGTGTGCTGTCATGGGCAGCTTTTTATGTGGGTGTCAGGGATTTGAACTCAGATCCTTGTGATTTGTGCAGCAAGCACTTCACCACCTCAAGCCATCTGCTTGCTCCTTTTATCCTCTCCTCTACCCCCAAAGCACATCTCATCTTAGTATACATTTTCTTAAATAACAAGTGAGGCTGATTTGAACACTTAAGCAGGACTTATTTTTAAAATGCTTTTCTTTGCATTTATAATGGGTGTTTGAAATAAAGGAAGTTAATTGTAGTGAACAAGAATATACAAACACATAGTATAGCCCCCAATGATTGGAAGATTTCAACAGGAAAGCTGTCTGCCTCCTGATAGACAAGTCGTTCCTCCATCAATGCTTCTACAGTTCTTTTATATTTTGATTATATCATTTCTTCTCCCTCAACTCTTCTCAGAGCCTCTCCACTTTCCTACCCACTTAACTTCATGTTCTTTCTTCTTCTCTCAAAACAGAGCAAAACGAAACAATAAACCTAAAACCAAAACCTGAAGATCAAGACAAACAAAAGAAAGAAAAATATCTTAAATAATTTTAAAATATTATGGTAGTCTCTATACTTACTATAAGTCTCTATACTTACTATATAGAGACTACCATAAGTTCTGTGACTCTAGAGAACCCTGACTAATACAGAAGTTGGTACCCGGAGTGGTTCTAGAGGAGTACAAGTATAAGGATTGCTCTTTAAAAAATCTGGAGCTGGTTTGAGAATCCACCAGCCCCTTTAACTACTGAAACCTCTCCAAATTCTCTCCCTCCTGGGAGCTCAGAGAATACTGAAGACCCATGATTGAAACTATATTTCAAGCTTAAAGAAGCTAATGTCCTTGATTATCTTGATGAATTAGGTGATTCAGTGTACAAAGCTTTCTACAAGATGGGAAAGAAATTGGAAAATGATTTTGTTGGCTGGTTGATCTTAGCATCTCGGGGAAAAAACAATGAAGGAAAAGAAGGAGTTGTGTGATAAAATTGCATGGCTCCAGACATAAGTAAACAATCTAAAAGTTGCTAAGTGTGTCTTTGAAGAGAATCTTCTCTCCAGCAGCCACAGAGCTCAAGTTGCAGAAAATCAAACTGAAGCCCTCATTCTAAGGTTGGCTAAATTACAGCAAAAATTTAAGTCTCAGCTCAGGGGGTGTCAGCAGTTAAAGTAAGGGCATTAGTTGGCAAACAATGGGGTCCTACAACTTGGGATGGGGATGTGTAGGAAGACCCTGTTGAATCTGAGAATTTTGAATCTTCAGATTCTCAAGGGTTTGCCCTACTTGAGGAAGTAGTACCCTCAGCCCCAGCCCTTGAAATGATGCCTTCCCTACACGAGGAAATTAATCCCCCAGAGTCTGATAAACCAGCAGTGACTTTTGCTGGAGGAAATGCCAGACAAGACAATACTTAAGTTTCTCAAGGCCCATCAAGAGTTTCTTCTAGACCTATAACCAGACTCAAGGCAAAACAGGCCCCTAGAGGGGAGGTAGAAAGTGTAGTCCATGAGGAAATTCGCTACAGTACTAAGGAGCTTAATGAGTTTGCTAATTCATTCAAGCAGAAGTCTGAGGAATATGTGTGGGAATGGATTTTAAGGGTGTAGGATAATGGTGGAAGGAACATAAAACTAGAGCAGGCTGAATTTATTGACATAGGCCCTCTGAGTGGAGATTCTAGGTTTAATATGGAAGCTCGCACAGTTAAAAAAGGTGCCGGAAGTTTGTTTGAATGGTTGGTTGAAGTGTTTATCAAAATATGACCTACTGAAAAGGATTTGGAGATGCCTGATATCCCTCGACTTAGTGTTGATGAAGGGATTTTAAGGATCAGGGAAATTGCAATGCCAGAGTGGATACACTGTGTAAGACCTAATCCTCCACAATGGGAAGGCCCAGAAGATATGCCCTTCACCAGGCCTATAAGACACAAACTGGTGAGAGGGGCACCAGCACATTTGAAGAGCTTTGTTCTTGCCCTTTTCCTCGTGCCAGACCTTATGGTTGGAGATGCTGCTGCTCAATTAGATGAATTAAATTCAATGGGTTTAACTGGGCCCGGAGGTAACAAGGGTCAGGTGGCAGCATTGAATCACCAGAGACAAGGTGATCATGGTTATTATAATGGACAGCCAGGGCTATACAGAGAAACCCTGTCTCGAAAAAACAAAACAAAACAAAACAAAACCCAAAACACTTGCTGTTCTTCCAGAGGACATAATTAAGTCCCAGCACCCAATGGCCCACAACTGTAGCTCATGCTCAGTGGATCCAACACTCTCTCTTGGCCTCCACAGGCACCAAGCATACATGTAGGGCATAGATATACTGACAAAGCAGCCCACTCCTGGTACCAACTTTTGTATTAGTTAGGGTTCTCCAGAGTCACAGAATTTATGGTAGTCTCTACATAGTAAAGAAGTTTATCGATGACTTACAGTCTGTAGTCCAACTCCCCAACAATGGTCAGCATCAGCTGTGAATGGGAGTCCAAGGACCTAGCAGTTGCTCAGTCCCACGAGGCAAGCAGGCAAAGAAGAGAGAGAGAACCTTCCTTCTTCCAATGTCCTAATAGGCCAAGATATAGTTTATTCCAGAGATAGTCAAGTTGACAACCAGGATTAGCCGCTACAATGCTAAAACAAACCAAACACGGTCCAAAACCAACAGCAGCAAATGAATCAACAAATGAACGAACAAAAGAGCAATCACCATGAGTCCATTTTGTGTTGGCCATGAGCCCGGGCATTGGGCCTGCCCCGGAGTGTGGCTGAGAGTGTGGCTGATTCTCCCTCTCCCAGTAGGCATCAGTTGAAAATCGTTTCTTGGTTACAGTGAGACTTTGCACCTACCCCCTGCTTCTCGGTACAAGAATTTTGTCTGGTGTGAACCTGCGCAGGTGTTGCTTTTGCCATGCTGTTCTCTGGGAGTTCTTATGCGTATCGGATGACACACGTTATGTCCGGAAGATTCTGTCCCTTTGGAGTCATCTGTCACCTCTGGCTGTCATTGCCTCTTAGTGAGGCGACCGTGGGTACCACTGCTCTCACAGCTGTGTCACACTGCCCAAGGCAGCAAGAGAAAGATGCCAGAGAGCTGGCCAAGAAAGACGAAGTCACTGTCACAGACCCTGGGGAAAGGCTGACAAGGAGCCCAAATCCAAGTCAGGATGTGCTCGGCAACCTAGTCCAACGGGACAGAGCTCTGTCAGAAAGGTCCCAACTCTGCTGTGGTCTTTGAGAGGCTGAATTCGGGGTTCCCTGGTCAGGAAGCCCTTCAGGAGCAATTTAATAAAGATCTTAACAAGCTGCTTCAAAACACTACACCCTAGTAACTTACACCAGAAACACAAAGTGTGAGGAAGGCCCAGCCGCTGGCAAAGATGCATGAACAGGTTCAATGGGCTGTACATTCATGAAAATAAATGTATTTAATAATAAATTTACATTTTTTATATTTAAAAATAAATGTAGAAAAGAGTAAAATGTATTAAATAAAAATACATTTATTTAATGTATTAAATGTGCCTGGAACTGTAAGGAGAAATTAAAGCTTTAAACTTGTGCTGACTAGGAAGAAAAGTTATGGGCCTAAGAATCCATCACAAACTGGCCACATAGGCCTGGGAAAGAGCAAACAAGTTGTTAGATATCATAAGAGCTGGCAGGTCAAGAAGACATAAAACTATAAACATAGAGGAAAACATGTCTAGACAAACGAGGACATGTCCAAGGCCTAGGCCTACAAAGACGTGCCTGGCAGACACTAAGTAATGGACCATCTGGTCCTCTCAGATATGGTTTAAGGTCAGATGCTCTGTTGACTCAGATTAACACCAACCTTAGGAATTTTCCACTTTGTTCTGTACGTAATAGTTAATATTTGAACTAGCCAATCATGTATGACCACATTGATCCCTTTGTTCCCTCAGACCCTTTTTTCCTATAAAAACCTCTAACTTTCAAGCCTCGTGGTCGGCTCCCCTATCTCCTGCGTGAGATAGGTGTGGTGCTGAACCAGGGCATCCTGAAATCAAAATATACCTCTTGTAATTACATCAAGATGTGGTCTCTCGTGATTCCTTGGGTGTACGTCCTCCCGAGATTTGAGTGGGGGTCTCCCACAGGGGTCTTTCATGTGGTGCGTTGGCCGGGAAACATGTGACACCCAGGAACCCTGAAGACCCCTTGGAGGTATGTTTGTATGAGTGTGGTGTGTGTCTGAGGTGTGCGGTGCCACTGTGCTGCATTTGTGGTTTTGTGTTTTGTGTTTTGTGTTTTGGTTTTGGGTCCAGCGGCTGCGGGCAGCTGCTATCGGAAACCCCAGATGTTGTGCCTGGGGGGAAGTCCTGGATGCTGTGCCTGGGGAAGCCCTGGATGTTGTGCCTGGGGAAGCCCTGGATGTTGTGCCTGGGGTATCGGGATGTCTCGGATGGTGTACCTGAGATGTTGGGCAGCAGCTGCTGTCGGGAGCCCTGGATGTTGTGCCTGGGGTATCGGGAGACGACTTGACTGACTTGACTGTTAGTTTTTTGAACAAGGGAGACGGAGTCCT
>NW_022196897.1:150213543-150215207 GCF_008632895.1 Mastomys coucha
CTCGTGATTCCTTGGGTGTACGTCCTCCCGAGATTTGAGTGGGGGTCTCCCCCAGGGGTCTTTCAGAACACATGTATATTCTAGTGTACTTTAAATCATGTGTATACACACTGCCCCCTATTCGCGTGATAGGGGATTAATATCTGGAGACTTTGGTAAGCAATAGAAATAAAGCGTTAAAAAATGAACCCATCAAAAAGTGATCAAACGATAGCTCTCAGAAGCAGCAGCACAGATAACCAACTAATATATGAGCACGTTTTAAAAGCGATACCTTAAAATCATGGAAATGCTAACATAAATTATTTAACTTTCCTTCCTCTCCTGTCATGATAGCTGTTATGAAGAAGAGAGCTGAGACCGATCGCTAGTGTGGCTCCAAGGGAGGAGAATCCCTACCCATTGCTGGTGCAGACGGGGGCAGCCCCAGTAGAGATCAGAATGAAGGGACCTCAAAAGGCCAAAAGTTGAACTAATATATTGATCCAGGTATGACATGCCTGGGCGTATACACAAAGGAACCAAAGCCATTCATACCATAGATACCTGCCCACCCCTATTACTGCTTCAGTTTTTTTTTTTTAAAGATTTATTTATTTACTTTATGTATGTGAGTACACTGTAGCTGTACAGATGGTTGTGAGCCTTCATGTGGTTGTTGGGAATTGAATTTTTAGGACCTCTGCTTGCTCTGGTCAACCCTGCTTGCTCCAGTTGGCCTTGCTCACTCCGGTCAACTCTGCTCATTCAGTCCCTGCTTGCTCTGGCCCAAAGATTTATTTATTATTATACGTAAGTACACTGTAGCTGACTCCAGATGCACCAGAAGGGGGTGGTAGATATCATTATGAGTGGTTGTGAACCACCATGTGGTTGCTGGGATTTGAACTCAGGACCTTCGGAAGAGCAGTCAGTGCTCTTAACCACTGAGCCATCTCACCAGCTCCCTGCTTCAGTATTCTTAATCATAGTAGCTAAGGTATGGAAGGAACCCTAATGGTCCCTGCCCCCATCAGATGAACAGATAAAGAAATTCAGGTACATATCCACAAAGAGATTTTATTTGGACGTAAAGAATGAAAGTTTGTCCTTTGTTGGAAATAGATGAAAACTAAAATATTAAGTGAAGCAAACTGGCCCCAGAAAGACTATTTAAATGTCCTGTTTCTGCCCATTCTCTGTGCAAGGATCCTTGGCATTACATCTCCCAGGGCCTGCTTTCTTGATGCACAGTTGTAAGGTTTATGCATGTGTGAGTGGCTGCTTGTGTATGTAAACATGTGGAAGCCAGAGGATAACCTCAGCTGTCATTCAGAAAGGCCATCTGCTTACCAACTCACTTAGACTGGCTGACTATTGATCCTCAGGCATCTGTCTGCCTGCCTTCGTCTCCACAGCCCCCAGGTTACAGGGAAGCGCCATCATACTTGATAGACTTACAAGGATGCTGGGGACCATGCTGGTGTGGTGCCCCAACCCTCAAAGAATCCTTTTCAGAATGATACCAGTCTGTTGGGTTTGGTTGTCCATGCCTGTCATCCTGAGCACGAATGAGGGACAGGAGCATTGCAAGTTCAAGGCTGGCCTAGGCAACACAGTGTTAGCATTCAGAATCTGCCCGCAGCGGATATGTGGGTGGGTCCACAGAGCTGTCACCAGGACAA
>NW_022196897.1:150215218-150222501 GCF_008632895.1 Mastomys coucha
TACACATGAAACTGCCTGAGCCTGGTGTCTGCAGACGCTTTCTGCCGCGACTCAAAACCCATCACACAGTAAGACCCAATTTCACAAAGAGTGGGCACTGTCAATCAATAAAATGGAAGGTCAAACTTTGTCTTCGATGGCTTTATTTATTTATTTATTACTAATTTTTCATACATTTATTTTGATTGTTTTCCCCTCCCCCAACTCCTCTCAGACCTCCCCATCGCCCTACCCACCCAACTTTACATTCTAAGGATTTTATCTGCAAATATTGTCTCTGGCAATTAAGATTAAACATATGTTATTGGGGGACAGCTAATTAAAACTATTATAATCTAACCTTGGCTCCTCTAACACACATATATGTATGTAAACACCCCCACCCCCGCCCCCCCACATTCCCACCCCCCATCCCCCACACTCCCATACCCCCACACCCCCACACACACCCTGTTTCTGAGTGTGATGGCTAATCTTGGTGGTCTAATAGGACCACATCTGGAATCAACTAAAACTCAAGCAGCGGGCATACCTCTGGGGGCTTTCATGATTAAATCATTTGTGGCGGGAAGACTCACTCTAAATCTGCCACACCGTCTGGTGCATCCGGTGGCAACCCACACAAAAAGACCCGGGAGAGGGAAGCTTTTGATTTTTGCCTGCTCGCCCTCACTCTTGCTGGTGAGTCCATTTATCCTGCATCTGATGCACCCCTTCACTGGCATTAGAATCCACTTTTTTCGGGATTTCGACACAGACTGAAGATCAGCAGCTCTTTGATGATTGCAGCGTCAGAAGAGAGCTATTGTTAAGAGTGTTCAGATCACGGCCTAGAAGCCGCTCTTTCTGCCTCTCCCACCACGTTTATTCTCTCAGGTCTGTTAGAGAACCCTGATTAATACACTGACCTGCCTTGAACTTGCTACACGGCTGGGGTAAAGGTGACTTTGAACTTCTGGTCAGCTTGCCTCTACCTCCTGAATGTTGGTACTGCAGGCTGCAAACTGAACGCTGGGCCTCGTTCATGCCTTCTAAGCCTTTTGTCAGCTGAGTTAGTCGCAGCGCCAGTGCTGGTGATGATTTGTCCTCCTCACGTGGGGAGATTTATTTATTTTACCCCCATATTATCTACCTTTTAACATCCTACTCTCAAAACTAAAAATAGTTATTTACTATCATGAAGGGAACCGTCCTGCAGTTTTCCTTCGTTCCGTGGGTGATCTACGAACGGGAACTTGAGGTCCTGCAAAAGAATGGGTGATAGGGGAAAACAAAGAGACCGACACCAGGAAAGAGCTCTTATCGAGGTGTGTTCTTTACTTAGTGAAACGGAATATTTATACATAGAGGCAACTCAGGTATGCATATAACAACTAGGTGAGAACGGAAAGGCGGGCACATCAAGGCTAGGAATTCCAGGCAAAGGACATGAAAAGAGATCAAAGTCCCATCTTCTTTGAATGCTGTGTTTCTGGTTCTGGTTAATCTCTGGGGCGGCTCCAAACCCCTGGTGAGTCGGGTCGAGTAGCTGATTCTGTGTCGGTTGAGATTCCTCCGTGAAAATCAGCAGGGCCACCACACTATCATTTAAATGATGATGATGTGCAATTATAATTCTGGGCAAAATTTATTTTCCATCTACAAATTGTAAAAATATGTAAGTAACACACTTTCAGAATAAAATTACAGGACAAATGCAGGATAGGTATGTACATGCCAAGGTGTGTGTGGGGGGAATACAAGGAAATATGGATCCATGTCCCCCAAACTTTCAAATTAAGAATATCCAATTCTGCCGGGCAGTGGTGGAACACACCTTTAATCCCAGCACTTGGGAAGCACAGACAGGTGAATTTATGAGTTTGAAGCCTGCGTGGTCTACTGAGTGAGTTCGAGGATAGCCAGAGCTATACAGAGAAACCCTGTCTTAAACAAACAAACAAACAAACAAACAAACCAAACAATTCCCCCCAAAAATGCCCAATTCTATTCCATTCTATTATTTTATTTAAGATTTGTGATTTAATATTCACACATGTATATAAGGTGATATAAGGTGTTTTAAAATAAAACCTACCCTTCATTCCCTCCCTTCAATTCTTCCCGTGTGCTTGGGTGGGGACCACCTACTGGAGCAAAGGTAGTATCTCATGTTCTCTCCCCCTGCTCACTCCCCCAAAACACACAGTGATTTTTCTTCCCAGTCTTACTGTTCTATTGTTGTGTAGAGACACCATGCCCAAGGCAACTCTTAGGGATGAAGAGGAGAGGACCAGGGGAGGAGCTGTGTGAGGGAAGGCCTGGGAGGAGAGGGGGCTTCAACAGGAATGTAAAGTAAATAAATAAATAAATAAATAAATAAATAAATAAATAAATAATGGAAAAAGAAAGCATTTAAATGGGGGCTTGCTTACAGTTTTAGAGAGAATCATCAGTTATCATCATGGAGGGAAGCAGACAGGCTTGGTGTTGAGCAGCAGCTGAGAGCTTTACATCCTGATCCACAGGCAGCAGGCACAGAGGGATACTGGACCTGTCATGGGCCTTTGAAATATCAAAGCCCATCCCCAGTGACACACTTCCTCTAACAAGGCCACACTGCTTAATCCTTCCAAATGTGGGGACTAAGCATACAAACAGATGAACCTACACTGGGGGGAGGAGCATTCTCCTTCTACCCACTACCCACCTCCATCCCCCAGCAGCCATCAATCGCCCTTAGCTCCTCAGTTGAGAGATGAGACTTCAAGAGACCCTCTGCTGAGATAGGGGCTGACTTGGCTTTGCACAGGGCTTGTGCACGCAGTCCAAGATGCCCTGAGTTCATGCATGCCAAGTGTGCTGTCATTCCGGGAGACGCCGTCTCATTCAGACATCTACTCCCTCTGACTCTTATAATCTTCCTGCCTCCTAGCCCACAATGACCACTGAAGACTTCACTCTTTTATTGTCTGCGTGTTGACCAGATGTAGGTCTCTTTAATGTGAATCACCATGTATTGAAGAAAGAAGTAGTATTGTTGTGTCTGTGTGTGTGTGTGAGTCCAGTGGCCAACAAATCAAAAAGAGGTAACCTACTTAGCATGGGGCTTTTTGTTTGATAGCCTGTGGTGTCTGAGTAAGATATTGTTCATCTATTACATGTTAACTCCCTTTATCCATTCTCCTTTAAGACTGCAGAAGAATTCTTGTGCTTCCATCCAGAGGTGGTACTCAAACCTTTTGAATCCATAGCGAAGGAGAGCTTCCTCTTTATACCTAATGAAGTGACTAAACCTTCCAGAATGACAGTAGTAATAGCTCTGTGACCTGTACATTCTTCTCTGGGTCTGTGGTGCCAGGGGCAAGTCTTATTAAACAACACCCTTCTTTTTCCATACGCATCAAATGTATTAGCAAGCAACCTGTTAGCCCAATTCCTAGGCCGTGGAACCGCACTTGATTTCATAAAGTTAAAGACAGTCAGAGGAAACTTTCCCACATGTAAATGGTGGGCTTATGCTCCGAAAGAAAAACAAGTTTAATAGAAAATTGATGTTTCTTATATTTTTGGTTGTGAGCCTAGTCTTTAGTGTCCATTTCCCCAGCTTGAAAATTGGTATTTCTATGGTAATGTTGGAACTGGAAACTAACCCCCTTGGGCCCATGATCTTTTGACTTTAATTGTCAGTTTCTAAAGACTCACTAGAAAAAGTCATAAGATGTTTTAAGGTTGACTTTAGGGGGCTCCCAAGGCATCTGGCATAGTTCTAGCTACTTCTTTATAGCCCAGACATCTATAAGATTTCATTGCTGTTTTCCCCAATGCCATACAACTGTCTCTTCCTTTTGGAACTGCCCATCGGGAATATTCCCAGACCCAGACATTTGTCGGAATCAGATCTCAGTGAACAAGAGCAAGTGATGCAGAAAGTTATCTTTTTATTGGAAAGCAAGTGTTTGAGGAAGCTCCAGGGTCAGAAGTCCTACAGAAAAGCAAATGTGAGTAGAGTTGTCCATGAACCAACGATCTGGGATGACATTGTAGACTGCATCTTGAAGGTATCATAGACTTGACTCTGGTGAGGTGAGCCCTAGAACAAGAAGGAGTGTCAGTGATGTGAGGGTAGTCAAAAGTTGAGGTGTAGATGAGCGGATGTCTGCCCCTTTCAATTTTACCAGAACCAGTTTCTAAACTTGGGGTGCTCGGCCACTAACAACTCCAATCCATGGACCCCTAAGTGTGTCCATGGTTTTTGTTGCTCTCCCTTTCTTAAAGCAAGCAAGGCAGTGAACATTGTCGTTCTTCTGGGGCTCAGCTTTAACTCCCTATGTCACAGATGTCCAGCAGCAACCTATGGACTCTTAGGACCCTGTGCTCACTTTCGGAGTCTTCCTGCATCACAAGCATGGATTTAAAACCACCCAACCCCAAACCCTTTTACTTTGTTCTTTGAGGCTCTCATACAACATACACAGTGAACTCTGCTTACTGCCAGCCTCATCATTTCCTGTATCCTTCTCATCCTGATCACCTCCACTCCTCCCTACAAGTCCCTTTCTCACAATCATTTCTCTTTGTTTTGTTTTGTGACCAACTGAGTTAAACCAGGGCTACCAACAAGACTATAATTCTGGACCGTCCTTTGGAATTTAACAGGCTCACCACTGGGCATACAACTGAATATAGTGTCTGCTCCAAACAGAGATCTTTGTAATCTTATCTTCCTTGTAGTGGAAAAAGCAGCTAATCCTTAAGCCCATGGTTAGTGATGGAAAACAGAGGACACAGGGACTCAAGAACCCTCATTGGTGCGGAGAAAGAGCTCATCTGCAATAATACCTTATACTAGTATAAGCAAGAAACCAATTTTAAGAACAAACAAGATTATATCATGAAATGTTAAATATGATTGCATAGGGGGGACAGACACATTTAATAATATAAACCGTGTTCAGGAAAGCATTGAAACGTGCTCCCTTAGTGTAGTTATTCAGGACCAATTGTTAACCTAGCTTTCTCACCCTGTCTTTACTGTGTGTGTGCTCATTTTACCAGGGGTTACTCTTCATCTTTCTAAAAGTTTGTGACAATAATACTTCTACTGATAGCAACAAATTGGTATCAGTTCTGTAGTGGATCCAGGGCTTCCTTATATACCACAAATAAAAAAAATTGGGATAAATATCTTTTCCTACTTGGTAGAAACATACCTTGATATTGATCTTGGTCTTTAGTTGGTCAGTGAATATGTTATCCCTTAAGTTGAGCTTGATATAGGCCTGCCCCGCCCTTTGTAAAATAGCTATCCTGGTTAAAACTTTTTTGTTGTTGTCCTTGTAATTTCTTTCTGTATTGGTCAAGATATCCTTTATAGGATTGTGAGCGCTCTTGTCCAAACTGCCGTTGTTGTCCGAATTGGGAGAAGTCTTCCTCTGCTTTCATCTGTTGGGTAGACTTCTGTTGTACAGAGAGGCCATCATCGCTAAATTGTTTCCGCACTTGCGACATACCTTCACCCATGGCAAATCCTTTATGTTGACTTTGTTGAGAGAAACCTTTGAGGGATTTTTGTTGGCCATAGGATGACTTTAGTTGGGAACTCTGAGATTTTACTTGGCTAAAGGAGGATTGTTGTTGGGAATTTTGTTTACCATAGGATTTTAGTTGGGCGTCTTGGGCTTTTAGTTGGCCGAAAGACTTCAGTTGAGCTTCTTCCCCATAGGACTTTCTTTGACCATAGGCTTTCATTTGACCGCTTTGGGATTTCACTTGTCCATAGGATTTGACCTGGGATTCTTGGGATTTCGTCTGTCCATAGGATTTTACTTGTCCATAGGATTTTATTTGGGATCCGATGGATTTCAGTTGTCCGTAGGATTTCATTTGACCACCTTGGGACTTTGTTTGTCCAAAGGATTTGATTTGGGACCCACTGGTTTTCAATTGTCCATAGGATTTCATTTGACCACCTTGGGACTTTGCTTGTCCAAAGGATTTTGTTTGGGACACACTGGATGTCAGTTGTCCAAAGGATGATCCTCCAGATTTCAATTGCCCACTGGATTTCACTTGTCCAAAGGATTTTGTTTGGGACACACTGGATTTCACTTGTCCAAAGGATGATCCTCCAGATTTCAGTTGTCCACTGGATTTCACTTGTCCAAAGGATTTTGTTTGGGACACACTGGATTTCACTTGTCCAAAGGATGATCCTCCAGATTTCAATTGTCCACTGGATTTCACTTGTCCAAAGGATTTTATTTGGGATTCTTGGGATTTCAGTTGGGATACTTGTCCATTACGACAAAGTGCGGCCCCTTTTACACTTGCATGTCCTTGTGAAACACGTGTCTGTGTCATGTCACCACCATCCTGGCCATACACTTGGTGTTGTGATTGCATGAAAACGCTTTCTTCAGCTGCTTCCTCGCTTCCCCCTTTGATCCCGAAACTGAGATGGCCTTTCTGACCAAGCATAAATCCTTCTGAGGAGCTACTCTGGAAGTGACCTTTTGTCGCACCTGGTAGTTGATAATAAGAGTGTTTAAGTTACATAATCTGCACAGGACTGTCTTATTTCAAAGCCTTATTTCCAAAATTTCCCCATAAAACGATTGATGTTCCCACAAGGGTTTTGGGGTTTGGTAGAGAAGAATTAGGTCTCATCAAAAAAAAATCACCCTATGAAAGGATTTGCTTACTCCCAGAGCACCCTTAAAGGCATTCCCCCTGAGTGACTCTCCTTCTGTCCACCAGCCCTCTACACTCACCATATTGTCCAACCACAGCTGCCTGTCTTTCCAGAATAAGGAGCAGAGAAAGGATGAAGACAGAGGACTTCATTGTGCCAAGAAGGACCGTCACTGAGAGCTGAGCTGAATCTCATATTTATATCTCCTCTAGCTGGACGTACATGGATATGGCTGAAGCTACAAAAGGCACTACCTTTTTTTTTTTTTTTTTTTTTTTTTTTTTTTTTTTTTTTTTTTTTTTAATTATCTCTAAATGTCAACTTCCTCCCTTCTGCGCAGTTGGGGACATTGGTAATGTTCCCAGGTAATGTGCACAGGGATGCAATGTCAGAGACCTTTTTCTATGTCATAAGCTTCAGTAAATATCAATCCTCTGACTTTATCACATACCCTTTGCAAACAAAGTGTGTTTTCTAGTATATTTATTTTATGCATTTTCTTTTTATAAGGACATGATTGGACTTTATTTTCAAACAAAATCTAGAGTAGAGTGGGGAAGAGTTTTTTTTTTGTTGTTTTTTGTTTTTTGTTTTTTGTTTTTTTTTTTTT
>NW_022196897.1:150222517-150235980 GCF_008632895.1 Mastomys coucha
TTTTTAATGCTCTGAGAGTAACCAGAGTCTGATCAAAATTTCCTAGTCACCCTGTAGTGGAGTTGACACTGTTTAGCATGCTATCTCACAGAAACCCAAGAAATTGCTTGTTTTACATTGAGTTTGACATAGCTTCTCATTTACATGCAAAGGGGCTGTCACACATATAGAAAAACACAGAAGACGATTGAACACAAGGAAGCTCCAAATAGAAAGCGAAGAATTAATGGAGATGAAGATGTAACTGTGTTGTAGACCACTGGCCTGGCGTGTGTGAGGCTCTTGAGTCAAACCTCAGCCCTGGAAAAATAATAATTGGGGCACATAAATGTCCAAAAGTAGCTGTGAGGTATAGAACTGTGAACATTGATGTGCCAATGTCTGTATTTATTTAACAGAAACATGGGTACTTGCTTTTAAGATAAGTTTGTTCTAGAAACACTGACAAGAGAAGATGGTGGTAGCTGCGGTTTGTTAGCTGCAGTGTTTCAAGTAGTCTGTGTGCGCAGTGGAATGAGTTTATCTGGAAGGCAAGGTGAGGTGCGGAGGCATTTTAAAGGATGGGGGCAATACAACAGTTAAATGGTGATAGGAATCACTGTTGAAAGAGATAGTGTTGTTTTCCTTGCTGAATGCATGTCATGGAATCCAACATGAAATTAAACCCAGTATATTTTAATACAGGAAAACTATGATAGGATTCGCCGTAACAGTGGGCTGTGGTGAATACTTACTGCCCTGGTGACATCATTAGTATCCCGAGACAAGATCGAAGGATTGCCTTCTTCATTAGAAACACAGCTTTGTGCGACTGTGACAATAAGAGAAAGGCCTTGCTATGGGATTCGTGACTCAGACATAGACTCAAAAGGAAGATGCCATGGCCAAGTTCTTAGGAGAAGAGAACACCTCTGCAGTGCTCCACTTTGCATCCAGAATCATATGAAGGTAGTTCCGAAAGGAGCTCTAGTTGAAAACACATTTCCAATCATCCGCCCTAATATTCTGGGTAGTGATGTGTGGAAGGGACAAAGAAAGTCCGTTCATTCATGTCCTTAGAAAAAGAAAATGCATAAAATAAATATTCTATACTAAACATGGGTTCTATCTGATCTCTTACTAAGCTGCTCTCTATCCGGGAAAAGGGACTATTTTCCTCAGGAGACCAGTGTGGCACACTGAACCAATTCAAACACAAAATTGCTTACTGTGCCTGCTGAACACCATACCTCTGTCCCAGGTCTCTTTTCTGCATTTTAGAAAAACCCAGGAACTGTTTCAATCCAGGAATTGTTTCAATTGGAGGCAATAAAGAATCTGACAACTTTGATCACATTTCTGAATTAAGAATAAATTTCTTGGCTAGGGAGATGGCTCAGTGGTTGGCAGGACAGTCTGGCCTCCTAAGGGTTGTGAGTTCAATCCTTGGCTCTCACCAAGAATAAATTTCTTGATAATCTCTTTCTGAAAATGCAGATAAAACTCAGGGGGAAGATGTGCAAACAAATCATGAAGTTGAAGATCACAAATGGCACGTAATCATGCTGCACATGCCAGAAGAGAATGCATTGAAATGAAAATTTAAGTTTAAGTACTCAGTATACTGGCAGGAAATGAAAAGAGAAATGAGCAACTGAAAAAAAAGAAAAACACATGATGAATAATCCATACATCCTGATCCCTGGTGGATAACAGCAAAACTCTTGCTGAAAAGTTTTTTAAAATATCGGGCAGTTTCTTTTTGAAAACATGCTATTATTAACAAAAGTGGCAAAATCTGATTCAGAAGTTGTAAAATATGATGCTCATGGAACAGTACTTTGCTTGCATAGGATTAAACAACTTGGAAAATGTGAGATAAATCATCCTAAGAAAAGACAGAAAACCTAGTGTTTGAGTATCATGGGATCCCAGACAGCTATACAAGATTATTTTTCCTAAGCTCACCACCTGTGTGGAGTGGACAAAGTCCTGAGTATATTTTTGACATGCGCGTGGCCATGTCAAGGATGCCAATGCCTCAGAGACATGAGAAGGCCTTCACTTGGCCCAAGTGTGGATGATAATGCAAAGTTGACCTTTAGCTGAAACAAGGGAGTCCAGAAAATACCAGCCACAGCTCCCTCATCCAGGTTAGGGCAGCCAGAGATTGCTCCCCTACATAGACATCCCGCTGAGAGGGGCTCACCCACCCCTTCCTCCTTCGTGCCCTATATAATCAATACACTGAGTTTCTGGGCAGCTGTTGGTGAGTCTTCATCAGAGTGCATGACCCAGCTTTTCTATACATGTCTCTGTCCTTTGTTCATTTCCAATAATGGCCCCAGACATGTCAGTTCTAAATCTGTGTAAGCTATACAACCATCTAAACCTGGGTATACACAATCAGTGTACTAGTATAGGAATGAAACCGTACTTTTTAATATGTGTGACATAAAATTTACCATATAAATATTTTATTTTTCAGCTTCATGCTATTAAGTATAGGCTTATCGCTAGTATCTGTCTCCAGATGTTTTTTCATATTAAAACCCAAGTCACCAGGCAGTGGTGGCACACGCCTTTAATCCCAGCACTTGGGAGGCAGAGGCAGGCAGATCTCTGAATTTGAGGCCAGTCTTGTCTACAGAATGAATTCCAGGACAACCAGGGCTACACAGAGCAACCCTGTCTTGAAAAACCAAACCAAACCAAACCAAACAAAACAAAAAAACAAAACAAAAAACAAAAAAAAAACAAAAACAAAAAACAAAAACAAAACCCTCTAGAACCAAGTCTGTGACATTATAATAACATATTTCTCTCTCAACTCATACCATCACAATCTACTAATTCATTACGTGTCTCTATGAAGTTCATCATCTGGATACTTATACAAATGAAACAATAACTCTTTATTTATTTGCTCATATCTGCTGCTTCTAATTTAATGTCTTAAAAATCTCAATTTTTCTTGTCTTTTTGTATTTTTAAATTTTTCTTAATCATTTTATTCGATTACATTTCAAATGATATCCCCCCTTCTAAGTTACCCCTCCACAAACCATCCATCCCATCTCCCCTCTCTCTCCCCACTCCCCTTTGCCTCTATGAGGTGCTCCTCCAACCACTCACCCACTCCTGCCTCACTGTTCTAACATCCCCCTGTGTTGTGGAGGCATCAAGCCTCCACAGGACCAAGGACATCCCCTCCCACTGATGACAAATAAGGCCATCCTCTGCTACTTATGTATCTGGAGCCATGGATCTCTCCAAGTATACTTTTTGGTTGGTAATTTAGTCTCAGGGAGTTCTGGGTGGTCTGGTTAGTTGATACTGTTCTTTGTATGGGGTTGCAATCCCCTTCAGCTCCTTCAGTCCTTCCCTTAGCTCTTCTATTGGGGTCCCTAGGCTCAGTCCAATGGTTGGCTGTGAGTATCTGCATCTGTATTGGTCAGGTGCTGGTAGAAGATCTCAGGGAACAGCTATATCAGGTTCCTGTCAGCAAGCGATTCTTGGCATCAGCAATAGAGTGATGTTTTATGTCTCTAGGTGGGGTGGTCTCTGGATGGCCTTTCCTTCCATCTCTGTTCCATTTTTTTTGTCCCTATCTTTCTTTTGGACAGTTTTTGAAAATAACTCAAAATTAAAACTCTTTTTTATGTGTTATGCATATGGGTGTTTTGCCTGCATGTTTGCTGTGTGTTACTTATGTTCAGTGCCTGCGGAGGCTAGAAGAGGGTGTTGATCCTCTGAAACTCGAGTTACACATGCTCCTTAGCAGCCATGCAAGTGGTGGCAGTTGAACCTGCATCCTCGGACATAGCAACCCGTGCTCTCAATCACTTGGCCATTTTTCTTGCCCTATAACTCAATTTTGAAAGTGAGCAAATAATCAAGAGTGTCCAAGAATTTCAGGACAACTAATGCACAAGGGGTCAACTGAATTTAAGTCAGAACAAAAAAACCCAAACTCTAGAAAGTTGTATTCTAAAAAAAAAAAAAAAAAAAACCATGAAATTATATCTTTAGGAGTATAAGAAATACATAGCACTAGAGGAATAAGTGGCTGAGATTTTTCAGCACAAAATAAATCAGAAAAATTAAAAATTTATCAAATAAGATGCAGAAAAGGACCTCTGAGCAAGATGCTCAGATATTTCTGTGAGGAAAACAGGTAACTGCACAGAAACATACTAGCCTGTGCTGCATTCATTCAGGCTCCCTTATTTCCTCTACCACTGACACCCCGATAATTGGAGTGTTTCTACCTATTTTTAAACACACAGTTTAAATTTATCTCAAGAGGTAGGCATGCCAGAACCATTGCAACTGCAGGCTCTGTAAGCTCTTGGGCTCTTCCCCCACCAGAGTGTCCATGCAGGCAGCAGGAAGACTCCAGTCATGGACAAGAGAACCACACTGATCACCAAGGAAGGAATGCACATGTGACTTTGAGGAGACCTTGGTTCCTAACAGGCACAAGAACTCTAGGTGTTACATGTCATACACTTTGCTCAAATTGCTCAAAACAGTGACAGACAGAAGCCTTTTCCCAGATTCAGCTCCCTCAGCTCCCACCCAGCCCATGTCCTGGGAGGCCCTGTGGCCAGGAATGTCCATTTCTGATAGATCGTAACTATCTGAAGCCAGCTCTGTCCTAGCCACGTCCTCTGCCACGTATTTTGCCCGTGAGCCTTGTGATGGAAGCTGCTGGAAATGCAAACTGAGAGGTGAGATAGGTAGAGTTTAAAAGGCACTTGTTAGGACTCTTGATGAGCCCATTGCCATAGTAGACCCTGATCACCCCATCCCATAACCCCAAGGGTTGAGGACTTATTAGTATGAGTTGCTTATACCCTATGGAGACATGATCCATACTGTGGTGCAATACAGTGACTTCTGTGGGTGAGAATCCCCAAGCTCTCTGAGCTCTAGTTGCACCATGGTTTGGATCTGATGTGTCCTGAGCAGGGCTCACCTATGGCAAGCTTGACTCTCACCTCTAGGATCCCATCACTAAGAAGGGATTGTATGTCGATACCTCTGACATCATCAACAGATTGACCCATTGGTAAATTAGTTCCTTGACAATATTATTGGGAGGTGATGGAAAAGAGGAAGTGTCCCTTGGAGAAAGCGACATGATGTGAGGACATTTCTCCATCACTTCTTCCTGCCACCATGACACCCATCACAGGTCCACAGCAATGAAGCAAACCAGTGGTAGACTGCAGCCTAGGTTGAAACCATAGAGCAAAGCAAAGCTTTTACTGTTCTAAGACATTTGCATTGGGCTTTTGTGGTAGAAGGAAAAGCTAGCTAACACAGTACCTTCTTGGGGCTTTTCTTTTCTTCTTGGAATCCACCTGATTGGCACTGCATTAGAAGAGCAGCCTACTGCTAAGTATAAATGACATTTGGGTCTGTTTGTCTAAGGACACACAGGACCACTCCGGTGACTGTCCCTTTTCCTCTTCCTGCCTTTTTACTCAGTGGGAGTTTGATTTCCTCCAAGTTCTTCTTCTCCCACAGTCTCAAGGAAGTTTCTGCAGGACCTTTAAACTGTAACGACCCACTCACGGCATTTCTGAATACCAAATCCCTTAGCCCTAACCCAGGGCAGGAGCTTTTAGAGACATTTCTGTACTTTCCTATGAAATTTGTAGTTTAGGTTTTCTATCTATTCTTAAGGAAAGAACCATACTGTTTATTACTCTTTCTAAGAGAAAAAATTGACAAAAGGACTTTAAAATAATCTTATTTTCTTTATTGCTCCAGGACGGCTCTCTCCTTTGAGCAGCAAGACGCCATGTTTAGGCTTGTTCTCTAAGCTTACCCCTTCTCCTTTCATGACATAGGGTTTCTCTTTATCAATCCCTTCATCTTCTATGCTGGTTGGTTTCCTTTCTCCCATCTTTTCTGTGTTACTTTTCTTAATTTAGTTTATTACTAACATCATCATCGATGCTATTTTACAAACCCCCAACCCTTTGTGTTATCTGTGTCCTTGGTACAGAGGACCGGACAAGGATTTCGATCTTCAACCCATAAGTAAGACCAACATTATCCTATCTTTTTCATTATTATGCTCAGTAAGAACTCATTCTTGGAAAGTACCGAGAACACAAGGCACCGTGGTCCATGTCAGACGCATACTCTTGAAGCCTAATCTCTGAAGCCTGCATGGGGGAGATGGAAAAGGATTAGACAGACTCCTTGGAGACCATGTAGCTCTCCTATCTCAGACTTGACAATCTGGTATTTTTTATCCATGTTCCTTCTTCTGCAACACAGGACGAAAGAATGGATTTCGTTGTGACATTTCCTTATGTGACATTTCGTGTACTTGGCTCGTACTCACCCACCCCTTACCTTGTCTCGTTCTCTCTTTCACCTCTCACTGGTCACCGACCTTCACCCAGAGTCCCCCTTCTGTGCTCATATGTACATCAGTGTATGAAATTCTCAAAAAAAAAAAAAAAACAAAAACAAAAACAAAAAAAAACAAAACAAAACAAAAAAACCCTCTTTGTACTTCTCACTGAGATGTGTCTCTGATGACTAAGGATGGTGAACACTTTCCATTTGTAACTGTGTGTGCCTGAGAGTATGGATGTGTACCAAGTGTATGTGGAGGCCCTCAGAGGTCAGAACTGTAGGTGTCTGTGTAGGTGAAGCTGCATGTGGTTAGGAGCCACATTGCTCTGGCTCCCCTACTTCTGAGAAGTGTCTGTCCAATGGATTTGCCTCTTAACTGACTGGATGATTTAGATCTTAGGGTTAAATTTCTGTGTGCTAAATACATTCTAAATAGAATTGCCCCAGAGAGTAGCTGGCAAGGACTTTCTCTGTTTTGTATTTTGGTTGTTTTTTTTTTTTTTTCACTCTTAGCATTATTTATTCTGGTCTGTAGAACATTTTTAATTTGATGGGATCCAAGTTGTCATTTCTTGCTCTTCTTTCTGAGCTGTTGGAGCCCTCTCCAGAGAGTCCCCTTCTGTGCTCATACACGGACGCATTTTACTCTAGCAGTTTTAAAGTTTCACATTTTACCTCATGGCCTTAGGCCCATTTGGAATTGTTATTTATTATTTGCCTTTTCAAAAAAAGAAGTAGCATACAGAGACTGAAGATATGGTTCAGTGGTTAAGAGAATTGTCTGCTCTTCCAGAGGACCTGAGTTTGACTCCCAGCACCCACGTGGCAGCTCACAACTGTCTGTAACCCTAGTTCCAGTTGAATCTGGCACCCTCAACACAGACATGCATTCAGGCAACATACCAGTGCACATGAAATAAAAATAAAGTTTGAAAAGTAGCACACAGCATGTTATGCTTCATTTGGGCATTTTATTTCTTTTTGTGGTGTAAGAATTTTAATTCCTTTTTTCTTAGCATCTAACCATTTAAAGACAAACACATAAGCCATTAGTGTAAAAACATTAATATTTGTCATTACTGAGAAATAAACTATTTTTTGAATTTAGTTATTTGACATTTTTATGCATGTATAGGATATTTTCTGGCTACGTTTTCTCCATACCCTCTCTTGCTCATCACGTTTTCAAGTTTATCAACTCCTTTCCCTACTTAAAAGTTCCTTTTTTGGATTTGTGATTTTTGGTTTGTTGTGTGACCCATTGACCATGCATGGGATTGGGACTATCTACTGAAGCCTGCTGGAGTCATCAGGGGTTACACAGCAGAAAGCAACGAGGTCCCCTTTCCTTAAATCTCTACCGAGAATATGGTTCAGAAGTGAAGGATAGGACCCTCTGAGTCCTTCCTACAATCCTTTTCTGGTTGTTGATGGGCCAGTTCTTGTGCAGGACCAGTGAAACCATCTATAGTTGTTCAGAGCTTATGATTGCAATGTTTGTGTGTTTTCTAAAAGATTACATTTATCTTCCAATTCTTTTTTTTTAAAGATTTATTTATTATTTATTTATTACAAGTACACTGTAGCTGTCTTCAGATGCTCCAGAAGAGGGCGTCAGATCTCATTATGGGTGGTTGTGAGCCACCATGTGGTTGCTGGGATTTGAACTCAGGACCTTCGGAAGAGCAATTGGTGCTCTTACCCGCTAAGCCATCTCATCAGCCCTATCTTCCAACTCTTACAGTCCTTTCTTCTATGGAACCTTAGAGACACCAGTACAAACACTAGAGGCTTCGCCAATGGTCTTGGTTACCATCTAGGACTTGGTGGGAAGACTCTATGCTGAAGACTCTTCCTACCTGAGTCAGAGACATGGAGAAATGAATTGCTGGAAGGTTTGGGTTGTTTCTTTTTTTTGTTTGTTTGTTTTTGTATGCTATTGGGGCAGAAGAAAATCAACATTGTTACCAGCAGTGAACTTCGCAAGCTACAGTAACAACTGCCTTAGCGGTATATACCCACTGGTGTTATACTGACAGGAAGGGTATCAGAAGAACCAGCCCCTTTCTAAGTGGATTTAAAGTCTGCTTCACAAGGTAGAACTCAGGTCTGGTACTGTTAACTGAGCCCCAGATCTATGGCTCACTAGGTCATGGAACCTAGGGAAGAATCAATTACTATTATTCTGGTAAATGGACATAGTGATAAACTGCTCCCATCCCCCAAGTTCTCATCGTTGTATCTCATCTGGAGCTCAGTGAGTTTCTTAACCCTCAGCAGAGAAAACTTTTTTACAGTAGGAGATTGTTGATACAGAGAGACACAACCGGTGCAGAGAATAGGAGAAGGCAGGGTACTCAGTTCTAAATGAGATAGCGACAGCCTGCCTCCTACCCCAACAGACCAGATCTTAGAAGAAGGAAAAGGAAAGATTGTAAGAGCCATGGACAGTAGATATCTTCAGTAGAAACAGGTTTTTGAAAGGGATGGCAGTCTGATGATGCACATATGAATTCACAGCAGCTGTGACTGCATGCATAAAACCTACAGTGGATCGAACCAGCCAACATCCCAACATGCAATGGGGAGGGGTCATTATGCCCACTTTTAGATAAACAACTGTTGTTAATTGATGGCTGCAGCGGGGAGGATAATAAGATTTCTTCAAGTATGCAGTGCCCAAGAGGCTACCCATGTGCCTGCAGTAGATAATTCTACACCTGTGCTCATTAAATGGACTTAGTGGGTTTTAAAAAAGAAGATGTGAAGTTGGGAAGGAATGGTGGAGTTAGGTATAGAAATTGAAGTAAAGATAAAGGGGTTGGGCTAAAGTAAATTCATTATTCACACGTACATTTAAGGCATAGCTGTTTGTGAGTCACACTAGTGTGACCTCATTTGTTGAGGACAAACAATCTCAAACATTTCATTGCTAACTATTTTCTAATTTTTACATTCTAGGTCTTAGAAGTCAAAATTTAATTTGGCAGGGAATCTAATTTAAGATATAATCATTTATATCCTGTCTTCTAATATTGGCCTTCCAATATGTAAAATATGTTTATTGCATTCCAAAAATTTGAAGTCTATCTTATCTCTTCACCTTTGGCTGTCCTTGGTTGGAGTATCACTAATGACAAGAGTGGTATGATGTAACTCTATGTGCACACACACCCTGCCTGGTACCAATAGATCTCTAATTGGACTTCAGACACCCTCAACAAGAGGGAAACTATACTTGGTACCAGAAACCTAGTCAACCACCCAGGTTTTGTGAAGTCAGAGACCTTGGAGAAGAACCTACAATCACCACTTTACTAAACCAGCATAATTCCTAATTGCATTTTAAATGTTTGTTCGTATACCAACAGATTCAATGTAGTCTTCATCCCTCCTCAAAGAAATGTACCTTTGCCATAGATGGCGGCCATTACAAGAAAACTACAACCACTCAAAGTTCAGAGTTGTAGAGCCCAGTCCCAGTGGGTACATCTACAAAATGGCTCCTACACCTAAGACTCAGGGAGCAACACCAAACAGGGCTGGAAAGATTGTAAGAGGTAGAGGAACAGAGTTTGTTGTAAGACATTGTCTCACACTCATGACAAAAGCTACACCCATAAACTCTCACCAACATGACTACCTAGACATGAGCAGGACAAGGAAATGATGGGCACGCCAAAGTGGACAGAGATAAGCCTATGCAGCCCTAACCATATAAAAGAACTACAGGTAACTAAGGAATCTGGGAATGGGATGAGCAGCCTTCCCCAGGAATGATCACACCAGCTGACTATCTAATGCCAAATGGTCAGCCCTAGAAACCTGTATACAAAGAACATTGTATAGACTGGCAGAGGATACTTAGCAATATAGAAGTCTATTCATACCTATATGCACAACAACAACTAAGGAAGTAAGAGGCTAGGAGTTTGGAAGAGAGAAGAGGGTATATGGGAGAGTTTAGAGGAAGGAAAGAGAAGGGGAGGGGAAATGATGTAACTATATTCTCAAAAACAAGAGAACATAATATCATCTACCCAAGAAATCTACTTCTACCATAAAGCTGAGAGACATGTTAGACATCTGTCGGTTTCAATTGCAGAAATTACAAGAGAATTGACTCACATCAGGCTAATCTCCTGACTTCCAAAGAATGAGCGCCACTGCGTTCTGAAGGTTCTAAAGGCCCCAAAGAAGTCTGTGTTTTAATATAGTGCTTTATTGATTCCTCAGTGTGATGCATTTTGATAATATTCATCCTCCCTTCACCAGGAGGCCACTCAAGTCCACGCCTCACCTCACTACCTCTCCCAATTTCACATCCTCTTTTTATAATAACTCGCTGATTCCACGTAGTTATGGTTATTGAACCATTCACTAGAGTGTGGTTGATCCACCAAGGTCCACACTTTTAAATAAATTTCTCTTTCCTCTGAAAGCCAGAAACTGTCCTTAGCTCTTCAGTCAGAGGTGGGGCTCTCTGAGAGCCCTCCCTGCCCTGTTAGACTGTTAACTGATCTTGTTCAGGTCTTATGCAGGCAACCACAGCAGTGGTGGGTTCATAAGTGCAGTGGTCCCATCATGTCCAGGAGACAAGGGTTTAGTATAATCCCAAGACTCAGAGACCATCTTTGAAAGTGGAGAGAGGAAGAACAGAAAGATGATTAAAAACTGGAAGTTGTGGAGGACCCAAGCAATATCTCTGGTTTTATGCTCTATTCATTGAACATGGGAGATAGTGTCAAATTCTCTGAAGCCATTGCTAGGTAGTGCCTGCTTCTGAAACTAGAGAGGGTCACACTGTCTAAAATCAAAGGGACGATGGCTCTGACTCAAGGTCACATGACTTTGGGCTTGTTGTGTCATAGGAAGATGTGTTGATATTTAACTACACTGAGAGTCATTCTTCCCTTTTTCAAAAGCACCAGACATACTCATGAATAAATAAGTCAATTAATTCCTGTCATATAATCACAGAACAGGGGCCGTGCTGCCTCGTCTCAGCCAGCAGATAGGAAATGGGGCTCAGGGTTACTACCTAAACTTTTCCCGTGTGCAAATGGTAGACATAAGCCTGGAGGTAGAGATGCTTTTGCTGATGACAGGCGGTTCCTGTGGCTGACCTGGAACTGGGACACTATCTTTATTACTCCATGTAATCTCCTGTTTCTAAAGAATTTACCTTCTCCGGGAGCTTCTCATACCAGAAAGCAGATCATTTAGGCAGCACAGTTTTCATGGGGGAAGATACATCTTCTCAACTGCTATAACTAGTCCTCTGGTCTGTCTCTCAACTACTATACCTAGTCCTCTGGTCTGCCTCTCCAATGCTATAACTAGTCCTCTGGTCTGCCTCTCCAGTACTATAACTAGTCCTCTTATCTGCCTCTCCAATGCTATAACTAGTCCTCTGGTCTGCCTCTCCAGTACTATAACTAGTCCTCTGTTCTGTCTCTCCAATGCTATAACTAGTCCTCTGGTCTGTCTCTCCAATGCTATAACTAGTCCTCTTATCTGCCTCTCCAATGCTATAACTAGTCCTCTGGTCTGCCTCTCCAGTACTATAACTAGTCCTCTGGTCCGTCTCTCCAATGCTATAACTAGTCCTCTGGTCCGTCTCTCCAATGCTATAACTAGTCCTCTGGTCCGTCTCTCCAGTGCTGTAACTAGTCCTCTGGTCTGTCTCTCCAGTGCTGTAACTAGTCCTCTGGTCTGTCTCTCCAGTGCTGTAACTAGTCCTCTGGTCTGTCTCTCCAAGGTGGCTTTTTTTTTTTTTTTTTTTTTTTTTTAATAAAATTGAACATTTTTTTAAACTGTTTTATACACTTATATAATGAATTCTAGTCATTTTTATAGCACATTCTTTCCATTCATCCACTTCCTCCCTCACTCAAACCATGTCTTTAAAAAAAAAAACAACAACAGAATAAAACAAAGAGCTCCATACATCTCTCTGAACCCATGCATTCTCAGTTTGGGATCAGACTTCTGTTTGTTTGTCACAGAAACTCTTTTTTTGTTTTTTCTTTTTTTGGTTTTTCAAGACAGGGTTTCTCTGTATAGTGTACAGTCCTGGCTATCCTGGAACTCACTCTGTAGACCAGGTTGGCCTTGAACTCAGGAATCTGCCTGCCTCTGCCTCCCAAGTGCTGGGATTAAAGGCGCCCAGCACAGAAATTCTTATACATAGAAATGGCCTAACATTTCAGATACATTTTTGCTACATTATTTTTTATTAGTTGATAGTAATTTACAGCATTTGTGCTGTGTAACCATTTACTTTGACTCCTGTCTTGAACCTTTGAGTTATTCATTTCTTTGTGTGCATAAGAATTTTCAGGGAGCTCCAGTTGTTACCTTACAAACCATTCTCAGACCTGAAATTACTAGGACTGAAGGTGTAAGCATGTTTCCTATTGATTATAATCTATTATAATGCATATTTCACCCTACCAGAGTAATCTGGTTTTTGAAAATGAATGGATGGTGTAACTTGTATTTTATTTATTAATTTTAATTAATTATTTTTATAGTTTCCCCTCCATCTACTCCTCTCGGTTTCTCCCCATCTTCCCTCCCCTCTGTGTCCACTCCCTTTCTGCCTCTCATTAGAAAAGAACAGGCTAAGAGATAACAACCCACCATGACAAAATAAAATACAGTAAGATAAAGCAAAAACTATCATATTGAAGTTGGACATGGCAATCCAGCAGGATGAAAAGAATTCCAGGAGCAGACACAAAAGTCTGAGACCCACTCATTCTCAGTTAGGACTCTCATAAATAAACTTAGCCAATAGCTATAATATGTATATGCAGGGGACCTAGCATAGACACGTGTAGGCCCTGTGCTTGCTGCTTCAGTCTCTGAGAACTCATAAGCACCTCCCTTAGTTGATTCAGAGAGCCTTGTTCTCCTAATGGCTTCTATCCCCTCTGGCCCTTACAATCTTTCCACCTCCTTTTCCACAGGATTTCCTGAGATCTGAGTGGAGGGGTTTGATGGAGACCTTCAATTTAGACTTTTCTCTCTGCATAATGTCTGGCTATGAGTCTCTGCATCTGTTCCCCAAGATGACCTTTTGTTAAAGCACACTTCTT
>NW_022196897.1:150236006-150240199 GCF_008632895.1 Mastomys coucha
GCACACTTCTTGCAATGGTTAATTTTAAACATCCACTTGATGTAACCTAGAATCACCCAAGAAGAGAGTCTCAATGAGGGATTATGTAGATCAAGTTGTCCTGTGAAGATGCTTGTAGGAAATCGTCTTGATTATTTCTAGCCAGGCGGTGGTGGCGCACGCCTTTAATCCCAGCACTTGGGAGGCAGAGGCAGGCGGATTTCTGAGTTCGAGGCCAGCCTAGTCTACACAGTGAGTTCCAGGACAGACAGGGCTATACAGAGAAACCCTGTCTTGAAAAAAAAAAATGAGATTATTTCTAATGTGGGAAGCTCTGATCCATTGTGGGTGGCACCACTCCCTAGGTTAGGATCCTGGATGGTAGAGTAGAAAAAGTAAGAGTAGAGAAAGCAAGTGGAACAGTAAGCATACATGCATTCATTTCTTTCTGGCCCTGACTGTGGGTAAGATGTGACTAGTTGCCTTAAATACCTACCCTGTTTTTCCCACAATGACGGACAGTAGCCTAAAACAGCAAGCTGAAACCTTTCCCCCAAATTTAAAAATCAAAGTATTTTATCACAGAAACAGAAGTGAAATTAGAACTCCTCATCTTACTGGAATGGTTGAGGTTTCATATATGAGCACATGAGACACGTGCTTCTGAAAACAAACCAAAGAAAAGAGAAGATAGTTGAACGGAGGGTGCATGAGCTTCTCTAGATGGGCAGACCTGTGGGCAGCAGTAGGCCCAATCATTTGGCAATAGCCTTTTAAAATTCCTATCTTCTTTTTCTCAAGGTGAGGGTTTTTTTATTTTCAGATTATAACATAATCATATCTCCCTCTTTGCTTTCCTCCCTCCAAAACCCTCTTACATATACCCCTCTTCGATCTCTTTCAAATTCATGGGATCTTTTGCATTAATTGTCATGACATGCATACACACATATGTCTAATTATTTTTATATATATATATATATATATGTACATAATGTATACACATACACATACCCACATTTGATCTGCTCAGTCTCGACAGTATCACACACATGTATGTTTTCAGGGCTGACATTTGCCACTGCATAACTAGTGTGCTCTTTCCAGAGTAAACTATTTTTCCTGCTGTCAGCACTCCTTTGTCACCCGTGGTTCTTTGTGCAAGATTTAGGCCCTGTAAGGCCTTCCCCATCCACTTTGGCCTGTCTATTGGTGCCTTCCTTGTTTGGCTCATGCTTAGGCAGACATGTTGGCGAGACTTTATGGGTGTAGCAATAACCAGAAGGACACAACAACCCTAAGAGTACTGCAGTGGTGCATGTGCATGGTCAGTAACCAAGAGCTCCCTAAATGAATGTGAGGCCCACTCAACAAGAAGGATAACCATGCCTGGAAAGGCAGACAACGATTTGGTGCTAATGATGGATATAGGAAGGGAATCTACAAACACCGCTGTATTAAGCCAGCACGATTTGTAACAATGATCTCAACATTTGCCATAGTCCTCTGAAATACATCTTTTCTGACATTTCTAAGATGTTGGTTTTTGAAACACCATTAGGAAAAGGATAGTAGGACTGATCTCATGTGGGGTAGAGGGTACATGAAGAACTCCGCAACCCACTTTCGTTAATAACTTTGTTCATGTATGTACTGAATTTTGAGCATTTCTGCCCCTCCTCTGAAAATTTTTTTCTTCTTCCCAACAATCTTCCTTCTGCTCTGATGCCTCTTCCTGTCTTTCTTTTTTAACCCATTGAGCTTAATTAAGTTTGTTTGAATGAATGTCAGGGGGGTATTTATTGGAACATGGGCAATTTCTAAGCTACCCTCCACCCATACCCTTTACTGCTTATTGGCCTCATCGAGTCTTTGATCCACTCGGATCTTATTTTTGTGCATGGTGATAGACATGGGTCTAATTTTATTCTTTTATATGTAGATATTCAGTTTTTTTCTTTCTTCTTGTGTATTTTTTTGTTTTTTTTTTTTGTTGTTGTTGTTTTTGGGTTTTTTTGTCTTTTTGGTCTTTTGGCTTTAGTGATGAGAACATGTGCAGAGAGAAAAACTTTTATTCGCTGTTGGTGGGAATGCAAACTGGTGCCACCATTCTGGAAATCAGTATAGAGAATCCTCAAAAGGCTAAGAACAAATCTGCCAAGTGACCTGGCTAATGTACTGCTGGGCATAAGCCCACAAGACTCAGCACCCTACTCCATAGAGACTTGTTCTGCCATGTGCAGAGCCAGCGTATTCCCAATAGCTAAGAAACTGAGACAACTCAAGGACTCCTCAAAAGAAGAACAGAAAGTGGAAATGTGTTTCATACGCACAATGAAAGGATATTCCGTGGTGAAGAAAAATGAAATCACAAAATTTGAAGGTAAATGGATGAACCTAGAAAAAAATATATTGAGCAATCTAACCCAGATCAAGAAAGACAAACAGTGTGTGTTCTCTTTCA
Source organism: Mastomys coucha (assembly GCF_008632895.1). NCBI lineage: Eukaryota > Metazoa > Chordata > Mammalia > Rodentia > Muridae > Mastomys > Mastomys coucha. Next base: position 150,238,450 of record NW_022196897.1, read on the forward strand.
TCTGTGGTTCCTAGCTCCAAATCCTCACGTAAGAATACAACATGGAATAACTGTAAAACCTAGGGACATATAAAGGAGTCATAGGTGGAGGATGATGGGTGGGGTGAAAGGCAGAGGCAACAGATGACGTGGAGTGGGGAATGGGAAAATGGGGAGGGGATTCCAGTCGAGAGGAGGGATGGGGACAGTGGCCAATACAGACTGAGGGGAAGAGATGAGGGACAAATAACACCAAAGTTGTTTGTTAATGCCTCAAGGAATCAGTTTGTTTATGTTTACCCAAAATTATACAACACATATATACACACATATGTGTATATACATACATACATACATACACACACATACATATATATACACACATAGACACACTAACATATATATGTGTGTGTGTTAATATATATATATATTCTGAAGGAAGTTAAGCTTACCATAAGAACAATATAATAACGAAAACCTCAGTATCAGACATGAAATGCTTTTTAATTATTCTTGGTCTGTGTAGTCCAAGTCACTTCCAAAACAATGCAAACTATTGATGTAGGTTACGTTGTTCTATAAGCCCTTGGTTTCCTTTCAGGGGTTGGGAGTGGAATAAGACACTGCACACTTAGGAGGCAAGACTCAGGCGACTTGAGCTGGCTCTCACCTGAAGGCCTCTTGCCTTTCTTCTTGGCCTCTGTGGTACCAGAAAATGAGAGCTTCCAAGGGAGGGAACCAATTAAGCAACTCTACTTTACCGCAACACCTGTGAACCACAGCAATGACCAGCATCTGTCGCCTGTAAAGGTATAATAAGTGACACTCCTATGTTGGTAGCATCCAACATATGTATAGTCGGAGTCAGGGTCACTCGATGGGAGAGAAGTCACATCTGGTCCTGGGAACTTATGAAACTCCTCAGGACGAGAGAGGCCATGGATCTTAGAAAAGAATCGAGTATCACCATTTTGCTAACCCAGCATAGTTCCCCTCAGCCTTAACCTTATTCCCACAGAGATGTGTGGCTACCACTCCTCATTAAAAAGCTTCCTTAAACAAATGGACCATCACAGAAACCACCACAACTGGAAGCAATGCAGAGACCAGTGGGGCTTCCCGACTCCAGCCGTGCATCACAGTTCCTGCCTTTAAGGCTCAGGGTACATAGAAGGGGGGAAGGATTGGTGGGGAAGCCTGCAGTGAAACTGTATCTACTGGAAATTGTCTCATAAACAAGACCAAGGTGATGGCAATATCAATGTAAATATTGAAACATAAGGGGAAGATACAAGGGTCCCACCTTCAAACAAGGAACAAAAGCAATTCCTGGAAGAGAATTGGCCTCTCCCAGAAATGAGCCCCATAATTAGTTGTATAATTCAGAGCGGTCATCCCCGAAATCACATGCACAAAACAACATAGACCCAGCAAGTTTTATTTATATATTTGTGAATACACATAAATATATATGTATTTAAAAACAATACTCAAAAACAAAGATGGTATGAACTTGAGAGTTGGGGGGACATGAGAGAAGACAGAAAAGGCTATGGGGGAAAGTGATATAATTCTTTCAATTGAAAAAAAAAACATTTCTTTTAAAAAAGCAACTGATATCTGGAAGGCTCCATTTATTAGCAAGCACCTGCGTGAGGTTGCTCCAAATTTAGAAGGTCTCAGAAAGGAATTTCTGAGTGGGTCATGGCATCCGTGCAAGGTGTTGAGGACTACAGGGCAGTCAGCATCTTCAGGACATCACAGTCCACAC
>NW_022196897.1:150242940-150250869 GCF_008632895.1 Mastomys coucha
GTTAATTTACCTGGAAAAATGCTGTGTGGAAGTGGTTAAGGTAGAGCTTCATGGAAGGAACAAAGATACAGGCACTGAGCCATCCTAAGGAACATGAGGATGCTGGTTTTAATCTAGGAGCTCTGAACTCCTCCTAATCTTATCTCTGTGTCCCAAGCCGGAAGATAACTTATCCCTCAGTAGAGATGCCGGTCACAAGATTTGACATTACCAAGAAGTCTGATTGCTTCCTTTTCTTGCTTACATCTCCACTACTCCATGCACTTCCCTTGGGAACATGCCAGAAAGAACTTGTCTGTGGTGAGCTGACTTGTGGGAGACTGAGCCTAGAAAATGGTTCTAATTAGTGGCTGAAAAATAAAGTGTGTGCCTTCATGGTCTGTGCAAGAGATAAAGATGAAATGTGAAAGCTCATGCTATTCATGAAGAAAATCAGGGAAAGTCCAGTAAAAACTACAAGTAGATTCTGTCTCCGTGTCTAAACAGATCCCAATGATATTTATCATAAACTGCTGAACTCCATGAGAGCACAGTGTTGATAAAGATCCATGATGTCTAAAGAGGAGAAGTGATGTGCTGATGACAGCCATCTTGGAATACTGCTCCATGGAGGAAGAAAATCTTTGGGACAAACTTGAAGTCAATGACAGAAGTAGGGTCTTATAATTGTCATAAATATAGACAAATTATACTCCCAAGGCAGAACAGGAATCACTTTTAAAACCTTATCTTACATGCAGGAATTATCTCTTGGTGTATGGGTTGGAATGGTCCTTCACCTCCTACTTTGATCAGTTCTGTTATTCTGTAATGGTCTCTGTCTGTTGCAAAGAAAATTTTCTTTGGTCAGTGGTGAGAACTATATTTATCTGTGGGTACCAGGAGTAATATTATATTATAATCTTAAAACATAAAAAAATTAAATAAAAAACTTTTCTATTTTTTAAAAAAACATTAGACACTAAAACTTTATCAATAAAAATAAAAACTTGCAAATAAAAGAGCATTGTGGTCAGTTCTGACAACTTCTGACAAGGAGAAAACCTTTTTTGAACTACTGTGGAGCCTGAGAGCCAGGTGCTTGCACTTGGTAGGTTGCTCAGCCCTATAGAGCCCTCTGTTGCACAGCAAGTCTGAGTTCTCTGAGCCCAGTTGCTCAGTTGGTTTCCCAGCCTTCTTCCTCCAGAGGGATGTTTACTGCAAAGATAGCTCTGAAAGCAGGAGAGCAGGGGCTGACTCCTCAACTCTCCCCTTCAGTGCAGACCTCTTTGCTCTGCTCACTTCCCCGTAGCTCTCTAACATTCTCAGCTATCACCCCATGGCTTGGACATTTGTTGTCTGTGGGTGAAAGTCTTCTAGACTGGGAGGGAATTTGCCAAATCCACAGAATGAAAATTCACTGGGACATGCAATGGCTTTGGAACCAGAGGAAGGCAAGGTTGTAATGCAAACACAGCCCCAGCACTTAGAACTGACTCTTGAGGCAGCCAAGCCCTCAGTTTGCACAGAATAGCTGCTGGAACAGCAGGGACCACCATGAATTTAGTAATGACTCACAATGTCCTCACACATGTGCTTGGAAGATTCTAACTGTATAGGGTCCTGAGATACCCCTGTCAAATTCTGTCATATTTGGATGATTTATGATTTTTTATTTTATTTTCCCTTTTACTATATTTTTAGCACTGGCCATAAAAGAACAAGTCACACATAATTTCAATAGCCCCACTCTGCTCTATAGTGAGATTATCTAAACAAAAGGAAATTAACAAAGTTCTGGTTTAAACAACTGTAGGTCAAATATGCATAATAGATATGACACAACTGATGTTAATAGTCATTATTGGAAGCCATGGAATTTTCTCTAAAACAGATCATGATTTAGGCCCCCAACCAAGTTTGTTTGTTTGTTTGTTTAATTGTTTTAAAGGTTTGTCTTTATTTATTTTATGTGTATGAGTACACTGTAGCTGTATAGATAGCCGTGAGCCATCGTGTGTGTGGCTGCTGTTGATCTCAGGACTTCTGCTGGCCCTGATCGCTCATGCCCCACTTGCTCTAGCGTAATTTACTACAGCTGTCTTCAGATGCATTAGAAGAGGGCATCCGATCTCATTAGAGGTGGTTGTGAGCCACCATGTGGTTGCTGGGATCCAAACTCAGGACTTTCAGAAGAGCAGTCAGTGCTCTTACCCGCTGAGCCATCTCACCAGCCCCAACCCAACCAAGTTTTAAAAACTCAAAATAATAAAACACTTTCTTGTATCTCATTGGACCATCATAGATTAAAGTTAGAAACAATATCACGATATACTACAGAAGCTACAACCACATGGAGTTTAACAATATGCACTTTTCATTGATCAATGCATTTCTGAAGAAATCTGGGAGGTAATGAAAAAGTCAGAAGCCATCATAGGACAATCTAATAACTAGCAGGTGATCTTCTTGAGGTGACTGGCTTAGGTTAACATCTACGACTGAACTCTGGTATGCAAGGCCCAAGAGAAAATCATTTGAGGAAAGATTCCTGTTATTAATATGTTTTTCCTGTTATCATTACACATATATAAAAATCACTAGGTATTAGCCCACCCTTTTGAGCAGATCTCTGCAGATCTACACAGGTGTATTGTCTTGTAGTGATGTTATATAGACAAATGGATGACTTCTTAATTCTTAGTAATGACCCTCCAAAAATTCCTAAAATTATATAAGTATTTATTAAGCTCTTTTATAGTGGGACTGCTACTAGATCCTTTTCTATAGTCAAAACTGCAATGAGAACTCTGCCTGTCCCCCATGCGTCACCAGTTAACTGCTTCTAGATAGTAACCAGACTTTCTCCTACTCAGAGCACATCCCAAGAGGTTGTAAAACCATTAACCAAAAGTAATAAAAAGGGAACTAGTGATTTATTATAGGGTGCTAGGACAGAAGATGGGTTTATCTATACAAAACTTCACTAATAACTTAGTTATGCTTTTTAACTTTCAATGAACCTGTGGAGCTGTGACAGGTGATGAATGTTTAGCCAGACAATTACTCCTAATGGATATGCATGTAAACATTCACTGTTGTAAGCTTCTTATTCAATTTACGATTTGAATTTTATGTGTGAACTCGTAATGAACTTTTTAGCCTGTGGTCATGTATTCTGAAAAGATGTGTAAGTGTTGAGGACAAGGAGAAGAGTCAGAACTGAGCTGAGGAGAATTTTTTAGACAGAACATATTTTAGCCAGAACTGAACTCAAGGAGAGCTTAGAAGTAAAGGCACCACATTGGGAAAAAAGACACTGAGAGTGAGAAGTAAAGGCACAGCATTGGGAAAAAAGACACTGAGAGTGAGAACATTATTGTGACATTGGATCAGAAGGGGAGAACAAGACTAGAAGGAGAATGCAGAATGGAATAACTTAGAAACTATAGGCAACATAAAAAACTAAGAGAGCAATGTGCAGAATGTAGAGGTATAAGGGAAAAAAGAAGTTACAGAGAGAGCAGAAGGAGCAGGCAGGCTTCTTACCATGGACAGAACAGGTCTTTCCTTAATAACAAGGCAGGCCTAGTCTTATTAAGGAAACAAAGCTTTCTTGTTGCAAACTTGGGTTTAATTCATTTAGCACTAAAAGGGGAGAAGCTTTTTCTTTCTCTATATAATAAAGATTGGAGCTCAGTTTTCATTCAGAATGAGTGAGTTCTTTCTGCACTGGTGCTTGGTCTTTTGCTGCAAATGCATATATGGAAATATGGGTGTGTGTGTGTGTGTGTGTGTGTGTGTGTGTGTGTGTGATTGTGAGACTGTATGCAAGCTGGGCCCAACTGATTTGAATGGAAATGTATAAATGTGCTGCATGAATCTGTATATGAATTTATGTAAGTTTATGCATATTTGATTATGTAAAAGTTCTTCCTTCTGTGAGTGTTATTCTCTTCTCCTGGTTCAATAGAAGTTTATTGCTCCAAACTTCCTCCTAGCCTGACAAGCAAGAGGCATCTGGACAAGAGGGAAAGGCTCTAGCAGTTAATCCTTTACTTAATCTCCTGCTGTTTCAGGATGAGGTGCTAAGTTCCAGAGACTGCAGTTTCTGGCCCCAGAGGAGCACAGAAGACAGGTCAGCTATAGTAGCAAAGGAACTTAGACTTAGATAAGTAAACTGTTTATTAGACAGCAACTCTAAATATCTTTTTTTAAAAAAAGATTTATTTATTATTATATGTAAGTACACTGTAACTGTCTTCAGACACACTAGAAGAGGGCGTCAGATCTCATTACAGATGGTTGTGAGCCACCATGTGGTTACTGGGATTTGAACTCAGGAACTTCAGAAAAGCAGTCAGTACTCTTAACCACTGAGCCATCTCTCCAACCCCAACTCTAAATATCTTGCAAGATAAAGTCTTAGCCTCTGCCTACACTCTTCCCTCTCTGCTGCCTCAAGTAGAACCGACAAGAAAGAACACCCCACCAGGGCTGGCCCCCAGCAGAAAAACTTTCCTATAACTATCTAAAAAGCAAGATACTTTGGGATAAAGCCAAGACAGTTATAGTAAGTTTGTAGATATGATGTAAATAGCACTTACCTTAAAACGGTAAGTGCTATTGCATAATAAAATAGAAACAACAACAACAATACAAAGAATTTGTAATGAGAACTGATTCTTTGAAAAAACAAACAGGACTTTAGCCATATTAACAGAAAGTAACAGAGAAAATGTTTTTAATTAGAAACAAAAATGGACATTACAACAGAAATCGGTGGTAGCACCGTTTGTTTTAGCTGTTTTCTCAATCTTAGCTCTTCTGACTGGGCTAAGAGGAAACCTCAAAATATTTTCAATTTGTATTTCCCCAATTACTAACGATGATGAATGCTTAAAGATATTTCTTAACCATTTTCAATTTTTTCCTTTAGGAACTCCTTAATAAGACCCATAGCTGGTTTCCAGTTTGATTATTTGTCTTCTTGGTTTTATTTTTATTTATTTATTTTTAGTTCTTTAGATAATCTGAGTTTGGAGAAAGGCTGCTAAATGCTTCCACTTTGGTTAGCATCATATGGAAAGAATGGTATAATATCAAGATGGTTAAATGCCGGGCCCAGTCTGCCCTGGACTTCCAGAATGGACTGAAAGGGTATTCTCCCTGGACTCCATTTTTATTTTTACCTGCAAGATGGGAGGATTGGATTCTATCGGAGGTCCTACTACAGATTCAACAAGAGCTGTGACCCAGCTAAGGAACAACTAGTGACCTGTGCACAACCTTTATTTCTTAGGATTCCTGGAGACAGAGCTACATGGGTGGCTAGACTACAGTGTTCTGTGCTTAGTGAATGCCTTTAATCTTCCCACTTGGGAGGCAGAGACAAGCAGATTTCTGAGTTCAAGGCCAGCCTGGTCTACAAAATGAGTTCCAAAACAGCCAGGGCTATACAGAGAAACCCTTTCTCAAAAATAACAACAACAACAAAAAGTTCTATTCTACTATATTGAGAAATCTTAAAGAAAAGAAAAAAAATCTTGATACATTTAACATACCAAAGTTAATCCAATATGAAATCAATAATTTACAATGACCCCAAAACTATTAATGAGATTGAAGTAACAATAAAAAGATCTCCCGTCTAAAAAATGACTGAAGACCACATGAACTCACTATAGAATTTCACGAGAACTAATAGCCGCATCACTTAAATTATTACATACAATAGGAAGGAAAGGCTTTCAAGGTCACACACACACACACACACACACACACACACAGAAGAAGAATACGAAAATTACAGACCCGTCTCCCTGATGAGCATAGATGTAAAAATTATTAATAAGATATTGTCAAATCAAATCCAAGATCATATTACAAAGAGACCATTCAGCATACCCATATTGGCTTCATTCCAGTGATGCAGGAATGGTTCAATGTGTTTACATCAGTAATATTATCTATCATATAAGTAGACTCAGAAAGAGAAATCACAGTTGACTCATCTGATGCAGGAATGGCCTTTGACAAAATCCAACATCTGTCATAAATAACAAAAGTCTTAGAGTGTCTAGGAATATACGGATCATACTTCAACATGAAAAGTGTTATTAAGAACAACCAGCATTGTTCTAAGTGGAGGAAGACTCAAAGCATTCACAACGAGGTCAAGAACAAGGACAGACTGCCCAGTCTCTCCGCTCTTAGTATAATTCTTGACACTACAGCAGTAAGACAAGAGAAGGAGAAAAAGGGTTGCAGATTGAAAACGAGGTCACTAAGTCTCTATTTGCAAATGATATGATTCTGTACACAAGATATTAAAAATTAATATCTATACACAACATACAGGTCCTAAGACTCTACCCAAAATGTTGGAGCTAGTAAATACTTTCAGCAAAGTGAAAGGATACAATAATTAACACAAAAAACCCACTAGCTTCTTACATGCCCACCACAAGCATGCTAAAGGGAAACCAAGAAAACAACCCCATTCACCATGGCGACCTAAAAACCCATCCAGAGAGTAAGCCTAACCATGGAAACAAGAGACTTCTACCACAAACGCTCCAGATGCTTAATAAAAAGGAAAGAACCAAAAGGAAAGGCCTCCCATGCTCACAACTGACAGGACTAACATTTGTGAAAGTGGCTGTCCTATAAACGCAGCCCACATAGTCGATGGAGCCTCAATCACAATACCAGGGCCTTCCTTTGCAGACATAAAACAAGGAATCATAACATTTATGCAGAAGCACAGAAGACCACAAATAGCAAAACAATCCTGAACAATACTGCAGGAGGGACCACTGTGTCTGGTTTCTATTATTCTACAGAATCATAGTAATAAAAAGACCATGGTACTGGCACAAAAGAAGATGCATAGACAAATGGATAGAATAGAAGACTGGAGACAGGCCTTTGTAGGACTATGGATACCTGATTTTTTTCCACAAAGATCCAAAAAATTTTATTTGAACAAAGACCATACTTCTATAAATGGTCCTGTGAAACCTGCACAGAAAGAAAGAAAAGAAAGAAAGAAAGAAAGAAAGAAAGAAAGAAAGAAAGAAAGAAGAAAGAAGGAAGAAAGAAAGAAAGAAAGGAAGGAAGGAAGGAAGGAAGGAAGGAAGGAAGAAAGAAAGAAAGAAAGAAAGAAAGAAAGAAAGAAAGAAAGAAAGAGAGAAAGAAAGAGAGAGAGAAAGAGAGAAAGAAAGAAAAGAAAGTAGGCTGGCAGGGAGGGAGGGAAGGACGGAGGGACAGAAGAAATAAAGAAGGTTCTTACCTCTAACCTTGCATTAAACTCCACCTCAAATGGATCAAAGATCGCGACATCAGACCTAATACACTAAATTGTCAGAGCAAAAGTTAATGCATACATGTCCACTTACAGGTGCCGGTAAGGACTTTCTAGGTAGGATTTCAGTAGCTCCAGAAATAAGACTGATAAGTGACATGTAGGACTTGGTGAAATTCAAAGTCTTCTGAACAGTCAAGGAAATTGCCAGTGGAGTGAAGGAAGGAGGCATTTTTCCTCTTAGGACATCAACTTAAAGAACATGGTATTGTTAGTGTGATCTTTTTATGAAGAGCTAAATGGCCATACTTCGGTGGTGTTTTGGGAATATTTAGCAATGCTTGTGAACTGACTGATCTATTGATGCAGAGACCAAGGAGAGGATTTCTGCCTTGTGTAGAAGTATGGCTTTCTGCTATGGGAAGAATACAATGAAAGGTCCAATATAACATTCATTTCTTTGCTCCCTCATGGCGGTTGTGTGAGCATGCCACAGGAAAGTGGGTCGTGGCTAAATGAATCTGCACAGGAGGTGTACTATAAGATCTTGAGGAAGGATGACATGAGACACATTTTCATCCTTTCTGTCCCCAAACACTAATATGCTAAAAAAAAAGAAAAAAAACCAAAAAAACAAAAAAACA
>NW_022196897.1:150251318-150254549 GCF_008632895.1 Mastomys coucha
AAAAAAAAAAAAAAAAAAAAAAAAAAAAGATCACGTGAAAAATGATTGCTCACAACAACCACATTGGCTTATTACGACTGTGTAGCCTAACAGAAAACATGGTTTATTCTGATCACCTTTTAAGGTTTTCTTATTGCACTTAGGATAGTTATCTCTCTCTGCAGGGACCCAGCAAATCACAATGAAATTATCCTGATATAAAATTCCTTACTATTGGGGTCTGGAAAAATGGCTCAGCCATTACGAGCTGTTGTCACTCTTCCAGGGGACCTGAATTCAGCTTCAGGGGATCTCTTTCTGTCTGGTCTTCGTGCATGCATGTGGCTGCTCTTTGGAGAAAATGCCAGTATCTGATCCATGCACAGCTTGCTAGTTGATCTGCTAACTTGGCTCATATTTATGGATTAGGGAACATAAATTCTTAATTTAATCTACGGTGCAGAAGATTTTCTTTTTTAAAGGAAAACCTCCAGGAACCTGCACAGTGCAAGTAGCAGGCAGTTATGGTATGGTTATCAGTCCAAAATCCATTGAAGTTAAAGAAACATTTTCACAGTTAAATGTCATGCATAGAATTAGCATTCGGAGTGACAGAAAGAGAAGGTGGTCACCGAACCGTTAAGTAATGATTCCTAGTAAGGAAAAGTTCCTCTCGAATAATTTAACCATATAATCTAATTAAAATAGATGGCATTTACCTATCGAATAATTTAACCATATAATCTAATTAAAATAGATGGCATTTACCTATCGAATAATTTAACCATATAATCTAATTAAAATAGATGGCATTTACCTAGCTAGGTAGACATATACAAGAGCTATTGTACTCCATCTGGAAAACTGCTTACAGGATGTAGCTGTCGTAGAAACCTTGATATCTCGGTTCAGCTCTATGTATGCTCTGAGATTAAAGAACGGGATGATGTTTGGACAACCCTTTTTGGCAATTTCTTAGGCTCTCCTTGTTCTAAGCGCTAAGCACAGAACACTGTAGTCTAGCCACCCATGCAGCTCTATCTCCAGGAATCCTAAGAAATAAAGGTTGTGCACAGGCCACTAGCTGTTCCTTAGCTGGGTCACAGCTCTTGTTGAATCTGTAGTAGGACCTCTGGCAGAACTCAATCCTCCCCATCTTGCAGGTGAAAATAAAAATGGAGCAGGGCTGGAGAGATGGCTCAGCGGTTAAGAGCACTGACTGCTTTTCCGAAGGTCCTGAGTTTAAATCCCAGCAACCACATGGTGGCTCACAACCATCCATAATGAGATCTGACGCCCTCTTCTGGTGCGTCTGAAGACAGCTACAATGTACTTACATATAAAAAATGGAGTCCAGGGAGAATACCTTTCCAGTCTACTCTGGAAGTCCAGGGCAGACTGGGCCCAGCATTTAACCATCTTGATATTATACCATTCTTTCCATATGATGCTAACCAAAGTGGAAGCATTTAGCAGCCTTTCTCCAAACTCAGATTATCTAAAGAACTAAAAATAAATAAATAAAAATAAAACCAAGAAGACAAATAATCAAACTGGAAACCAGCTATGGGTCTTATTAAGGAGTTCCTAAAGGAAAAAATTGAAAATGGTTAAGAAATATCTTTAAGCATTCATCATCGTTAGTAATTGGGGAAATACAAATTGACAATATTTTGAGGTCTCATCTTAGCCCAGTCAGAAGAGCTAAGATTGAGAAAACAGCTAAAACAAATAGTAATGAGGATTCAGGGAAAGGAGGAAACCCCTTCACTGTTGATGAGCTTGTAGACAAGTGCAGCCACTAGGGAAGCCAGTGTGGAAATTTATCAAAAAGCTAAATGTGGGTGTCTTAGTATTCTAATGCTGTGAAGGAACACCATGGCCAAGACAACTCTTATAAAGGGAAGCATTTAATTGGGGGCTTGCTTACAGTTTCAGGTTAGTCCATTCTCCATGATAGGAGCACAGTGGCATGGTGCAGAAGTAGTAGCTGAGAGCTTTACATCCTAATATGTAGGATGGGAGTTAGGGAGTTAGGGAGGGAGGGAGGAAGGCAGGGAAGAGGAAAGGTGGGAGAGAGACACAGAGACAGACAGAGGGCGGGATGCATGAGCTACTGAGCTTGAGCCTGTTCTGGGCTTTTGAAACCTCAAAACCCACCATTAACAGTCTACCTCCTCCAACAAGGCCATACCTCCTCAGCTTTCCTCAAATGGTGACTAAGCATACAATATATACAACTATGAGGGCATTCTCTTTCAAACAACCCCAGTAGGTCTACTGTATCACACAGCTATCCCATTCCTGGACATAACAACCCCAGTAGGTCTACCGTATGACACAGCTATCCCATTCCTTGCCACTGGAAATTCTACTTCGTGGATACTTGCTCAACTCTATACTCTACTGCTCACCTCACATAGCTAGGAAGAGAGAGCAACCTAAATGTCCTCAGCTGAAGAATGGATAATGACAACAGAGTATCTATACACAAGGAAATTATATTCAGGTGTAAAGAAGTGTGACATAGTGAAAATTTCAGGTAAATGGATAGTAAACAGGAAAATATTATACTGAGTAAGAGGTAACCCAGACCTAGACACACAAAAGACAAATGTCACATGTTCTTTTTGACTTGTGGGTTCTAGCTCCAAATCCTCAAATGTCAGGATATCTTGGAGTCGCGGCAGAAATCAGGAAATCAAAAAGGTACAATGAATTGTAGGAGAGGGGTCGCTCCATAGGGAGGATAGTAGGACATGGGTGGTATAGAGTAGGGCAGTGGCTTTAGTTGGGGAGGGAGGACGGATGGTAAGACAGAAGGAGGAGGAGCAACGAGAACAAGTAACTTAAAGGATGGTGGAAATACCATGGGAAAACAGTATTGTTTTAAATTACCTGAAAATACATATATAGCACACAGTTAAATGAAATTAAACCACTTGGGGGGAATGATGCTCCACCAAAACCATAGACTAACAAAATTCCCAATTCCAGGTATAAGAAACCTCCCTTCAAATTGTTGATCAGAGAAGACTAAGAAACTCCCCAGACAACGAAGGCTATTGTTTCCCTCCCAGAACGTGAAGGCAGGGCCCTATTGCTGAAGACACCAAGTCCTCCAGATTTGGAGGGCTCAGAGGAGTCAAGCTGGAGTTGGCCTGGAAGACCCCTTCCTGAACACCAGTGTAGGATACCGACCAGCAGCTTCCTACTAGCGTGGGTTTCCACGAACCGGGAATGTGGGAGACC
>NW_022196897.1:150255817-150274134 GCF_008632895.1 Mastomys coucha
TCTGTCTCCTTCCCCGCCTCTTTCGGGAGAGGCAAGCAAACTCCAGGCAGCTTTCCGTGCCTGCCACACACCAGTACTTTTAATACTGACAAGCATATACTTTTAATACTGGCAAGCATATACATAATAAAAGGTGTCACTCAAGCCACCAAGAGAGGAAAATTCAATCAATATCCAAGCCAGCTGTAGAGCCCAGGAGTACAGGGTATCCTCAAGGTGCGATAGCGGCCTTTGGGAGTAACAATCTGCTCTCGACTGGGTTGTCCTGATCAATGGGTGGAAACTCATGCCTGGTATTGTAACACGATCCCACTAGCTGTGGCTGAAGCAAGCATAAATACTATTTGGAGGTTTTAAACACCTTATATTTAAAGTGCTTACTATAATTTATTTTCTATATGTCATAACATTCCACAAGTTATTATTAGATCTTAATTTTTTGAAGATGGCTATATTTGTAAAGAGACTCAGTACCATCATTTTCTGTACAATGTTTCCCAACTTACTATGACTGTACATCATTGCAGTCACTTGGTATAACTGATAAATGAATAGCAATACTTTTTTCTTTTAAAAAAAAAGTCAGTGCCCACTCTTTCTGCTGTTTGGCTCTATGTATATTGACAAACATATACATAATAAAAGGAAAACATTCATATTCATCCATTTCTTATTTCTCCAAATGAATGGCAAAACACAATATTTCATTGGCTTTAAAAAAAAAAATCACAGACCAGGCAGCTTGCATGGACCAGGCAGCTCGCATGGACCAGGCAGCTCGCATGGACCAGGCAGCTCGCATGGACCAGGCAGCTCACATGGACCAGGCAGCTCGCATGGACCAGGCAGCTTGCATGGACTATCTTCTCCCACATACTGTCGAGGTTGTGGAGAAAGAGGAACACTCTTTCATTGCTGGTGGGATTGCAAGCTGATAAAACCACTCTGGAAATCAGTTTGGCAGTTCCTCCAGAAATTAGACATAGTACTACCAGAGGACCCACTATACCACTCCTGGGCATATACCCAGAAGACGCTCCAACATGTAATAGGGACACACGCTCCACTACATTCATAGCAGCCTTATTCATAATAGCCAGAAACTGGAAACAACCCAGATGTCCCTCAATAGAGGAATGGATACAGAAAATGTGGTACATCTACACAACGGAGTACTACTCAATTATTAAAAACAATGAATTTATGAAATTCAAAAACAATGAATTTATGAAATTCATAGGGAATTGGATGGATCTGGAGAATATCATCCTGAGTGAGGTAACCCAATCACAAAAGAACACACATGGTATGAACTCTCTGATAAGTGGATATTAGCCCAGAAGCTCAGAATACCCAAAATACAATCCACAAACTACAAGAAACTCAAGAACAAAGAAAACCAAAGTGTGGATACTTCTTAAAAGGGGGAATAAAATACACATGGAAGGAGTTGCAGAGACAAATTATGGAGCAGAGACTGAAGGAAGGACAATCCAGAGACTTCTCCACCTGGGAATCCTTCCCATATTCAGTCATCAAATCCAGACACTATTGTGGATGCCAGCAAGTGCTGGCTGACAGGAGCCTGATATAGCTGTCTTCTGAGAGTCTCTGACAGTGCCCAACTAATACAGAAGTAGAGGCTCACAGCCATCCAGTGAACTGAGTACAGGGTCCCCAGTTAAGGAGCTAGAGAAAGGACCAAAGGAGCTGAAGGGTTTGCAACCCCTTAGGAAAAACAACAATATGAATTAACTAGTACACTCAGAGCTCCCAGGGACTAAACTACCAACCAAAGAGTACACATAGTGGGACTCATGGCTCCAGCAGCATATGTATAGCAGAGGATGGCTTAATCAGTCATCAATGGGAGGAGAGGCCCTTGGCCCTGTGAAGGTTCTATGCCCAAGTGTAGGGGAATACCAGGGCCAGGAAGCAGGAGAGGGTGGGTTGGTGAGCAGGGGGAGGGGGGAAAGGAACAGATTTTTATTATTATTATTTTCTTCTTTTTTTTTTTTCTTTTTTCAGAGGGGAAACTGGGAAAGGAGATATGACACGTGTACTGGCTGGTTTTGTGTGTCAACTTGACACAGGCTGGAGTTATCACAGAGAAGGGAGCTTAGTTGGGGAAGTGCCTCCATGAGCCAGCTGTGGGGCATTTTCTCAATTAGTGATCAAGGGGTAGGGCCCCTTGTGGGTGGTGCCATCCCTGGGTTGGAAGTCTTGGGTTCTATAAGAGAGAAGGTTGAGCAAGCCAGGAGAAGCAAGCCAGTAAGGAACATCCCTCCATGGCCTCTGCATCAGCTCCTGCTTCCTGATCTGCTTGAGTTCCAGTCCTGACTTCCTCTGGTGATCAACAGCAATGTGGAAGTAAGCTGAATAAACCCTTTCTTCCCCAACTTGCTTCTTGGTCATGATGTTGTGCAGGAATAGAAACCCAGACTAAGACAACATGTAAATAGAGAAAATGTCTAAAATTAAAAAAAAGAATAAACACACACACAAAAACAAATATGCACATACATGTAATCATAATAAAGGAGAGGTCATGAATCTGGGATGAAGTGGGAAACTGGGATGATGTAGGAGGTTAGAGAGGGAAAGAAGAGGTGAGAGGGACGTAGATGCAGTGCCAGTGTATGAGGGCCTAAAAGTTGTTTAAATTAAAAACAACTGTTTTAGAGAGCACCTGATTCAGCTTCTTCTTTTACTTTTTTTCTTCTATTTTGCTTTATTTAAGATGGATTTATTTTTACACAATATATTTGGATTTTGGTTTTCCTCCCCCAACTCCTCTGAGATCCTTCCACCTCCCCTCCCATCCAAATTCACACCCTTTCCATCTCTCCTTAGAAAACAAACAGGCATCTTAAGAATAATAACAGCATAAAATAAGATAGAGCAAAAATGACAAATTGGAATAGGTCAAAACAAACAGAAGGAAATGGGCCAAAGAAAAGGCACAAAAACCACATACAGAGACGCATGTGCTTGCACAGAGAAGCCCATAAAAATACAAAACCAGAAGCCCTATACATGTACAAGAGACCTGTAAAATAATGAATAGATGGATAGGTAGGTAGGTAGATGGATGGATGGATGGATGGATGGATGGATAGTAGATAGGCAGATCAATAGGATAGATAAATAGAAAGAGGGGCTGGGCATGGGGCCTTCCTTTCTGAGTAGTTTGTATCCCCAGTGAAACTCTGTTAGAGAAAACTAATTTTTCACTTGCAAATGATTATTAATTGGAGATAGATTCTAGATTATGGAAAGGGGCTTGTGTCCACTTCTCCTCTCAGCATTGGGTCCCCATCTGGAACAGACCCATGCAGGCCTGTGTATGCTGCCTGTCTCTGAGAGTTCATAGGTATCAATCCAGCCATGTTGAAAAGACTTTGTTCCCTTGGTGTCCTCCTTCTCTTCTGGCTCTTACTATCTTTATGCCTCCTCTTCTGCCAATTCCATAGCCCTGAAGAGAGGAATTTGATAGAGACATCTCTTAAGTGACTGAATGTT
Source organism: Mastomys coucha (assembly GCF_008632895.1). NCBI lineage: Eukaryota > Metazoa > Chordata > Mammalia > Rodentia > Muridae > Mastomys > Mastomys coucha. The sequence continues at coordinate 150,259,340 of NW_022196897.1, forward strand.
CAAGGTCACTCACTCTATTTACACTGTCCGGCTTTGGATCTGGATTTGTTATCACATACCAGAAGAAAGCTTCTCTGATGATGGCTGAACAGGAGATAGATCTCTGAGTATAGCAGAATGTATTTAGAAGTAATTTTATTGCTGTGTTCTTCTAGCAGAACAAAAGTATTTGGTTTTCCCCTAGGTCTATGGGCTATCTAGTCTCGGGTTTTTGGTCATTCGAGCAATGTTGGGGATGGGTTCCAGCTCATAAAGTGGACCTTAAATCCAGTCATATAGTAGTTAGTTACTCACACACACTTTATGCTACTGTTGCACTGGAGCATCCTACAGGGAGGTCATTGTTGCAGGTTGAAGGGTTTGTAGCTGAGTCTGTTTCCCTTTCTCCATTAGAAGTGTGCATGGAACCTTCTAGTACTATGAACACTAGTCATTGTGGGTAAAGGCTCAAAGTAGGCATCAACTTGACTTCTCCATGCTCCATGAGTTGCCTGAGGGTTTTCTTCAGCAATGGGGTTCTTACTGCCAGTTTGTAGGGAGATACCTATAGCCTTTAAAACAGCCTGGGTTGTTTGGGGGTTCCCATGGGCCCGTTTTGACCAACAACTCAATTAGGCGTACCCCATTCCTGCTTTTGGAAGCTTTATTTGGTGGCATTTGATGTATAGCTGGGGGCTCTGCCTCCCCTGTTAGTGTGCAATTTCATTCACATTGCCTTCATATATGTATATTCTTGGAAGTTTCTATTGTATTAGGTTTCCATATATCCCCTCAAATGCCTGGTTTTAGCTGTCCCTCCCTATATTCCTTCCTTCACCCCCAACTTCCCTCACCATCTCCATTTGATCCTCATGTTCCAGTCTCTCCCCTCATCCACTGATAACTACACTATTTCCCCCACCTAGGGAGATCCATCCATCCCGTCCCAGTCCCTTACTCTTTGCCAAACTTCTATGGTTATACCCATTATAGCCTACTTATTCAAGACTTAACAGCTAATATCCACATATAAGCAAATGCATATCATAATTGGTTTTCTGGGTCTAGGTTACCTCACTAGCATTTACCTATGAATTTCATAATTTTGTTTTTTAACAGCAGAGCAGTACTATGTTATGTAAACATGTACAACATTTTCTTTATACATTCAACCATTTATGGTTACCTAGATGTTGGCTACCAGCACCAACGATAAAACAGTGAGTTACCTGGAAATATGGAGTTAGAAAGAAATAGGAAGAAATAAATGGGATAGGAGGAGAATATAGGAGTGGCCAAAATTATACCTGTCCATGTGGAAGGGTAAAAATTAGACAGGAGACATGACTGCTCAGCTATCTTGATTTTTTTAATGCCCCCCCTTTGTTCCCGCAACAGGTATAATACCTGGGGCAAATACCACTCCCCCCAAATACGTCAGCATGTCAGTCCAATCAGCGACTTCCTTGTTTCTCTGTGGAGGTGGAGCTTTTGAATGTAACTGGAACCAGGTTGGAGGTGTGGCAAATAGCAGGAGATGGGCAGAGAGGTGTGGCTACCAGAGGCAGGCCTCAAACCAGGAGGGTTACACCTAGACAGTGTCCATTTTCTGGTTATTATGAACAGAGCAACAAAGAACAGGGTGGAGCTGGAACAAGTGCCCTTGTAGTAAAATGTAGGGCCCTCTGGGAATATTCCCAACAGAGACATATCTAGATCTCAGGGTAAATCTATTCCCAGACTCCTGAGGAGTCACCACACTGATTTCCATAGTGGTGTTATAAGTTCACACTCACACCAGCAATGGATGAGTGTTCCCCTTACTCCATATCCTCACCAGCAGGAGCTGTCATTTGTTGGCCATTCTGACTGGTGTAAAGTGAAGTCTCAAAGCCATTTTGATTTGCATTTACCTGATGACTAAGGATGTTGGACATCTCTTTAAGTGCTTGTCAGCCATTGTTGTTTCCTCTTTCGAGAATTCTCTGTTTAGATGTGTACCCCATTTTTAAATTGGCTTATTTACTTTCTTGTTGTCCAGGTTTCTGTTTTGTTTTGTTTTGTTCTCTCTGTGTTTTAAGTATTAACCTCCTATCAGATGCTGCTTTGTCGGAATGATGGTAGCCCCTGCCACACGGAAGCTGTTCAGTCTCTCAGGGTCCCATTTACTAATTGCTGGTCTCAGTGCCGGTGCTTTTGATGTCTTGTTCAAGAGAGCCTTTTCCTGTGACAATGAGTTCAAGACTCTGCCCCACTCTCTCTTCTGTCAGATTCAGTGTGTTTAATCTTTTTTTAAGATTTATTTTATTTATTTTATGTGTATGAATACACTATAGCTGTACAGATGGTCATAAGCTATCATGTGTGTGGCTGCTGGGAATTGAACTCAGGACCTCTGCCGGTCCTACTCACTCCGGCACCAACTCGCTCCATTGTAATTCACTGCAGCTGTCTTCAGACTCACCAGAAGAGGGCGTCAGATCTCATTACGGGAGATTGTGAGCCACTATGTGGTTGCTGGGAATTGAACTCAGGACCTTTGGAAGAGCAGTCAGTGCTCTTACCCGCTGAGCCATCTCGCCAGCCCCCAGTGTGTTTAATCTTATGTTGAGGTCCCTGATCCATTTGGAGTTGGGTTTCGTGCAGGTTGGTAATTCTGGATCCGTTTGCATTCTTCTACATGCAGCTCTCCAGTCTGAGCAGCACTGTTTGTTGGAGATGCTATCTTTTGTTTTTCTAGTGTGTGTTTTTGGTTTGCTTATGAAAAACCAGGTGTCCATAGGTATGTGGACTTATTTCTGGGCTTTCAATTTGATTCCATTGACCAATATGACCATTTATATGCAATACCATGTTGTTTTTATTACTATAGCTCTGTAGTACAATTTGAGGTAACACCTCCAAAGGATGGTCAATACTTCAGCAGATCTTTCAATATTCGGGAGTTTTAAAAATTGTCGTTGTTGTTATATGTTTCCATATGAAGCTTAAATTCTTTGTTTCAATTTCTGTGAAGAATTGTGTTGAAATTTTCATAGAGACTGCATAGAATTTGTCATTGGGTTGCTTTTAGTTGGGTGGCCATTTTAACTATATTACTCCTGCTCATCCATGAGCATGGGGGACCTTTCCATCTTCTAATATCTTCTTCAATTTATTTCTTCAAAGTCTTAAAGTTTTAATCACAAAAATCTTTTACTTGCTTGGTTTAGAGTTATCCCCAAAATATATTTTGAAGCTATTGTGAATTGTTCTTTCCAAACCCTCATTGCATGAAAATGGAAATTATCACTATGTTTTTAATCAATATGTTCCCCTAATATGTTCAATTCTGTTGTGGGAATTATAAAAAATGAACCCACCCCGCAAACTCTACTTCCCACCAGGCCACGTTCTTGAGCTGGTGCAGGCCGGACATCACCATGTCCCAGCGGGCTCTTGTGATTTTCTCCCAGCCATTTACAACATCTCGCTCACATGCAACCCTTTACACACCCCCACAATCATTCATCTAAATTGCACCTAGGACCTGGTAAGTAAAGCATGACTTTTATGGCCTTAATATCCTATCAGGTTTATATAATAATAAGATCACAATTTACAAGATGCCAATACAATAATTACAGAACCAAATAATAAAGACAATATTCTAACCCAATTAAACTATTTTGTAAAAACCTTTGTTTGGTTGTATAACCACGTGGAGTCTGACTCGTCCTCATCATCTGCCTCCATGATGGTGAGCTCTCTTCCCTGCTCCTGACCTTTCTCCTCCTCCAACCCTACCTCCACCTCTCTATTCCTGTCCAGTCATAGGCCTGTCACTGCCCTAATGTGATTGCGCAGAGAAAATGCTGCAGCACAATTCGGAACAAAAGTCTCCCCCATTTATTAACTGTGCCCTCCCTCCCCCAGAAAAGTCATATAGTCCTAGGGCATGCCTACAACAAGAGCACTACAGGAGCAGCCAGCCATTCCAGTGGGGAATGTTAGAGGAACGTGGGTGCTCATGATCCCCAACATGCCCAGATCTCAAACTTCTGCTCTGAAGCTGTGAAAGGAGTCTTTCCTTCAGGGCTCTGTTTGCCCATTGCATCAAGGTATTGACCCAAGCATCAAGGTAGGGGGCCAAACCTCTTACCTAACAGCAAAGAAGGATGTGATTTATGTAAATAAAGAGATGAGTGGTCTCTCTGGTGCTGAGGAGGCGTGGCTCTGGTAACTACACACAAGCCTTGTTCACACAGTACCAGGGGCAGGTCAGTTGCAATTTTCTTATACTCAGAATCATTCTTCCCTTTCTGCAAGGGTCAAATTCATTTTCAATTAGGAACCTCTGTCAGTGTGGTTTGTCTGCAGAACCATAGAAGTGTCCTGACCTTATTCTGTTTTGACGACTACCTCAGTGTGAGCTTGGAGGTTGCTGTGGTAAAATTACATCCATGGAGATCCTGAAGCTTTAAATTTTGGAGAAAGTAAAGATAGATTTGGTTGACAATAGGTATGTTGCAGATATGGAACAGGACTAACTCCTCATCCATAGACCTACTTGGGTTTGTTTGTTTGTTTTCTTCTTCATGGTGATTTCTTCCTTAAATATTGGTGCTATGGCTGGATGGGCATTAGAGTTTGTACCTTGAAGTGTCCCCTCTCCAACCATTATAGCTGGGCCCCTTGTGTGTCCCTTTCAAATGGAATTGTTAAGCATATTCTCTTTGTATAAGCTGTAAATGCTTCAAATATCACACATAAGAACACTGAATCTTAAGGAAATCTCTACAATGAGCAAGATACTTGAACTGAGGGCAAGGGTGTGCTACTGTGGACCGACGGTTTAGAGGCACCAAGAGATGAGGTATTTACTGTGGCCCTTCTGAATGTGCTTCTCTGACATTTCCTGGGTTCAAAGCCCCATTAGCAAAAGGGTCAAGAGATTAAGGTTAGTGGCATGTTCAGTGACCAATAGAGTCCCAGATCCTTGTGTTGACTAATGGGTTTCTATCCAGAACTTTAAAAAAAAATGTATCTTGTGTTATTATTCACCTTAGAGATATAAGAAGGTCACCTCCTTACATTTTGGAACTTAAAGTACAGGAATCGCACCCAGCCCCTTAAATGTGACAGAGCCAAGAGGTCTCGGGAGTCAAGAGTTAATGATGCAGATTGTTATATTTTTATTGGAAAGGAAGTTCCGGAATATATGTTAGGTTTGAGAACCTCAAGACAAACAAGCATGAGAAGAAAATGCCATCCAGGGACTGCCTCTGAGACCACACAGGAGCTGCATGCTGAAGACATCACAAGCTTCATTCAGGCGATGTGGCTCCTAGGAAAAGAATTGGCAAGGTGGAGACCATGGGGAGTGGCTGCAGCTGCGAGGGACCCAAGGGACCCACGCGCCCTTAAATCCTGGGTCTCGCTTGCTCCTCCTCCTTCTTCTTTGCTCCTCCTACTTCTTGCTTGCTCCTCCTATTTCTCCTTTGCTCCTCCTACTTCTCGTTTGCTCCTCCTATTTCTCCTTTGCTCCTCCTACTTCTTGCTTGCTCCTCCTATTTCTCCTTTGCTCCTCCTACCTCTCATTTGCTCCTCCTACTTCTCCTTTGCTCCTCCTACTTCTCCTTTGCTCCTCCTACTTCTCGCTTGCCCCTGCCACTTCTCACTTATTCCTGCTACTTCTCATCTCCTCAGGTTCACAAACAGGGACTTCTCTTTGTACCCATACCTTTCTTTTATTGAGAGGAGAGAGGAATCTGATTCCTGAATGTGTGTGGTCATTTAAAGAAGATCTTAACTATAAAACTTCCAACATGATAAGTAGGAAGTTAGCCTTTGACAGATAAGACTGTAAGAATGAATACGGTTATAAGCTTCTAACTATAGTGGGATTCAACTTTTTTTCACCTTGTTGGATTATGCAAGAGAAAACCATCAGCAATACACACTAAGGGTAGGAATTCAGGACCCAGTCACAGCCTGGGCATCTTTCTTTGCTCTGCTAGGCACTTTTCTCACTTCCTCAGAGGTCATACTTCACAGCTTCCCTGGTATGGACAGTGAGTGAGGATCAATCCCATAATGAGCCAGGGAGTACCCATGCCCAACTTCTTTTGTTGTTGTTTTGATTCAAACATTAATATAAATTATTATTATTTTAGTTTATTCATGTTACATCCCACTCACTGTCCCCTCCCAGTCACCCCTTCCACAATTCTTCCTCCACTCCCCTCTCCCTTCCCCTTCTCCTCTGAGCAGGTGAGGGTCCCCTTGAGTCTCCCCCTCCCTCGTACATCAAGTGTCTGCCATGCACAGCTTCTAAACACTGGATAGGCATCTGCCTCACTTGGGAAAATTCTTACCAGCATATTGGTCCAGATGTTCAGCTGGTCAGTGCAGTATCAACCGAAGACATCTTGAGAAAACCGAGCCTTCTTTTTCTTTGCATATGAACTCTCGCCTCCCATATCAGAACTACTGGAACTCCTAGAGAAATGCTTACTTCTTCTACTACTACTACTCATTTCCTCAGAAGCCTCCTCACCGAAGGAGCCACGTGACTTATCTCGCGTTAATTCATCAGAAGTACTTGATGAAAAGCCTCTGTCACCAGCACTCGACACAAAGCTCTCCCTGACACTTTCTTCCGACTGCAAGAATTTTTCTGATGAGAGAAAAACATGCTTTGTTCTCTACATGTATATGTCCATATAGTCTGGGATTGTAATCAGGACACTGCAAACAACCTTTGCTTTGATTAGTCATCTGTGTTGTCGTGCAATTTGCCTTTTTTGTTGTCTAGAAACTCCTTGATCTTTTGTCCAGTCAGAAATAGGCTTAATCTGTTTGGAGACTGTCTTTGGTTTTGTTTTGTTTTGTTTTGTTTTGTTTTTTCCAGACAGGGTTTCTCTGTGTTGTCCTGACTGTCCTGGAACTTACTCTGTAGACCAGGCTGGCCTTGAACTCAGAAATCCACCTGCCTCTGCCTCCCGAGTGCTGGGATTAAAGGCGTGTGCCACCACTGCCCGGCAGAGACTGTCCTTGATACTCCCCCTTATAATGGACAATAAGAATCTTTAAGTTACATGACTTCCAACTGTTCCCTTACAGTCTCCATCTCTGACTCTTGGTTCATCAATTCAGTGATACCCACACAAAAGCTATGGTTACAGACAGCTAGCAAAGACTACCTTCCCATCAGAAATTAGAGTCTCTAGAAAGTAACACTCTTTAGATCCCCAGAGTACCCTTTAAAGAACTCTGTCATTGTATCTTCTCCCCCAGACCAACTTTTCCAACTCACCCTTTGTTTTCCTCCCAATGACTCCTGTCACCAGAAGGAGGAGCAGAGAAAAGAGGAACAAGCTGGTAGACTTCATCTTGCCAGAAAAGATCTTGACTGAAGGCTGAGGCTGGGTTCTTAATTTATATATTTCCCAAGTGGGTGTCCCCTGAGTTATAAAAGGCACAGCCCACCTTACTTATCTGTAGATGCTGGCTTCTCCCCCTGTGCTACGCAGGGGGTATTGCCATTATCTCCTGGAATTCTGCAAAAGTACATCATATCAGAGACTGTCTTTTATACCTCCAACTGCCAGCCAATCTTTATCAACACTTGAAATCATGTCACACAGTTTCCAGCATTTCTGAAAGACATTCAGTTGGGACTGAAGAAGACTGTCCCTTCACGGTATAAAGTGACCATACTGTGATCAAGTTTTCACAGCACAAGTGTATGTCTCTTTCATATACATCCTATAACTTTGTGCTTATAATTCTCTCAAATAAACAAATATGTTTACTGACAAATAGCACAGGGATAGAAGACACAGGATGAACTCAAGAAATCCAAACTAAAACCTCAACAGGGCAGCTAGAACTTCAGGGGAAAGCGTCACCCACAGAATGAGTCATGTTGGAATCAGAAAGTGGAGGATGGAGAACACATAAAGGCATGGAATCACTCAGTGAAACTCAATGAGAATTTTTTTTTTTTTGATGAATCAATGGAACCACGAGAGAATTTTGAGACACTATGAGTATACTATAGCAGCCTTCAGACACACCAGAAGAGGGCATCAGACCCCACTACAGATGGTTGTGAGCCACCATGTGGTTGCTGGGAATTGAACTCAGGACCTCTGGAAGAACAGTCAGTGCTCTTAACCACTGAGCCATCCCTCTAGCCCCCCACAAATTTATAATTTGACAATTTCAGACATGTGCATACTATATTTTGATTCCATTCACCCCAGGTTGCCTTCTGTTGTCCACATACTCACCTTGCAGAACAACTTCTCAGCTAGCCTGCTTTTTAAAATCTCATACTGTTTTTGTTCCTAGTGGGTTTTGGTTTTTTTTGTTTTGTTTTGTTTTTGTAGTTTTTATCTACTCAAAAGGTGTATGACCCAGTATGTCTCACGTTGCTGCCCCTGCACAGCCCCTCTGGGGATATTGACACTTGATTCACAAAATGATCTTGATGGACAAAGGGGACGATATTTTCTTGAGTGTTGTTTCATCCTGTGCTTTGTACACATGTACAGGCCCATCAATGGGGACATTATCTTCTCAGCTTCACTCAGCATAACCAGTATAAACCAAAGTGGCTTAGATTCCCAAACTTCTGACCAGGGTACACTCCACCATTAAATAGTAATGTATAACTCTATGTGCTTGATGATGTGCTGGCTAGTTTCATGTCAACTTGACACAAGCTAGAGTCATTTTGGAAGAGAGAACCTCAGTTGACAAAATGACCTCATCAGACTGGCTTGTGGACAAACCCGTTGCACATCCTCTTGAATGATAATTGATGTGGAAGGATCCAGCTCACTGTGGGTGGTATCATCCTGGGGCTGGTGGTCCTGGGCACTATGGGAAAGCAGACTGAGCAAGTTATGAGGAGGAAGTCAGAAAGAAGCACCCTTCCAGAGCTTCTGCATCAGCTCCTGCCTCTAGGTTCCTGCCCTGTTTGAGTTTCTGTCCTGACTTCCCTCTCTGTGAAGGACTGCTACCTACAAGAGTAAGTCAAATAAACCCTTTCCTCACAAAGTTGCCTTTGGCTATAGTGTTCTATCACAGAAGCAGAAACCCTAACTAAGACAGATGCCAAGTCACACCTGACACAGCTCTCCTAACAACTGCAGCTTGTATTTGTCTTCCAGTTACCACATCTTCCAATGGAAAGTATTAAAGAAGTATGGTCTCCAGAGTATGGTTGAAGGCACTAGCAAAAACTACTTTGGTCCAAGAAACCATTGGTTTTTAGGTCCCCATCAGGCCTTGCTCCTGCTCTTCTAAGACACTGTGTACATGAGCAGATGCTGTGCATGTGAGCAGATGCTGTACATGTGAGCACACGCTGTGCACATGAGTGGATGCTGTGTACATGATCAGATGCTGTACACGTGAGCACACACTGTGCACGTGAGTGTATGCTGTGCATGTGAGCAGATGCTGACATGTGAGCACACACTGTGCACATGAGCAGATGCTGTGCACACGAGCGGATGCTATGCATGTGAGCACACACTGTGTGCATGAGTGGACACTGTGCATGTAAGCGGACACCGTGCACATGAGCAAGGACTAGAGCATTTTCACCTTCACTTGGCTGTCCACCTTCTTGTCTCATTCTGGTCTCCTCTAGTCTTTGGTTCCATTCTGTATTTAATGAAAAACTCAACACTGTGACATCATCTTGACCTAAGCTTTATTCCTAAGTGATGTAGAGTAAGGAGAACATTCTCTTCTCTCACTCTCTCCAAACCTCTGTAATACTACCTATATGATAAAAGGCCAGAGTCGTTCTTCTGGCTGAATTTTCCAAGGCTTTTCATGGATGCATATGAGTATGTGGGGAACCTCAGAGAAAAGTCAGAAGCAGGGAGAGGACTGTGGCTTTGGGATCTGACGAGCATTTTTAAAGTCATTTAAAAGTTCCATTTGTTACTCATGGAGACTTGGTCTCAATGACAAATATCCAAGAATGTCATCATAGACAGAAGCAAACCTTCATAACCTTCTTAAAAATTTCCCCTTGGCATATACTCACTGTATATGGTATTGGGTTATACAACATCATTTTCATACAATTATATAATTTACTTTTAGTATATTTACCCACAGCCCCTGCCCTCACCAATCACCAATCTTTCTTTCTTCCTTTTTTCAAAAAGATTTATTTTTATTTATTTTATGCATATGAGTACACTGTAGCTGTACAGATGGCCACGAGCCACCATATGTGTGGCTGCTGGGAATTGAACTCAGGATCTCTGCCTGGCCCCGCTCGCTCAGCTCCCCCCACCCCAGCTCTCTCCAGCGTAATTCACTGTAGCTGTCTTCAGATGCACCAGAAGAGGGCGTCAGATCACATTGCGGATGGTTATGAGCCACCATGTGGTTGCTCGGATCCAAACTCAGGACCTTTGGAAGAGCAGTCAGTGCTTTTACCTGCTGAGCCATCTCGCCAGCCCCCACTCTTTCTTTCATACCTGGATTCACTAGGGAAAATTCACTAGGATCCTGATACCCTGTCTGAGGTCACATACTCATCTCCCGGAAAAACAGACAAACAAACAAAAGAGTAGAGCAAACAATGGGCAACCTAGAAGACACTTGAGTTACATTGTGTTCCATGTGCAGAATGCGACAGGGAAACCATCTTCTGCCCAGTACCGTCGTCCCGCTAGTCAGGTGCCAATGTTAAGAGATAAAGTCAGGTAGGTACCCAGTGTTCATCAGTCTTGACATTTTTCCTGGTCCCACAGCCTCACATTTCATGCAGAACAAATGATGTGAGAAACCATCTCTTCACATCACTATCTAGGACATAATCACTGAGTTCTTGAGGGGAGGATTATGGATTCTCTGATTCAGAGAGTGCCCTGGGAGAGCACGCAAGTTAGAACCGCATTGTAGAGCTAACTTCTAAGAAAGCTCATACTTGGTGAATTCAGTTTATCTGAGCTCAGAAAAATGGTGCATAGCGTGGAGGAGACATTCCAAAATGATGGAACAAGAGCATCAGGGGCAAGGCTAAGGAAGATGCCACACACTGGACCCTTTACATGACTTTAAACACGCTCATCAAAGCTTCTTCTACCCATCTGAAAACAGCCTGTTCTCACTGGGCTCTTTGGCCCCCTTCTTTCTCGTGGTTTAGTTATTACAACATTGTGCCCTATTCTGATCTCAGTCTTTGTGGCTTCTAAAACCTCCTTCACCCTCCATTAGTAAGGGGAAGGAAGGAGTCCTATGTCAGTCTGTCTCTCCAGCATCCTTATTTTTTAGGTGCTGAAACTGAATAATGGGAAAGAGTTTTCCCAAAATAGTTAGGAAACTTGGTAGAAAATTAAAGAGTATACATACTGAGACTTTTGTACCTGTTCTGATTATTCTATCGATTTATATGAACATTATTGGTCTTAAAAAAAAAAATCTAGAGCTGGTATTAGATAAGTGTTCTCTTTGCTGGGGAAGCCTGTCTTTCCCATGCAACATTCCTTACCTGTCTGTGGTTCTTTGTCTAGGGCTGAGACATCATGGGCTTCTCCCCTTTCACAATGGTAAGTCTGTTGTCGTTGCCTTTGTTTAGGTCATGTTTAGGCAGCCATGTTGGTAAGAACTTATGGGTGTAGCTTGTGACTTTCCTAGGAGACAGTCTCAAAGCAAACTGCCTGGTCCTCAGGCTCTTACCACCCTTCTACTCTGTCTCCTGACATGATCCATGAGTCTAGGTACAGAAATGTGCTGTGGATGTGTCAGTTGGGAATGGGGCTCCATACGTCTGCATTTTGATTGGTTATAGTTTTCTGTAATGGACTCCTTTAAAACAAATGATAGGAACCATTTGCCAATTTTTATAAACTCAGCATTTTATTCTTCTTAGAAAAGTATTTCTCAGTAAACTTTTAAAAACCATAATTCTAGAGTTTCTGGGCTCTAGTTGTCCTTGTGTAAGTTAATCTCTCAGTACAACTTCTCAAAACTGTAACTTGTAACACCAAGAAAAATAAATAAAACCCAATAAACTTCATTCTTTACACAGAATAAGAAATCTGAGACTGGGAGAGGGGGAGGGAAACCTTTAAACTCTTTGTATAAAAATACCAACAAAATTTGAATGTAGATAATTCTTTAACCAGGTCACTTCCCTTTGTGAAGAACAGAGTAGGACCCAGACATAGGTATGCAAATTAAGACACAAGAAAAAGAAGAGCTATGGTGCAATCAGCCTCATTCCCAGTCACTGGAAGTTAGCATGAGGTTTGAAGTGACCAGGAGAGTCCTGCAAGGTCACCGCAGGAACAAGATCTCAACAGGCTTAGGGAAAAGGACATCCCATGCTTGCCCAGTGGTGCTGGCATCCCATGCCTGCCCAGTGGGACAGCTGTCACAGTGAATGGGTAACATTGCCCCCGCCCCCGGTATTAACTAATGTCATATTGCATGATTCAGTTCTTCCCTAATATCCTAAGTTTCCAGATCCCATCCAAAATGCCTTATTATGTTGAGCCATCACATTTCTCTTTGCCTGAGAATGGGGCTTTTATACATACTTTTAAAAATCAGTTCTTGGAGAATTACATACTTTATATTTTGATCCCATTCACCCCTCCCCCTACTCCTCACAGATGAACTAACTGTTCCATAGTCGCCCAAATGTGGGCCTTCCTTTGATATAGTTAAGCATTTCTTGAGTCTCACACATGAGTACTGTGTTTACATCATTTGCACGTATCCCCTAGCTCCTCCTTTGTCTCTCTTATTCTTTTTCAAACTCATAACCTCTCCTTTAATGATTATTGTTAAATATGTATACATGTGACATATGTATAATACATATCAAATAACATATATTGTTATATGTGTGTGTGCACATAGAAATACAACATGCTGAATCTATTTAGTGTTGGTCTTATCGATAAAGTTTTAGAACTGGTGTGTTTGTGACTGGGTAACCAGTTAAGAGTCTCATCCCTGGAGAACACCAATGATCGTTTCCAGAAAGAACCATTAATTTCCTGAAGCTCCAAGTGCATGTGGGGAGGACATTGTGAGTCATTACCGAGTTCATGGTGGTTCCTACTGTTCTAGCAGGTATTCTGTGCAAGCTGAGGGCTTGCCTGCCTCAAGAGTCAGTTCTCAAGGTTGGGGCTGCATTCCTATTACAACCTTGCCTTCCTTGGGTAACAAAGCCATTGCATGGCCTAGTGAATTTTAGCCTGTGAATTTGGCAAGCTCCCACTCACTCCAGAAGACTTTTGCCCAGAGACAGCAAACAACCAGGCCATGGGATGACAGTTGAGAATGTCAGGGCTAGGGGGACTGAAAAAAGCAAAGAAGGCTACACGGACACTGAGGTTAAGGACTGTTATCTTTTGCACAACACAGACATTGCTTATTGACCTTTTAAAATTATCCATGTTCTAAACTAGGTCTTCCACAAGTCAGCTCACCACAGACAAGTTCTTTCTGGCATGTTCCCAAGGGAAGTGCATGGAGTAGTGATGTAAGCAAGAAAAGAAAGCAGTTGAAATTCTTGGTAATGTCAAATCTTGTGACCGGCCTCTCTACTGAGGGATAAGTTATCTTCAGGCTTGGGACACAGAGATAAGATTAGGAGGAGCTCAGAGCTCCTAGATTAAAACCAGCATCCTCATGTTCCTTAGGATGGCTCAGTGCCTATATCTTTGTTCCTTCCATGAAGCTCTACCTTAACCACTTCCACACAGCATTTTTCCAGGTAAATTAACATTTGAAGAAGGAATGGCCTAAACTATCTTCACCAGCCTTCTGTTGCATCCCCCTGCAGGGCTGGGTTGTGTGCATGCAGGCTCTCTGCAGAGATGCTTGACTCTTCTGTGTTCTGCCCACACCACTGTCTACATGGGAACGCTGAGGCTTGCCTTATGGACCACTCAGGGTCTTCTCACAGATGCAGGAAACGTCATGTTTCCAGGAAGTGGACAGGCTCCCACTGCATCCAATCTCAGTATATTCCCAACACTCTTCTACTAACACATTCAGCAGGGAGGGCAGACATAAGCAGTGACTGGTGGAAGGGGTTTCTCATCTGCAAAAGAGTTTCCCCTCATTAATCAGGTACTGTGGATTTTTAGATGATTTCAGGAAAATAATGAAATAAGGAAGCCAGTTTCCTTTCTCCATGTTCCAACAGTCATCTTGTCTCCAACCAAGCATGTTAAAGTTCTCCTGTACTTGAATGTCCCTCTGCAGCTCACCTCACTCTTGAGATGCAGCCCCAATGCTGACTCTATTGAATACATAGGCCACGAAGCCCTCTTGGGCATGTCTCTGCTGCTCTCCTACCTGGAGATGAAGGCCACCATAGTTCACTCATCGTCTTTCATCAAAGCTGCTAGTGACAGGAAACACAGGGGGATTATCACATAGGGCAGTTGTAGGGTTAGGCATTTTAGAGTTACTTTTATGCAGGTCTATCACGGTTACTTTTGAAATTTTCTTTGGACTCCATAAATTTACTTCTTTCTGTATCTTTTTTACCTGTATGAACAGACATTTCAGTTGAAACAGACCCATGTCCATCTCTTTTGAAATGAAGCAAGGGTATACACCCTATTTTTGATGCCCCATGAAGCTCAGGACGCTGTTGACAAGACCCCACAATTGAACTACTAAATCTTGGACAGGCCTGGTTACTCCTGGGATCTCTGCCTTCAGTTTCTCCTGGAAACATCATGTGATGATCTTGAGAGATGACGATAAAGATTTAAAGATCTTCTGGGACATGTGGGGGTAAGACAAAGACTCTGACATCATGTATCTCCAGT
>NW_022196897.1:150275457-150286955 GCF_008632895.1 Mastomys coucha
GTGTGGACTGTGATGTCCTGAAGATGCTGACTGCCCTGTAGTCCTCAACACCTTGCACGGATGCCATGCCCCACTCATACATTCCTTCCTGAGACTTTCTAAAGGTGGAGCAACCTCACGCAGGTGCTCGCTAATAAACGGAGCCTTCCTGACATCAGTTGCTTTTGACTGTTGGAATTTCCATGTTCCTACTGGCTTTGGTGCTTGGATGTCATCTTTTCAAATGATACACTCAACTTGAAAGACCAGTACACTCTTGCAGCATTGCACATAATAGAAAACACGTGTTTCCCAATAAAGACATTGTCTTGGCATCAATTGCTTTTTAATTTTTTTATATATTTTAATTGTGTGTATATGTATGTGTGTGTGTGAGAGTGGATGTCCATTCCTGCCAGGACATGCCTACGGAGTTCAGAAGATGCCTTTTGGGAGTTCGTTTCTTTCCATTTCCATGGGATGCAGAGACTGAACTCTGGTCATCAGGCTCAAAGAGTGTCTGTCCTTTCTCACTGAGTCCCTTGTTCAAGCATCCATTGCTCTTGCCTATTTAGATCCTTTGGTTCCTACCAAGTGTAGGGGTTTGGAGGGCATCCCTCCAAGTGATTTTCCAATTACAATTAATAGCAGTCACAACCCTGTCTCTAGATCTCTTTCTATATATGCAACAACAAAAGAAGAGATGAGCTCTCCCATTACTCTTTGCATATACTGAGCACATGTCCTCACCCTTGAGACCCTTTTACTAGTGGGATTTCAGGAACTGTGTACTCAGAAATGTCCCATGAACCTTATTCTGGCAGGCTATGCAGGTTTCCGTGATACACTGGCACCCTCATTTGTATTGGCCAACAATACCTTACTCTTGTTTCAAGAACATTTTCTTCTACTCCAGCTTCCTTTCAGAAGCAAATTTCTCACACACTGATATACATGTTAAGCCTCTACCACTCCAGCAAGATAGAGTGTGTTGACAGTGTCTGTCATGGTGGGCAGGCAGAATGACGGACCAAATATAATAATTGGGAGCGATGCCTTCTACGTGGTAACTTTCTGCCTAAATGATCGAATTTCTGGTATCTTGGAAGCTTCCAGACAATGCAAATTCTTTAGGAACAGAAGATAATATGGAAGAGTAAAGATAGCTTTCCAGTTCCAGGTCAGCCACAGGAACTACCTATCATCAGTAAAAGCTTACATCCTATCATTTTATGAAGGAAAAGTTCAGGTAGTAATCTGGAGCCCCATCTTATATCTGTTGGCTGAGATGAGGCAAGGCTGTCCCCATTCTGTGACTATATGACAGGAATTAACTGACTTGTTGATTTTTGAGTATATTTGAAGCTTTTGGATAAGGAAAGAATGACTCTCAGTGTGGTCAAATATGAACACACCTTCCCCTGACATCACAAGTCTCAATTCACATGACCAGGAGTCTGAGCTATCCCTTTGATTTTAGAAAGTATAATTCTTCTAGCTATGAACACAAATCATGACCCCTTTGTTGAGCATTCACAAGGGGTGGCTCCTATTTATTGTCTGTGTACAGTAAATAGGGAGAGCATGAAAATGAAGGAATACCCAAGCTTTAGAACATAAGAAAATTGGTTTTTTTCTGAGGTCTGTAAATTTGGAGGCTAGGAATCCATCTTTCCTTTTAAGTTCCTCTTTTGAAAACTACAACTGGAAGCACATTACACGTGTGTATGATACTAAGCTATTGTTAAGGTACAGCCAAGGGTAGAATAAGGCAGACCTTTAAAGGTTTAGTCATAGAATGACCATATTTTATATGTGGTAAGGACAGAGAGCAGAAGACAGAGTAGGTTGTTAAAGGTTTAATTAGAGTCTCTGCCAAACAAAATAATTGACTTCTAAGTCCTGGACACTCTAAACGTGAGAGTATTTAGAAGTAGAATCCTTGAGAAAGTTTCCACTCACCCAAACATGATCAGAAAGTGGTTCCACTCAGATCCAGTAATAACTGGTATCGTTTAATATTCCTTTTTATTATTTTAGAATTTCATACATTCTCATAATACTTTCAATTAAATTCATTGCCAGATTTTCTTCTATCTTCTCACCACTGTTACTCAGTCCCAATTTTATGTGTTTCATTTTTTTAAAATCTACTGAGTCTACTTAGTGTGCACTGGTGTAGGATGATCTTATGGACCATGGGTTGACTCTCAGGGGTTGCATCCCTGAAGACAGCAGATTCTCCCTCTCCCATCAGGCATAAAGTGATGATAGTTTCTTGTATAGAGATGGCCATCATGATCCTCTTCCCCATCCACGATGAGATTTTGGCTGGTTTGATGTTGCGCAGGTCTTATGCATGTAGTCACAGCCGCTGTGATTTTGAGCGTACAACAGCAGTCATGCCTGGCAAAGACAACTCTGCAGAGTCCACCTGACTCTTACCATCCTTCCTCTCCCATCTCGAATGAGGCTCCCTGAGCCTTGTGGGGAAGGAGTGTAACATTTGTTGGGGGTTGGTCTAGTGCTGCTGTACACTCAAATGCTAAATTCTAGCTCCCAAGATCAGGTTGCCCCCAATGAGCAGATCCTCTTGTACACCAAGTAATGCTATGTAAACCCACTCCCCAATTTAAAACTATTGGCTAAATAAGACTGGCAACAGCCAATTGCTGGGGGGAATGGAGAGAGGTGGAGTTTGCCAGGCTGGGGGTCAGAGGTAGGAACCACAAAGAGAAAGCGAGGGAGAGATAGAGAGAAGGAATGTGGAGGAAGAAAAGACAGAGAGAACGGGAGGTTTCCATCAGCCATGATGGATCAGCAGCCATGCCCCAGTCAAATGCCTCTCCAGGACACCAGACTGCTGGAGCAGGCAATTCCCAACAGCAAGTATTGGGGGAGCACAGTTGGAGAAGTAGTGTGACCAGCGTTAGAGCATTAGATTAGAGGTAATCTCCAATTTCACAGTGCCTGATAAGTAAATCATAGTTTTAGCCGCATTCATTTGTAAGTTAGACGGGTATGGGCATAATTTGTATTAATTTACAGATATTACTTTTCCATTTAGAGATGAGTTCGGCACTCCCCATCAGTTGTGGACCTCTGCAGTAATCACACCCTATGGTAAAGAGAAGCTCCTTTGCCAGGGCTTGAGAGATGAGCTAGCTATGCCAACAAAGAGATTTGGGTGCAGTTTATTATTATTATGTCCATTTAGCAGAATGAACATGTTAGTTTCTTCTCTAGAGCCGATGATCTAGCCAGACATGGATTCTGAAAACAGTTAAGCATGCCAGGCATGAGCCTTCCTCCTTCACCCCACCCCTTTGTGTCAGCCACCAGTACCCAGAGGCATGCTCTACCTAGGAACCTACTGGCCCTGCCAGTGTGGGAATCAGGTAAGTGATCTTCACTTTCCTTCCAGTCCTCCATTTTGAACTCCCTAGTCTCATACCCAGAGTGTAGCAGACAACCTTCATGGGGCTGTCTCCCGCTCTGGCTCAAATCCCTGGGGACTCCATCAAACCTTGTAGTAACCCAGTTTTTCTCCTTTGGGTCAGTCCCCAATACCTAGAAACACCTAAGACCCACCCCCACTCAGTGGACACACCTAGCAGAAACTCACAAGCACTCCATACCAGGCAATCCAGAGCCACTAAAATTTCCTAAGGTCAAGAGGGCCACAGAAAGACCAAAGAACAGAATACCCTCTCAACAAAGACAGGACTAGGTATCAATATCAAGAACCACAATGATCCCAAACACAGATAGATGCCTAGATACCCGTGCAAAAACATAGTCATTAACACTAAAGGGACAATATGTCTCCACCAAAGCCCACCAGCTTTTCTACAGTAGGTCCTGAGAAATGCAATATAGCTGGAGCACAAGACAAAGACTTCACAATAGTGATTATGGATATGTCCAAGGACTGCAAGGAGGATGTGAATACACCCCTTAAGGAAGTCCATAACAAACACATATAAACAGTGGGATGAAATGGAACGTGAAATCCAAAATAATTCAGACACAAAACATTCAGGAAACTTGGGGTGCTATAGAAAGGTCAAATCTATGAATAGGAAGAGAAGGATAAAAGTTCAAACTCACAGAAAACATTGTCAACAAAATTACAAAATAAAATTTCCCTAACCTAGAAAAGGAGATGCTTATTAAGATGAAAGTGTTATACAAAATACCAAATAGATGGGACCAGAGAGGGAATTCCTTATGACACATAGTAATGAAACACTAAAGTTATAGGCCAAAGAAAGAATATTAAAATCTGCAAGTAAAAAAGACCAGGTAATATGTAAAGGCAGACCCACTACAAAAATGCCTCACTGAATGAAGAGTGTTTAAGGAAGTAGGGCCTGAATAGATGTTCTACAAACTCTAAGAGACCACAGATGTCAGCCCTACCATATACCACTATACCCAGCAAAGTATTGATCACAGTATCAAAGAAAAACATCCCACCTCCCCCAAGAAAACCACACACACACACCAAATTTAAGCAGTATCCATCTACAAACCCAGTTCTATAGAAGGCACTAGAAGAAAACTTTAATCTGAAGAGGTTAACCACACCCCAGAAAACACAAAAAATAAACAATCCCAGACCAGTAAATTAAAAGAGGGGAGTAAACCCATAGGATAGCAACTGTGGAGGCCCAGCCCAGGCTTTTTCTTTCAGGTCCTCTCTTGAAGATAACCAAGGGGGAAGAGCATCTGAGGGGAGGGGCAGGACTTGACCATGAGAGATAGTTAGGACTGCCTTTTCTACAATAAAATGTTTACCTGTCTTAAGTCTAAGTTACTTTGCAGAGGTAGCTGACCTGCCTGAGTTCCTCTGAGGCCACACAACAGTCTCTGGCATTTAGCATCTCAAAGTAAAACAGGGGAGGACTGAGTAGACGGATTTATTGCTAGTGCTCCTTCCTCTGGTCAATCAGCCAGAAGCCTCTCTGGCTAAGCTGGTTAATTCTTTGTAAACTAGAGAGGAGGGAAAGAAAAAGAATTAAGATGCTTTACACAAGCAAATATGCACAGACACATATACATTCAAACGTTCATACACCCACACTCTGGCCAGGCCCTACCGTCTGTCACAATCAACTCCATAATTATTCATGCATGCTTACATATATATACATACCTACACACATATGAATAGAAAAACAGACATACACATTTGGAGGGAGGGAGGGATGGGTGGACAGATGGATGGATGGATGGATGGATGGATGGATGGATGGATGGACCAGAGTTCCCCAAGCCAAGCCATTCAACCAAAACTGTATTTCTTTTCTCTGGTCTTTTCATACCTTCTTAGACAAAAAGTTCTTTAGAAAATTACCTCAGAGATAAAATGTTACATAAAATGGGAGTTACAGAAGGATGCTGATATTAAGTTCAAAGCAGTGTTTCATTATTATGACATGCTCGTTATAAGTTCAAAGTAACAGTTTTCCCCCATCATCATGCCTTATCATAGTGCACTCCTGTGACTTTATCCGTGGACCTAGAGGTTTTATTTGAACACACATTTGTCCCCCAAGTTGATTTCTCTTTATAGTGTAATTATGAAGCCTGTTGTATTTCCTATTATGCAGCCTTTACTTACTATTATGAGGAGCAGGCGCATTCTATTCTTTTTTTTTTTTAACAGAGACACTTTCCAAAAGTCTTTATTAAACCAATTGCATGGTAAGTGACAAAGTATTATGTGGAGAGCCGCTTGAGTCGCGCCCTGAGATGGTGCTAGCTTCTGCCATCCTGAGAGCAAGTGGTCTTGTAAACAAGTCCTTAATTGGCTAAGCTTGCTGCCCTTGGTTGCTTCCGCATTTGGTGACCTATCCGCTTTTGCTACGTGGCCCATTGAGATTGGCTAAGCTTGGGAATTTTTAATGGCCGAGGGTGTTGCCCTGGGAGTTAGAAGATTGTTCAAGGTTCCTGAATAAACTGCCAAAAGAAGAGCTCATGGGTCACGTCTTTCTTGCTGGTCAAGGCAGATGCGACAGTATTACACTTTTCCAAATAAGGTTTCTTTATGTAGACCAGGCTGGCCTTGAACTCAAAGATGTAACTGCAGCTCTCATCCCAAAGGCTGCCTGGCTAAGTATTAGCCAAAAGCTTCTGCTATCTTCAGGGTGGTCTTTCCAACAACTGTAGACCAAATCATCTATAATTGCTGATTCACTGATTACATGGCCCCTAAAAAGAAAACAAAACCATGAAAGCCAGCCAGTATTTAGCATTACTACTGCCCAAGGGCATTTTTAGTTCTTAAATTATCCCAGGCATGTTTGAGCCTGGCCTGTGGCTCTGCAGCAGGTTGCATCGCTGTGAGGCCAGTCTCAGGGTGTTCTTCCTCCTTAACAACCACCAAGACCAGTGTCTAGATTGCACATTCTATTCTTGATTCTAACTTTATTGCATCTGTCTAGCAAGGTAACTAAGACCATCTCTAAAAATTTCTTCCTAAAATTATTTGAATCAAATCAGGAATTCTATAAAATCATTATCTATTTGTCTATATGGCATCACTACAAGATAATACATCTTTGTAGGTCTGTATAAATCTCTCAAAAGGGTGAGTCAATACCTAGTTATTGTTAGATATTTAATGATAATAGGAAAAGTATATTAAAAGCAAGAATCTTTCTTCAAATATAATCTCCTCGGCCTTGCCTAAAGAAGCAAATCCATCATAGCTTTACAATCCCATGGCAGAACCATCTCAGAAAGATCTCCTGCTGCATAATATGAAATATAATGAGCTTTTGTAATTACACTAAAAAGAGAAACAGACTTGGGGGACAAATTTCTGTTCAAGGAAAGACATTTAGGTTGAAGGATAAAGTCACAGGTGTGCAATATGATAAGGCAGAGCCATAGAAAACTGTTGTTTTTAGTGTCTCTTAGATGGCTCTTAGCAAGCAACAAAATAACAGAAATCAGTAAATGTAACTTATTGATAACTCTTGATATTAACGACCTCAGTTCTGCAAGAAAAAGACATACTAATCAATTGTGTCAAAAATGGGATCCATCCTTCTGCTGCGCCCAGTAACACTTTACCATCAAGGATAGACATGGCTTCTTGTTAAAAAGACAGATGAAGATACTCCAAGCAACAAGCTGGTGTACCATTTTACTATCTGGCAAAACAAATTTCATTCCAAAAGTAATGAGAAGAGATCAGGGAAGACAGATACCACATATTCATCAGTGGAAAGGTCCACCAAAGGGTGACTGCCATTCTAACGATCTAGGCACCAAATGTGAGGGCACACACGTTCATAAAAGAAACACTAGAGCAACTAAAATTACATATTGTATTACACAGAGACAGCCAGGGACTTTGATTGCAGAGACTTATCTCTCCAATAGATAAGTCATCTAGACAAATACTAAAGAGAGAAATGATGAAGTTAAATAATTCCATAAATCAAATGGGCCTAGCAACTATTTATAGAACATTTCACCCACACACAATAATATGCCTTCTTCCCAGCAGCTCCTAAAACTTTCTCCAAGTTGATTGTGTGTTCAGACACAAAGTAAGTCTCACCTAAAACAAGAAAACAGTTTTAGTCCTGCGTTCTATCTGACCACCATGGGTTAAAATTGAATAGCAACAACAACATACAACTTTACGGAAACTTAGCAACTCACTACTGATTAAAAATGGCTCAAAACAGAAA
Source organism: Mastomys coucha (assembly GCF_008632895.1). Taxonomy (NCBI): domain Eukaryota; kingdom Metazoa; phylum Chordata; class Mammalia; order Rodentia; family Muridae; genus Mastomys; species Mastomys coucha. The sequence goes on from NW_022196897.1 coordinate 150,283,146, forward strand.
TTAGGAAGAACTGAAAAACTTTCTAGAACTGAATCAAAATGAAACAGAACATACCCAAAACTATGGGACACAATTAAGGCAGTTCCAAGAGGCAAATTCATAGCGCTAAAGCCCTAAAAAAATAATCGAAGAGATCTCATATTCGTAACTTAACAACACACCTGAAATCTCTAGAACAAAAAGAAGAAACATAATCCAAAAGGATCAGACAACATAAGATAATCAAGCTCAGGACTAAAATCAATAAAAATGGGACAAATAAACAAAAGAAACCCAACAACATTTTTTATATTATGTTCTTATACTTCTCTAGACTTCCTCTGTGTTTGTTGTGATGTCCCTCTTTTCACTCACCTTCTATTGATTTGGATCTTCACTTTCTATTTTGAAGTCAATTAGGCTAAGAGTTTTATCAGACTTGTTCATTTTTTTTTTATTTCATTGATTCTTTGTATTGTTTGTTTGTTGGGTTGAAAGCCCAGAAATAACTATGGGCACCTGGTTTTTGATAAGGAAACCAAAAACACACACTAGAAAAAAAAAAGACAGCATTTTCAACAAATGGTGCTGCTCAGACTGGACAGCTCCATGTAGAAGAATGCAAACAGATCAAGAGTTATCACCATGCACAAAACTCAACTCCAAATGGATTAGAGACCTCAACATAAGATTAAACACACTGAATCTGACAGAAGAGAGAGTGGGGCAGAGTCTTGAACTCATTGTCACAGGAAAAGGCTTTCTGAGCAAGACATCAAAAGCACCGGCACTGAGACCAGCAATTAGTAAATGGGACCCTGAGAGACTGAACAGCTTCCGTGTGGCAGGGGCTACCATCGTTCGGACAAAGCAGCATCTGATAGGAGGCTAATACTTAAAACACAGAGAGAACAAAGCAAAACAAAACAGAAACCTGGACAACAAGAAAGTAAATAAGCCAATTTAAAAATGAGGTACACATCTAAACAGAGAATTCTCAAAAGAGGAAACAACAATGGCTGACAAGCACTTAAAGAGATGTTCAACATCCTTAGTCATCAGGAAAATGCAAATCAAAATGGCTTTGAGACTTCATTTTACACCAGTCAGAATGGCCAACAAATGACAGCTCCTGCTGGTGAGAATGTGGGTAGAGGGAACACTCGTCCATTGCTGGTATGAGTGCGAACTTGTACAACCACTGTGTAAATCAGTGGGTTGACTCCTCAGGAGTCTGGGACTAGATTACCTTGAGATCTACATATGTCTCTGTTGGGAATATTCCCAGAGGGCCCCACATTTTACTACAGAGACGCTTGCTCCAGCTCCACCTTGTTCTTCGCTGCTCTATTCACAATATCCAGAAAACAGACACTGCCTAGGTAACCATCCACAGGTAAAGAAAGTATAGTGCACCTATATGATGTAAATGTTTTTCCAAAAAATAAATCGTGATATTTGCATGTAAATGGATGGAACTAGGAAAACAATCACCCTGAGTGAGGTAACCACATTCAGACAATATGGGTTGTATTCGCTCATGTGTGGGTGCTAGGTGTTAAGTCTTGAATAAATAAGCCTCAATCTGTATGACTGTAGCAGTTTGGTATAGAGTAATGTGTTCATGGGGAGAGAAAGATCTTCTGAGGAAGGGAATTCGGAAATATAGTTATGGATGGATGGGGAGCAGGGAGACTTGAATAGGAAGAGAGGGACGGCGGGTGATAGGGAAGACTATGGGGAAACGCAGCTAAAGCTTGATGTCCTTTGAGAGGTCACATGGAAACTTCTTAAAATATATGCATATGTGAAAGAAATCTAAACAGAATCGCCAAATAATAGGAGAGACAAGGCCCCAACTAGACACCTCTCACCACTAAACGAAGCATCCAGTGCTGGGAATGGGTTAAATCTAATTGAATTGTTTGTTAAAGGAGCCCATGGAAGCTCCCAAGGCTATTGGTTGCTCTCCACAAAATGGATGGTAAGGCTCTGTTGCTGAGAACTGTACCCGCTTATCTCATTGAGCACGCATGCACATATATATCCAGAATATGGACAACAGGGTGAAGGATGGTGACCAGCAAAAGGTGGAAGAGAGAACAAGACAAGGTAAGGGTTGGTATGAGACAAGGTGAGTATGAGCTAAGTACACGAAATGTCACATAAGGAAATGTCACAAGGAAATCCATTCTTTCGTACCTTGCTGAAGAAGAACATGGGTAAAAATATCAGATTGTCAAGTCTGAGATAGGAGAGCTACGTGGTCTCCAAGGAGTCTGTCTAAATCCTTTCTGTCTCCCTCATGCAGGCTTCGAAGATTAGGCTTTGAGAGGAGAGTATGCGTCTGACATGGACCACAGTGCCTTGTGTTCTCGGTACGTTCTGTATGCCAAGAATGGGGTCTTATTGAACTTAATAATAAAAAGATATGGTAATGTCGATCTTATTTATGGATCAAAGAAAATCTGTGTCCAATTCTCTGTACCAAGGACACAGATCTCAAAAAGGAGATTAAGATTGGGGGGCAAACAAACAAAAAACCAAACAAACAAATCAGAAATGTAACTAACTACATGATATTATAGCAATAGAATTCAAGGAAATTTGAAAAAAGTATCTAAACACAGAAAGTTAACATAATGATATGGATGAGACCCATGACAGGAAACTAAAATATTGTGATGGAAACATTAGCTGAAGCAATAACATAAGTGAAGGAAATTAAAGGGATACAAACCATCCGTGTTTGCAAAACACATGCTAGTATATATTAGAGATCCCAAAAATCCTACCAGAAGGTGTCTACCAATCACAAACTATCTTACAATTAATATGAAACCACAAAGAACCCAGAGAGCCAAAACAACCCTGAACCAAAAAAGCTGTGCTAGAGGGGTTACAATTGCAGATCAGAAGCTCTATTACAGAGCTGCAGTAATTAAAGAAACCACAAAACAGGCACAAAAACAGAAATGGAGGCCAGTGATACAAAACTGCAGACGCAAGCACGAGTACCCGTAACTGCAGCCAATTAATATTCGACAAAGATGCCAAAACATAAGCTAGAGTAAAGAAAGCATCTTCAACACGTGGCCCTGGGAAAACCGGAGGTCCCGGTGCAGAGGAATGAGATTAGCTCCACCTCCACCATTAAATGAGACCTACTTAAGAAGTTCGGTGTACATCATAGCCCTAAATTCCCCGGGGCTACAGAGAATGCTCTGTGGTTAGGAAAATGCTTCATGTGCCTCTTCTGGAACTTCATTTCCATCTTTTTCACGTAGTGACATGATTTCTAGTATAATTGCGGTGAACTGCCTCTTCTAATTTCGATGAAAAGCTGTGTGATGCAGGCAGGGGCAATGTCCAGAGCTTGTGAACACCGAGTGTCCAATTTCACCTCCTAATTCTACCGCGAGTTTACCCTGAGTAGGCTTAGCAAGAGCATCTGGGTAGAAAATAGATGTGGCGTCTGGTTCCAGCCAAGAGTTATGATTGCGAACCAGGTGGATGCCAATGGAACCAGAAAGGAGCAGAATGGTTCTGCAGACGATAGGCCAGGTCCCGATGCTGCCCTATTGGATCCAGGAATGAAAGGTAAACAGGAAGTGGATATTTATACCTTATGGCTACTGGATGCCGAGTGTCAGCTGTACATTTCGAGCCTCTGTGAAACTGTGGGAAACTCAAATGCTAATTTTTGTGACATTTGTCTCATGATGCTGTTAGACATAAAATCATAACTCTGCTCCAACTTCTTACTTCCTCCCCAATACTACTCAGTAATCAGAAGTGAGTTATAAACTGCAGAGATGTCATTTAAAATCT
>NW_022196897.1:150287429-150288551 GCF_008632895.1 Mastomys coucha
GACTGTAAGAGCCTGAGGTAGTGGACACCCCCAGTGAAACAGTATTTTCTAGGCATAGCAGGGCTGTCGGGCATATGAACCCACAGCAGCTGTGACCATGTGGCCAAATCACATCCAAAATCAAATTACTCAAGATCCCAGATGGACAAAGAAGGTCTCATGAAGTTCCATCAGTACCTGAGGAGCCATGGGCAATCGTCAGCTGATGAGATGGGAGTCAGTCTTCTTCAGGGATGTGCTCCCAGAGAGTGCATGTGTGCTCCAGGAGACGCTCCTACCCCAGGCACACATGGGCAGCACCAAGTGGACTCGGGGACTTAATGAGAAGCACGTGGAGTTGGGAAGGAAAGGCGTCACAGGGTAGTGAAGGAATTGGGAGGTAGGAAAAGTGTGTGGCTTCTATCAGAAATACTGAGCACATTTCTAGATATTTCTTAGCCATGTTTTTCTTCTTTTTGAGGACTCTCTATTCAGAACCCAGGCCCACTTTTCAAATGGATCATTTTTTTTAACTTGTTTATTTTTATGTGTATAAGTATTTGGTCTGAATGTATATCTGTCCACCACATGCATGCCTGGTATCCACAGCAGCCAGCAGAGGGCACTGGATCACCTGGGACTACTGTAACAGACAGTTGTGAGCTGCCAAGTGGGTGCCAGGAATTGAACTTGGATCCTCTGGTAGAGCAGCCAGTGCTCTTAATTACAGATCCATCTTTCCCATCCCTAATTTGTTTGGGTGGTTTTTTTTTTTCTTTTCTCTTGTCTCTTCATCTTTTGAATTATTTTTTATATTCTGAATATTAAGCCTCTGTCTGATGTCTAGCTGGCAGCCATTTGTCCCCATCCTGTGGCCTTCCTCTTCACCTAGATGATCTTTGTTTAACTGTGAATGAACTTTTTAGTTTTGTGAAAACCTACTTGTCAACCTTTGACCTTAATCTTTGGGTAAATGGAGTCCTATTTTTGAAGTCCTTCATACACCTATATCACTTAGGCGTTTTAGAGGTCATGTTAGGTCTTTGATACATTTGATGTGTATGCCTCTCTCTGTGTGTCTCTCTCTGCCTCTTTCTGTGTGTGTGTGTGTGTGTGTGTGTGTGTGTGTGTGTGTGTGTGTGT
>NW_022196897.1:150288641-150293531 GCF_008632895.1 Mastomys coucha
GGGGCTTGCGGGAGAGAGAGAGCACACAGGATGAAAAGGCAGATCTAATTTTATTTTTCTGTATGTGGACATCCAGGTTTCCTGTCCAACCCCTTCCATGACTACCCAACTCTCTCTAAAACTAATGGCCTCTTTTAATTTAGCCAGATAGATAGATAGATAGATAGATAGATAGATAGATAGATAGATAGATAGAGATACAACCTGATGAGGCAGAACCACATGGCATTGGGCAACTAATTGGGGGACCATCCCTGGGAAGGAATGATCTCCCTCTCTGAGCATCCCCCTTACAGGGAAACATCTCTATTGGCGGTGTCCTTGTCTGGGTTTTGTATAAGCAGCCATGTTGCTGAAGTGTTGTGCCTGAAGCTGTCCTTCCATTTAGAGGAGACCCAGTCTCACAGCGTGTTTCCTTGTCCTCTAGCCCTTTCTATCCTTCCGCCTCTCCTTGGCAGTGTTCACTGACCCTTGGGTGTAACGTTGTGTTATGGATGTGTCAGTTGGGACTGAATGCCCCCCAGTCAGCTGCTCTCTGTATGTTTACCAGTTGTGGGTTTCTTTAATGGTCTCCATACGTTGCAAAGAGCAGCTTTGATGACGCGTGAGAATTACCATTATCTTTCAATATAAAGATAAGTATGTGGAATTCAGAATTCAGGTAGGACTCATGCTGGCTTAGGAGAGTGTCCACTGAAGGGTCTCCTTTTAGACCTACCATCTTACTAGCCCGTGGTGGTTGGCTAGGTTTCCAGCATTAGGCATGATTGTTGAGTGGGCCTTAAGTCCATTTAGTCAGCTTTTGGTTATGGAAGGACAAGATCCGAGCCACCACTGTATCCTTAGGTATATTTTGCTGTGCTGGTTGTTTTGTGACTCCTGGGCAACACAGCTGGTAGTTCTTAGCAGCTTGCTTAGCACATTTGTCTGGACAGTGTCTCAGCTATGTTCGTTGCTGCCTATTCACAATACACAGGAAATGAAAACAACCCAAAAGTCAACTGACAAACGGACAATGAAAATGTAGGATATAAATACTGTGCAATACTGGTAAGGTGTAAGAAAAATGAAATCATTAGGGACTGGAGGGATGGCTCAGTGGTTAAGAGCACTGACTGCTCTTCCAGAGGTCCTGGTTCAGTTCCCAGCAACCCCATGGTGGCTCACAACTATCTGTAATGAGATCTGATGCTCTCTTCTGGTTGTGTCTGAAGAAAGCAACTGTGTACTCACATACATAAAATAAACAGACCTTTTAAAAAGAGTGAAATCATAAAATTTATAGGTAAGTAGATTTATAGGTAACTAGAAACAGACACAGAAAGACAAATGATCTCCATTAGCTGTGGTTCCTAGCTCTGAATCCTCAGGTGAGAGTATATGCCCTTGGGTAACCATAGAAACAAAGAAGGCAGAGAAGGCACAACATGAAGGAGCACTCAAGTGGGGACTGGAAGGATATAAGGGATAAAAGGAAACTTTAACTGGAGAGCAAGGCCAATATAACACAAGAGAGAAGGAAGAAAAAAATAACACTAAGTTTTTTGAAAGACCCATACGAAATTAGTTTATTTTTGTTTATCTGTTCTGCTTATACATATATGTATATACATATATAGTCTAACTGAAGATATGCTGCTTGGCCTGACAATGATGCCCCAAGAGCCATATACTATCTAACAAAAATTCCAACACCGTGTACAAAAAACGTTCACATTCAAGTTGTTGGTCAGAGAAATCCAAGGGACACATAAAACAATATAGGCTGTTGGCATTGCTCTTGGTTGTCTCCAAGAGACTGAAGGGAGGAAAATTCCTGTTTCCTGAAGACACCATGCAATTCAAGTACGGAACTCCAGAGAGGCTAGCTGGGTCTAGTCCGAGAGCCTCCTCGCTGAAGGCGTGGTTTTAGATGAGGGTTACTGTGAACTAAACAGAACTTCAGAGTTCGATCCATGATGAAGCATGTCAGTACTGTCTTGAAGGGCAGTACATGCTGGAGAATGAAGGTGTGATTTGTCTTGAAGACTCTTGTAGCCTGAAGTCTCCTCTCCACTCTGAACTGAGATATGCTCAGGAAGTAGAGAAGTCACCATGAGATGTTCTCAAAGTAAAAGGGAAGATTTGGGGGCATGCTCTCATGTTGTGTCCTTGGAGAGGCTCAGGGAACAGTACCAAGTCTCCTACTGAGCAGAGAAGAGGAAGCTGACATTTACTGATAAGAAAGGTCGTTTGCTTTCAAACCAGCAGCCAAAGGCCGGTCAAGGAAATATATAAAGGAGAGCCTCTGCTCCACTCTCAGCTGAAACCCTTCCTGGCAAGATGAGTCCCACCAGCTTCTTCCTCCTCACATTGCTCCTCGTTCTGGTGGCAGAAACAACGGCAAGGAGGCCCCGTGGTGAGTGGCAACTTTGTTCTATAAGAAAGATGTTTGAGAACAATATTCTCAAAAGGGTCTGCCCAGAGTCTACAGAATGCTGCCTTCCCAGGGCTTCTGACCCTGAAGGAAACTGAGTCTTTTCAAGCCTTAACCATAACCCTACTGTGAATATCTGTGACTTGACAAGCAAACTGCTGGCACTGAGGGCTGAGGGAGAATGCTGGCATCAGCATCAGGTCACATCCTCATTGTCAGGTGTGAAGGGCTGTTTGACAAGCAGATCACTGCAGTTTTAACTAGGCTAAAAACTCAGTGGCTTTATAAACAACAAAACAGCAACAGGGTCCATCCAAACACAGGCCCACAAGCAGCATGGCAGGGCAGGCTCTTGAGGGAGTCCTGATGCACAACTGGTGCAGAGCACACAGCAGGACGGACATAGAGAATGAGGCATGCTTTTCTCCCAACAGAAAAATTCTCCCAATCAGCTGAAGACTATTCTAGTGAAAGTTCTGAAGTAAGTATGGTGGGGAGTGGGCAGTGGGGAGTCAAGGTCTACCAGTGACAAACACAGCCAAAGTGAAAACTCATGGTGTTCCTTTAAGGCAAAAAGTCCAAAAAGCATGGTCCATGAGGAGGTCTATGAGGAAAAGAAGTTTAAACACAATGTGGTCGACAGTGACGAAAGTGATGACAGGAGGAGTGCCTCGGCAGGGGAGATAGAGAGGTCTTACGTGCGGAAAAAGGAAAAGCAACGGTTTGCACAAGAAATGGATAAATAAAATGGCTACGAAGAAACTGAAGACCTGGACAGAAATGATGGTAAGGATCTTACCAGGTATGGGGGATGCCTACTCCAGAGTTAGAAGTTGTGGGTAGGTTAGAAGTTGTGGGTAGGTACTTCCTGGGTCATTGTGGGACTGAGCCCTACTGTGCACACCTGGGGAGCTGTGGACTCTGACCTTTGAAAAGGTGGAGAAAGCACCTGGCAGAGCAGAAACCAGTACCTGAAGCGTGAACCATGTCTTCATTTTCTACCCTTAGTGTGCTTTCAATGTGTATTTCCCTTGTGTTAGCCAACAAATAAACAAATTTGGATACATCCTTTACAAGTGGACTTATCAGGCTATAGTACAAGCTTGTTGCTTCTTAGAATTTTGTTTGTCCCAAGCTGATTTCATGCTTCTCACAGAATTGAGTGTTATAGCACTATTCTCTTCTCATGTCCACACATCCCTCCTAGGATGTATTTATCCCTTTCAAAGACTAGAGGTCCAATAATTAGCTTCTGTTTCCCTCTCAATAAAATAAAAAGTATAAAAAAGAAAAGCCCCTATTCATGGCATGCTAAAGTCGTAGAATAGCAGTAATAAAAACCACAAGAACAAAGGCACCTCCCCACCTTACCCTCTACCTGAGAGCATCAAACCTCACAGGCTGGCCTCTCTCTCTCCCCAGGAGTCATACACTGTGAGTGAAGTTCCTCATGTCTTCAGGATGGAGACTCCGCGGAGGTCCCAGACATGGTTCACGGATTTATTTCATTTGCTTCTCAAATTTGTTTTTGAGATTCCTAAACCTGGTGGTTATGAAAATACCTTCTTCCCAATAAAAAGACAACATTTTGCATCAATAAGTTTTGACTCTTGAAATCTCTTTATGCTGCCAAATGGAGGGACTGGGTAGGATTCCTGGAATTAATGGTTTCACAATTAAAGGACGTGATCTTCCCGACGCTCTTCCTAGTTGGGTCTTCAAAGTGGGAACCTAGGAAATGCCCGAAAACATGTGTTCCAGTAGACCACGGCAAATTTCTGGTCTACTGGTCCCTCTGGTCCCAGCAGACCACAGCAACACATTCTTGCACTTGGTCCAACTCTCTTGCTCATGATATGTATTCTTTTAAGATCCAATGCTACTAAGTATGATACATTAAGTATGTACAACTTATGCAAAGAGATTATGCTAAAGAATGCCATCTATAGGGATGCGTGCCAACGGACCAGTTATAATGGCAAGAGAATGTGTCACCCAAGTGCCAATCCTCATTCTCACACACCTTTCTTTCAGTATTTAATGGGGATTCCAGGGAGTCAGTCCTCCAAGAGTAGAAATAATAATTTCAGAAATAATTCAGAGTAAAAACATCACAACCCTGAGCCTGAGGGATTTGGTTTCCATGTGTGCCACAGGAACAAGCTTACCTTCAAACAAACCTGTCTTTATTTTCTCTAAAATGAAATTTCCACTGTCAAAACATATGTGTTAATATATTAATTTTAAACCTCGTTACAACTTCATAGATGAAACAGACAGAGGCCAGGACACTTCTGTGACTCTGCAGATAGACATCACTGACAGGTTCTTGGTCAAGGACATGCTTGACACTTGTCTGAATGAGAGCAAATGGCAAGTGACCTGCCTGAGACGCCGTGAGAACAAGCACTCATGTCCAGAGGTCAGAACCACACCCCCAAGACTCTGGAGACCGGAGCCATCTCTTATTTCTT
>NW_022196897.1:150293541-150296453 GCF_008632895.1 Mastomys coucha
TCACTCTTGGGGAAGGGAGGTGGCAGGGTGGTCCAAGGCTCACTTAAATGTGGTGAGGGAGAATAAGGAGTCCCACTCCACTGCCTAGCTGAGATAAGATTACATCCCTAACACTGTGTATAAATATCTCCTTATATTAAATTTTTTTTTCAAGTCCCACCTCACCCTACCCCAAGCTAGGAAACCATTATCTTCGATTTGTGACATTACAGATTCCAGAGAAAGGGTGTGGGGGAGAGGCAGACATGAGACAACTGGAAAACAGGAAGGTTACAAGGCAATGAGTAACAAGCCCCACATAAGCCCAGCTCCCCTCTCCAGAAGAGCAGGGAGGGGCCCCTGTAGAACTGAGGCCAGCGCTGTACCTGTGAGCATGCACTCCTGTCCTCCGTCCCTGATGCTCAGGAGTGGTGCATCCTGTCAAATGTTCTCTGTGAGGTCCTTGTGTTGGGGATCTAAACTCAAACTCAGCTCACTTAGCTCAATAGCCAAGCTTCAGGTTCCTTTCTAAGAGAAGCCAGGCCCCATGGCTCGTGCTTCTGAGATTAGGCCTTTTTAAAAACCATGGGCCCCTCTCCCTTACAGGGAGAGCAAAAGGGTCTTTCCTAGGAAGGGGGTGTTCTGAAAAACACCAACAGTGGGGCTCCATCAGTTCCTGACCAGGCGGTAGATGTGGCGCTAGGCTCTGTGTTCACTGGTGGAGACTTCGAAGGCAGTACACAGCAGCAGTTCCTAAGTGTCCCTGTTTGTCACAACCTGGAAAATAGGGAAGTTTTCCAGGACACTGTTCATCATGTAGTGTTCAGGCAGCTGACGGAGCTTGTGCAGGAAGTTAACCAGGTACTCACACATGGGAGAGCGCAGCAGACGGTATACAAAGTGCCCGTCCTCCAGCTGGGCCCACTCCGCCTCCACCTTCTCTACCACTTGCTTTCCAAAGGAGCAGACCTTGGAGGAGCAGGTAAGTGTCATGAGCTCACGGCTCTCATACTGGCTGCTCACTCCATAGAAGCCACCACCGCCACCTCTGCTGTGGAGCCATCTCTTTACTTACTCCCCTTCAGAACCGTCCATCAGGAGAATACATTAATTTAAAGGAAGTGATGGTTCCATTTCAATCTCAATGTGTGGAGGCTGGGAAGTCACTTTGGATAATTTTATAGTAGTTTCAACATGGTTTACTTTGGTATAATGCTTAATAGTTTAAGGAAGATGGCGAATATATTTATCTTTGTAGCACCCACTATGGGGATATGTGGGAAGAAGGGCCCTTCAGGTATGGTACTCTCCCCCAAGGCCCACCCCAACTCTTCACTCTCCTAACATCTTCCTCTCAAGTTCACTATTTATCTTCTTCATCTTCCCCCTCCTCATCTTCTTCTTCATCAGCATCATCACTGTCCTGCTCCTCCCCCTCAACAACCATTGAGTCCAATTAGTGCCTCTTGTATGCATGGTGATGGAGGACATCAGCCTCCAGAGCATGACCAACCTATTTCAGGCAATACTGTTGAAGAAGATGGACTCCTTCTGACAGCGGCCATCAACAGCCAATGGCTCCTCAGCTAGGTGTGCAACCCCAAGCCCTATTCTTCTCTGTGTTCTACTGTTGGCTGGTTTGATCTTGTGCAGGGCTTCTACTGGGAAGCACTGCTACCATGGGTACATGAAGGCATTGGTCCTTTCATGGCCAGAAGCTTGACACTATTATTTTATGCTATTATTTTATAGCAATATTCCAGGACCTCTAATCCAAGACCTCCAACTCTTACCATCCTTCCACTCCCTCTTCAGTGATGTTTCATGAGGCTTTAATAAGAGATGTGGCAGGGAGGGGGCAACATTTGTGCCCTGTTAAGCCTCAGTGAACTTGTTCCCTATAATCAACCCCATATCAACACTTCCCATGCCTTCCAGTGCAAGCCTGTAGCCACTGTAACCACTGTAGCCACTGTAGCCACTATAGCTACTGTAGCCACTGTAGCCACTACACCATTGTAGCCACTGTGACCATTGTAGCCACTGTAGCCACTGTAACCACTATAGTCACTGCAGCCACTGCTCGGCTTTGAATCCTTCTGCTGTGCGCATGTGCTGTGCCCTTTCCCTTCTGGGCCAGCTGGTCCTCTCTGACTTGTAGTCCACATTTAGACATTCCTAAGGTGTTTCTACTCCCATATTTAGTGCTTGTTTGCAGGCCCCACGTACTAATTCAGACCTTTATGTTTACAAAAATGTTTGAAATCCACTCACTATATGATACTGGAATGTGACAAGCTTATTATATGGAAGACAATAGTATCTCTGCAGATGAAAGTAAAAATATCCCAAACCAATAGTACATCACATGAGAAGATAGTGATACATCATGAGTCAATAGAGGTTTGTTTCAAATTAATCTAAGTGGGTTATTTTTAATTAGTATTTTAATTATTACATTTACTTGTGTGTGTATTTGTATGTGAATATTGAGTACTTCATTTTACCTTCTAGATGCTAACCATGAGTGGACTTTGCATGAAGATCTGAGTGCAAGATAGACTTAGTAACCAGTTCCAGACAAGAGTTGTGATCATGGCTCAAGTGGTTTCTCTATTGGTTTCTTTTCAGATGTCTCCTGAGAATGAGAGGTTCCTACTGCAGACAACAGAGCATGTCCTGTTGCATGCTACATTTTGGACCCAGAAATGAAAGCCAGAAAGAAAGTGAATATATGCATCCCATTGCAGCTGGATACTTACTGCCAGCTGTACACTTCAAGCCTCTGTGAGGAATTCAAATGGCATTTAAGTTTCCTTAATCATGACAGTTAGACCTAAGTTTATAATTCTGCCACAGTTTCTGACTTCCTCCCCAATACTACTCAGTAATCAGAAGTGAGTTATAAACTGCAGAGATGTCATTTAAAATCT
>NW_022196897.1:150297124-150302180 GCF_008632895.1 Mastomys coucha
GACTGTAAGAGCCTGAGGTAGTGGACACCCCCAGTGAAACAGTATTTTCTAGGCATAGCAGGGCTGTCAGACATATGAACCCACAGCAGCTGTGACCATGTGGCCAAGTCACATCCAAGATCAAATTACTCAAGATCTCAGATGGACAAAGAAGGTCTAATGAAATTTCACCAGTACCTGAGGAGCCCTGATGAGGTAGGAGTCAGTCTTCTTCAGGGATGTGCTCCCAGAGAGTGTATATGTGCTCCAGGAGATGCTCCTACCCTAGGCACACATGGGCAGCACCAAGTGGTTTGGAGTTATGGCACTAGTAGGCTCTCCTATAGGATTTATGATCTACTCATAAACCTGGCTAAGTTTAAAGAACCAGGCATGAATTCACTCCTATTGAGCAGATCACAAGTCCAATTAGATAGCTGTTGGTTACTCCACACATACAATATATAAGTGCTGGTATGGATGACATCACTGGAGATATCTTGCCAGGCCAGTCATTGTCATCTGTAGGTGTTATTCATGGGCAGGAGTACTGAATGCATAATTCCTTCTGATACTATGAAAGCTAGAGAAGTTCTAGCTTGACACCCCCAGTCCTTGCCCAAAGTCTGTGATGTGTTCAGCAACAAGGTCTCACCTTCAAGTTCTAGGAGGCAACGAAAGGCAGTGTCAATAGCCTGGATGGCTTTTGAGAGTCTCTTGGAGCCTCTCTTAGTTAGGGTTTCTATCGCTGCAACCAAACACCATGACCAAAACAAGTTGGGGAGGCAAGGGTTTATTTGACTCATACTTCCAGATCATAGTCCATCACTGGAGGAAGTCAGGACAGGAACTCAAGTAGGAATGGAACCTGGAGGCCATGGAGGGGTGCTGCTTACTGGATTCCTTCCCCTGGCTTGCTCAGCCTACCTTCTTATAGAACCCAAGACTACCAGCCCAGGGATGACATCACCCACAATGGGCTGGGCCCTCCCTCACTGGTCACTGGTTGAGAAAATGCCTTACAGCTGGATCTCATGGAGGCATTCCCTCGACTGAGTCTCCTTTCTCTTTGATGACTCTAGCTTGTGGCAAGTTGACACACAAAACTAGCCAGTACAACTGACCCCTTGTCAACCTGACACACAAACACATCACAATTAAACCAACAACATTTCCTTCCTTATTCATCTCCAAGATCTCACATTAAAAGCAAATAACTTTAAAGGCCCTCACAGTCCTTATAAATTCAAACATTAAAATGTTGGTCTCTTTTAAAAATTCAAGGTCTTTTAAAATTAAAGATTTCTTAATTGTGGGCTCCAGTAAAATGCGTTCTTGCTTCAAGAGTATGTAATTTGCTTTTTTATTTTGATTTTGCAGGGGTCACTGCTAAAAGGTTGCCTTGAGTCTCAAGAGAAACTTTGAACTTTGGAATTTTACACCTTGTTGAGACCGTGATGGACTCGGGGGACTTGTGAAGTTGGACTAAATGACTCTCTTACAGTACTTGTGCAGCTTATACTCTTTAACTATTCTCAAGATACATGAGTGGTTTTTTTTTATCCTTTAGAAGTTGCTAAGTGATCTCTTTTTATAGAATTGAGGAAAGCATTCAGTTTTTCTCAATTTTTTTCCTTAAACATATTATCCTCCAATTTTATGACAAACATTGCCCATTTTAATATTCTTAATTTTTTCTAGCCTCTCCACATGACAGGATGTCATTTATGTTACCTATGCTGGCGTTAATTACACAATAACCTCGCTCAGCACTCTCGGTGCTGACATTCACACTGTGTGCCATACCATTACTTGTTTTCAAAACAATTATCCAGCAAGTTTTACTTATATATCCAACTGGAACAAAAATGTGCATTTGCTTATACTTGTTTGTTTCTGCCTCCTGGGTTGCTGGTTCTTGCTCTCGTTCTGAGGCATGCCTTTTGAATGACTTCTTTATCAATATCCCAGCATAATACTGTGTTCTGCGATTTCTGGACTTTTTTTTTTCAAATATGTTCCCTGGATTCTATCTGAACTTTTTGCACGGTAGATAATATAATAGATTAATTCTTTAATCTAAGAATACATCCAAGCCTATCAGGTGCATGCTTTCACAATCAGTCTCCGAGTGGAGCAGGTGCTGGAGGTTTTCCAAAAGAAAAGAAGTAGGTAGAATGGAGGGTTCCAGTGTGATCTCCTAAGAGCTCTGCTGGAGGAGGGACAACTAGAGAACCGTCACGGCAGGGCCACGTAAAGGCCACAGCTAAGGATACATCACTTTCCTTGGTTTTCTTTTCCTAAAAGCATGTTTCTCCTTTCCCCTTACCTTGCACACCATGTTCCCTGAGCAGATTAGAATTTAGGATGAGAGAAAAGAAAATAAACCGTACCTGTCTTCCCTTCGTAACAACCCCAGCTCTGTTGAGGCCACACCCAGGCTCCTTGCAGGGATGGTCTTCCCTTCTTCCCTGTTCTGCCCACAGCACAGACTGTATACCTAGATGGAAAGAAACCCCAGACTGAGAGCTTTAGGGTGGGCTCACGACTATAGAAATGCAGACTTTCACACAAGTGGGAAACCCTCACGTTGATTCCAACTTACATATTTCACTCAGTTTGGACCTGTGGAGAACATTTTCAAGAGAACATTGTAAGGAAAGCTGGTTAAAACTATCATGGAGAGCTCTCCCGCTCACAAAATATGCTCTTCAGAAACTAGGGGTGGGGTGGGGACCATCATGTGGGTAGGGTGTGGGGAGTAATGAAGGAAATAGGGTGGTACAGATGACCTATGGGGGAAATGGGAAACACCTGGGGCTGACTAATTGAGGGAGGAGATGCAATACAGAAGAGGGGAAGGAGGATAACATAAGGGTGTGTGAAAATCTCTTAAAGAACTATAATATAATGATGGATCTAAAAATTCGTCTAACTCGGTGTATAAATGCACATATACAGCTTAAATGAAAGCTTCTGACAGTTCTCGCCAAAAGCCATAGACTATTTAACAAAAACTCCAGCACCGGTCCTGAGAAACTCTCTTTTGACTTGTGGATCAGGGTTGTCCAAGAAATTCTCTAACCATTATAGGCTCTTGCTGCTGTCTTGGGTTTCTCCCAGAGAACTGGAAGGTCATTCTCTATGGCTGAAGACAACATACATTTCAGACACAGGGCTTACAGACCCCTGAGCTGGAACTAACCAGAGAGCCTCATCCCTGAGGTCAAGTTTTCATACTCCGAAAGTGCCATGCAAATTCCAAAGAAAGGAGACAAAGCAAAGAGTCCTACCTAGAACTACGATGCCTATTAACCACAACAATGACCAGAAGGCAAGATTGCCCTAACTGCAGTAGAGGCATCCATAACTTGGCAGTCACCAACGGCTATCTAATTGGATTCGAGACCCACTCAACTCGACAGAATCATGACTCCTACTAGAAACCTAGAGGCTTTACCCCACATCAAGGAAACTTCTCTTTGCAACAGACAGGGAACATTACAGAAATCCCTGACCACGCAAAATGCAAGTGTGGAGCCCAGTCCCTACTGACATCTACAATACAACTCTTTCACCTAAGCTCCAGGTATCCTTTTGGAAGAGTAGGCATGAAGATTGTAAGACACAAATATACAGAGAGTTTGCGGTGAGATTGCATCTTCTAGAAATGTCAGAAGCTACTCTGACACAGTCTCACAAACATGATTACCTAAGCATGAGCTGAACAAGGACGAAAAACAGTAGGCATACCAAAGTGGATGGGGGAAGCCCGTGAGGCCACAACCCTAGACAAAGAACCTAAGGCATGTAAGGAGTGCTGAGACCAGGAGAAATTGCTTTCCTCAAGGAAGAGCATACTAGTTGCTTATCCAATACTAAGTGCTCAGCACTGGAAATATATCATACTAGTAATAATACATAGGCTGAACAGGTCATATTAGAGTATTTAGAGACATGTATATAATAACAATAAGTGAATAAATAGGCCATGTAATTGAAAGAGAGCAAGAAAGGTATATAAGAAGCCTTGGAGGATGGAAAGGGAAGTGGAACATGACGTAATTATATCACAGTCTCAGAAAATCATTTATAAGAGAGATCAATGGAGTAAAAAGAATAGTATGTAGAAACCAAATTTCCAGAAAAACATTTTTTAAGTTATGCTATTGTTACACATACAGTTTGCCACCTAAATCTTACTGATCCATAGGTATATGGAAATAAGCATAATGTTACATGTAAAAAGCAAACTAGCAAACAACAAAAAACAGGCTGAACAAACCATGAGAGCAAGCCAGTAAGCAGTGGTCCACAGCATCTGTTTCCGTTCCTGTCTCTAGATGACTACTGAGTTTTTGTTCTCACATCCTTCATTATAGATTGTAAGGTAAGAGAGGAAATAAGCTCTTTCCTTCCCCTGGTTCACTTGTGCACACACACACACACACACATACACACACACACACACACACACACACACACACACACACTTCTGCTGGTAGATGTCATGATGAGAACCTGTGAAGGAATCAGCCAGCATTCTTTCTTGCATTCCCAATACTCATTCCTATGGTCATTCACAACAGTAGAGTCTCCACTCCTGTGCAAACATCTCTACCTCTCTCCTCATACTCCAGGGAGCAGATCTTTTCCTCTCCCTCCACTACACAGCACACTACACACTACAGCAAACATTTGAGAAAAGTGTTGCTGTCCATGCTCCTGCTAAAAACACAGCAAAACTTACTGGTCTGTTCATATCAAGGTTAGTAGAATTCACTAAACACGTAACAAAGCGACAGTTTCTGGATTGAGCCAATACCAAGTGTTGAAGAGCATCGGGCACATGTCAATAATTAGGATTATAAACCTCAGGTCTCCATTCAATGTTGGTCTCTCTCCTTTTTTTTTTCTTTCTATCTCCTTATTTTTATGAGTCCGTTCTGCATTGTTCAGGACTAAAGTAAAGGCCCCACTACTGTTAGAAAATGGCTCTGTCAGTGAGATCCTCTAGGGGCTGTTCAAACTTCTTATCTTTGGTACTTCTTAGAGCCATCTCTCCCTGGGTCCTTCC
>NW_022196897.1:150303326-150314277 GCF_008632895.1 Mastomys coucha
GGTGCAGAGCACACAGCAGGACGGACATAGAGAATGAGGCATGCTTTTCTCCCAACAGAAAAATTCTCACAATCGGCTGAAGATCCTTCTAGTAGTCACACGGGTCTAAAGATTCGGGTGAGCAACAGTGGATCAGGTTCTGCCTTTGAGGAATACAGCCGTAGTGAGGACTCTTGGAGTAAGTTTAAATCAAAGCGTCCAAACAGTGTCAGCAGTGAGGACTTCCATGAAGAAAGCAGTAGTGAAATGAGTAGTTCTGGCAGCAATTTCGGTCTCAGAATGAGAGGATCTCAAGGAGAAGAAGGAAGAATGGGTTCCTTTAAGACCAAAGTCAAGACCCGGATGAGCGGCAAATAATATGTTCCCTGGCCCACCGGAAACTAGAGTCAATATGCAGGTACGTGTGTCACCAGGTGAGGATTTAGAAGCTACGCATGCTTACTCCCTGGGCCATTGTGGGATTGTGCACACCACCTGGCAGAGCAAAGATACCTGAGCTATGGCTGTCCTGAGTTCCTAGCTTCAGTGTATATCATCCACATTGTTCTACACAGTCAAGCAAGTGATAAAATCAAGCATGCACCACCTGGGCAAAGCATATGTGCGAGCTTAGAACAGAATCTTGTCCTTTCTTGTGTTACGCTTGGTGAAAGCTCATGTCATGTTTATTGTAGTACAAAATCTCGCGGTCAGTACCATCTCCTCATGTCCACACAGCCCCGGTAGAAGCAATGATCTCTTCCCAAGGCCGTAGCTCCAAGAATTACCCTTCTCTTATACCTCAAGAAAAGAAAGAGACATGTTTCTGCTTGGGACACACCAGAGATGAAGTATAGGGGTGGCCTACAGTAAAGGGAGCCATAGACCCATGAGACCTCCACCAAGTAATCCCTCTACTCTCCCCTGTCCTCCCTCACAGGTTGTCCTCATTCCCTGGGCGTCACTGAACTGAGAGAAGTCTATGATGTCTTCAGGATCCAGGCTCCCGTGGGGCCTAGAAACAACCCGTGCTTCTCATTTCCTCCTCATGCTTGTTCTCCTTAAGATTCCTAAACCTGACACTATTCAAATTCAGTCTTTTCAATAAAAAAAAGATCCTATTTTGCATCATTATCTCCTGAAATCTCTTGCTTCTGCAGCACAGCGTCTGGATGGGATTCCTGAAATCACCAGTTCTGCCATTAAATGGAGTGCCCTTCTTGTGCTCCTAGGGTGAATTGTATTCAGAGACACATTTCCTAGACTCTGGCTAGAAGCATCATTTCATAGAAGGCACTGTAATTCTGCCGATCACTGTGTGGACCACTAATCCTAAGCCCTGTTTGACCCTCTTCTTAGTGGGGCTTCAAACGGTTAACGCTAGAGAAGACATGTTCCTACAGAACATGGCAAATCCCTCATCTACCAATGCCTCCAGCTCCACCAGACCACAGTAGCCCATCTTAATATAGAGTCCTTTTACGTACAATTTCTGTAAGTACAGTACATCAAGTACTTACGTATTGAGTCAGTGCTAGACAATGTCATCTGGGAAGAAACACACCCGAGGACCAGCTATGGTGGGACAGAGGGATGTCTTTAAAGCACAAGACATGATGCCCATATGGCTCTCTATGAGTTTTTAAGGGACCCTCCTTGCCGCTGTTTCTGCCACCAGAACGAGGAGCAATGTGAGGAGGAAGAAGCTGGTGGGACTCATCTTGCCAGGAAGGATCTCGACTGAGAGTGGAGCTGAGGCTCTCCTTTATGTATTTCCTTGACCAGCCTTGGCTGCTGGTTTGAAGGCAAACGACCTTTCTTATCAGTAAATGTCAGCTTCCTTCTCTCTGCTCAGTAGGTGTCTTGGTACTGTTCCCTGAGCCTCTTCAAGGACACAACATGAGAGGATTTTTAGAAATCTTCTTTTTTACCTTGAGGACATCCAACAGTGACCTCTCTACTTCCTGAACCTATCTCAGTTCAGAGTGGGGAAGAGACTTCAGGTTGCAGAAGTCTTCAGGGCTTGATCATGTCTTCATTCTCTAGCACAGTGTCTCTTCCAAGACAGCATTGCTAAAATCAGTCCCAGACGCAGCCCTGAGCTTGTGTTCTCAGAACAGTCCTCATGCACAGAGCTTCTGCTTGAAAAGGGATGGACACAAGGGTGGAAGGACCCAGGGAGAGATGGCTCTAAGAAGTACCAAAGATAAGAAGTTTGAACAGCCCCTAGAGGACCTCGCTGACAGAGCTTTTATCTAACACTAGTGGGGCCTTTACTTTAGTCCTGAACAGTGCAGAATGGACTCAGAAAAAATAAATGATGCCAGGGTTCTGCCCCAACAGGGTTCAGTACTGAGGTGGGATGAAGGCCAAAGGCTGAGGATCTCTGTTCTTTAATTCTCTCTTACTGTACTGGGGAGCCAGAAGCTGATGGCTTCTGGCGATTTCTCTCTCTCTCTCTCTCTGTCTCTCTCTGCTTCTCTCTCTTTCTGTCTCTCTCTGTCTGTCTCTGTCTCCCTCTGTGTGTCTTTATCTCTATTTCTGTCTCTCTCTGTCTCTGTCTCTGTCTCTCTTTCTTTCTTTCACCTTCGCTATCCAGAGACCAAAGCTGATGGCTTCTGGTTATTAACTTCTGCTGATATCAGCAGGTAATTAAGAAAATAAACTTAGGGACTGGTGAGATGGCTCAGTGGGTAAGAGCACCAACTGCTCTTCCGAAGGTCCTGAGTTCAAATCCCAGCAACCACATGGTGGCTCACAACCACCCGTAATGAGATCTGATGCCCTCTTCTGGTGCATCTGAAGACAGTTACAGTGTACTTATTTATAATAATAAATAAATCTTTAAAAAAAAAAGAAAGAAAGAAAGGAAGGAAGGAAGAAAGAAAGAAAAGAAACTTAGTTACTTGGACTCCTTTCCCTTTGACTCATGAGCCAGGGAAAAGGCTCCATTAAAGTTCGTCTTCATGTTGATCCACAGGAAATTTGCCCAATAGGGTGGATTATCACCCAGGAAGTAGTTACACCAGGCTATGGGCAATGAGGGCCTCCCAGTGTCCACTCACACCAAGCCACATAAATGAGGAATGTGGCAATGACAAACATGAGAAAGCACATCAGTAGCAAGGAACAATCCTGGAACAAAGTTCCTGGAACTGTGCCTCACCAGAGCGCACTCATTGCAGTTGAGCAAGATGGTGGGCCATCTCCAGGGAGCTCACTTCCCAACTGCAGCTTTTCTTGCATGGTATCTGCAAAAAAAAAAAAAATAGATAAAAAGAAAAATAAGAGATACATCAACATTGAATGCAGACCTTAAGTTTATAATCCTAATTAGAGACATGTGGCCAATGCTCTTCAACATTTGATGTTGGCTCAACCCAGAAACTGTCGCTTTATTACATGTTCAGTGAATTCTACTAACCTTCACATGAACAGATCAGGAAGTTTTTCTGTGTTTTTAGCTGGAGGATGGACAGCAACACTTTTCTCAAATGTATGCATGTGTAGTGGAGGGAGAGGAAAAGATCTGCTCCCTGGAGTATGAGGAGAGAGGTAGAGATGTTTGCACAGGAGAAGGGACTCTGCTGTTGTGAATGACCATAGGAATGAGTATTGGGAATGCAAGAAAGAATGCTGACTGATTCCTTCACAGGTTCTCATCATGACATCTACTTGTAGAAGAGAGAGAGAGAGAGAGAGAGAGAGAGAGAGAGAGAGAGAAACAGAGAGAGAGCACGCTCTTTTACCTTACAATCTACAATGAAGGATATGAGAACAGAACCTCTAGTAGACACCTAGAAGCAAAAACTGAAGCAGAGGCCATGGAGGAGCACTGCTTATTGGCTTGCTCCCTTGACTTGTTCAGTCTGCTTTTTTTGTTGTTGTTGTTAGTTTTTTTTCCATGTAACATCATGATTATTTAAATGTACTTAAAGATAGGTAAAAAGTAGGGAGCAGGCTACATTCCCAACAATAACATGTGCATAAATAAAATATCTCTTTATATTTCTCCTGTAATGTTGGTTTCTATAGACTGTATGTTTTTATTCACTACATTTTACTTCCCTTATAAATTATTTTTATTATTTTGAGATCATTTGATTTTCTCTTCCCCTTTCTCCCTCTGATCCTCCCATATATTCCTCCTTGCTGTTCTTTGAATTCACAGATTGCTTTTTCATTAATTTTTGTTACATGTATGCATATGCATGTACATATATATCCCTTAATACACAAATAGAATCTGCTCAGTCTATATAATGTTACTTGTATGTACATTTTCACGGCTGACTATGTAAAATTGGATAACTAGTTGGTGTGCTCTTTCCCAGGGAAAGATGTCTCTCGTCTCAGCATACTTAGTTGCTGGTGGTTCTTTGTATAGGCCTGTGGCTTCCTGGACCTTCCTCCTTCCAAATTAACGTCTATTGTAGTTGTCTTTGTTAAGTTTATCTTTAGGCAGCCATGCTTGTGAGACTTGATGAGTGTAGCTTCTGACATCACTAGAAGATACAGCAAAGCCCCTGACCCTCCAGTTCCTACAATCTTTCTGCCCCTCTTCCACAATGTTCCCTGAATCTTAGATGTGACCATTGTTTTTTAGATGTATCCATTGGGACTGGGCTCCACAACTCTGCATTTTGATTTGTGGTTATGGTTTTCTGTAATGGTCTCCATATATTGCAAAGAGAAGTTTCCTTGCTATGGGTTGAGGACTTCATAGTAGACATAAAAACAAATATTCAGAATGTAGTTAGAGATTACGCTAGTTTAGTAAAGTGGCAGTTGAAGGGTCTCCTCCAAGATCCATGACGTCACTAGTCCTGGGAGTTGGCCAGGTCTAGAACCAGGCATGGTTTCCTTCTATTTGAGTGGTTCTCCCAGGCCAATGAGAAAACTGTTGGTTACCACCAAGGTATGTGTGCCGCTATGCACCCTTAGTATTCTCGTGTCGTGGTGGCAGTTGTTGTGGTTCATAGGCATCATAGCTGGGTTGAACTGTTGGTTGCTTCCCTCTCTAGGAAATGTGCATGGTGCCTTTGTTACCATGAAAGCTAGTCCTCAGAGAGGAGGCATTCGGGTCAGTTCCAGTGCAGGAGAGAGAGAGAGAGAGAGAGAGAGAGAGAGAGAGAGAGAGAGAGAGAGAGAGAGAGAGAGAAACTTGTGAGTATTATAGAGATTTTTATAGAGTTAATAGCCAATAGCAGTATAATTCCTTATGACTTTTATGACTTTCAGGCTTCTTTATTTCTGTTTTATCCCCCTGTCTTCTTTTTCAATATTTCTCTCCATCCCTATTCCCAAATTAGAGGTCCCCTCTTTTTTCCCATTTCATCAAAATATTGACACCTGTATTTATTTATTTATTTATTTATTTATTTATTTATTTATTTATTGGTTTTTCAAGACAGGGTTTCTCTGTATAGCCCTGGCTGTCCTGGAGCTCACTTTGTAGACCAGGCTGGCCTTGAACTCAATAATCTACCTGCTTCTGCCTCCCAAGTGCTGGGATTAAAGGCATGTGCCACCACCACCTGGCCAACTCCTGTATTTTCTTTAAGTTTGATTTGCTGGATATAATTTTTAGGCTGTTTATATCATGAAAAGTTTTCTTTCTCCTCAATTATGGCAGATATTTTCCTGGGTATATTTGTAGGCTTATATTTTACAAAACCTACTTTAATAAGTGTACTTCAATGCTTTAACCTCCCTTCCAGCCCACCACCCACCAGAGTGAGTAGAAAGGGAAGGTGAATAGGGCAAAAGAGGAAGTGGACCTGTTTAGAAACAGTTCTTTGGGGACAATTCCAGTCTTCATTGTCAGGATGTCAGCAGTGCAGTTCATACTCATCGGCAGACTTGGCTCCAGTGCAGTTCACACTCATCGGCAGACTTGGCTCCAGTGCAGTTCACACTCATCGGCAGACTTGGCTCCAGTGCAGTTCACACTCATCGGCAGACTTGGCTCCAGTGCAGTTCACACTCATCGGCAGACTTGGCTCCAGTGCAGTTCACACTCATCGGCAGACTTGGCTCCAGTGCAGTTCACACTCATCGGCAGACTTGGCTCCAGTGCAGTTCACACTCATCGGCAGACTTGGCTCAGTCGACTTGCAAACACCATTCACCAGTCAGCCATGACAGTTTAATCCAGGAGAAACCCAAGGCTCTGCCAATCCTCCCGAGTCCAGAGAAGTATCATCAGACGTTTTTGGTGCATTTCTCTCCTCAAAGTCATGAAAAAATGATGATCAGTGAAGAAGGCATGGCAAACCAATGCCTCAGGATTAACAGCAAAGACCAACATCAGCAAAGCTCAACGAAGACCAGCAGAGTGACAATACCACACAGCCCCAAACACTGTCTGTTAGATTACATTTACACCCACTCCAAACATTACATGCTCTCTTAAGCACCTGCTCTGGCAGAACATCACATGCCCTTTTTCCAGGTAGCTTCCAGAAAACACCACGTGTCTGCTTCAGCAAAAACATCCTCCCAGGTGTCTGCTTCAGCAAAAACATCCTCTTACGAGACAGTTTCAGGGAAACATCACATGACACAACCGAGTCTCCAAAGAAACCAGACATTTCCACTTCGTATAGTAATCTAGGATGCCCATCGTAACCACTTGAGACTTGGAATGCATTGCTCCAGGATCTTCTGGCTTTCAACATTCCCATTGAGAAATCGACTGTTATTGCGGATGGGTGTTCATTTGCATGTGACTTTCGTGTTTCTCCTGCCACGTTCAATGCACTTTCTTTGTTATGTGTACCCCGTGTTTTAACTATGACGTGCTGCAGAGATTTTGTTTTCTGGTCTTGTTCGGTGTTCTCTGCTTCTTGTGTCTATAGGGATGTGACACTCATTAGCTTAGGGGAGTTTTCTTCTATGATCCTGTTGAAGTTCTCGTCTGCACCATGGACAGGACTCTTCTCCCTCATCTATGCCTATTATTGGAAGTTTTGTTGTTTTTTTTTTAAGATGTCCCACTTTTCCTGTATGTCCTTTACCTGTTCATTAGTTTGTTTTATTCCTATTTCTTGCTTCTTTGGTCTAGATCTTCTTCTTTGTCTCTGAGTGCTGATATTCTATTTTCTGCTTGATTCCTTCTCCCTGGTAAGGCTTTTCTTTGAGTTTCCTAGTTGAATTATTTGACTTCTTAATCCCATCCTTGTTATGGCTTGATTCCTTTTCTATGTGGATTGAATTCTGAGCAGAAGCCTGGTAGTTGGCTGTGGCACAGGCAGGGGTGGGCAGACAAAGCAGTGGCACTGGATGTGAGACCCCATCTAGAATTACTGGGTTGGAAAGAAGGCATAGAAGAGGAGGTTCAGGGAGACTCACCAGGATCCATCCTGGAGAGGGAGAGGGATGTGGAAAGTCTGGCTGGGTGGCTCATGCTTTATTTCTTAATTTACTGGATTTTTTCCTCATTGTATTAGTCAGGATTCTCTAGAGTCACAGAACTTATGGAATGTCTCTCTATATTAAGGGAATTTATTGTAATGACTTACAGCCTATGGTCCAACTAACCCAGCAATGGGCAGCTGTGAATGAGAAGTCCAGAAATCTAGCAGTTGCTCAGTCTCGTGAGGCTAGTTGTTTCAGCTGGTTTTCTATAAGCTGGAATCTTAACGAAGTGGGTTCCAACAGATATGCTGGCAAGTAAGTGCAAGCAGGTGAAGAAGAGTGAGCCTTCTTCTATCGTCCTTATGAAGGTCTCCAGCAGATGTGTGTGACTCAGATTAAAGGTGTCTACCACCACACCTGATTTGGAATTTGCTTTGTCTCAGGTTGACCTTGAACTCAGAGATCTGCTTGCCTCAGTCTCCTAGGATTAAAGTCATGTACTATCTTGCCTGGGCCTAAGCTTTTCAAGGCCACTGTGCCCCCAAGATCTCCATGTCAAGCCTTGGGATCTGGATCACAGGTGTGCTTTCCATTTCTGGATTGCAGTTCATTCCAGATGGAGTCAGGTTGACAACTAGGACTAGCCACCACACCCGTGCTGATCTCCTTGAAGAGTTTGGAGAAATCTCCCTAATGTACTCACTTTAAAACCTACCTTATAGCTGGGCAGTGGTGTCACACAACTTTAATGCCAGCACTCAGGAGTCAGAAGCAGTTGGATCTCTGAGTTTGAGGCCAGCTTCATCTACAAAATGAGTTACAGGACAGCTAGGGTTGCACAAAGAAAGCTATTTGAAAAAAAACAAATCATGAACAGAAATGGAAATGAGAAGGGGCCAAGGTGCTGCAGGCTGGCCGATCTGGGCCTCCCTCAACCCGCGGGAGAAACAGGGTCCTAGTCAGGTCGATGAGGCGTAGGCAAAGAAATGATGGCAGAGATGACACATGAAGTACAGGATCTGAATGTATTTCTTAAAAATGGCATCAGACTTTTACAGTCATTGTAAAACAGAGATGGTAACTCTGGCAGCTAAAACATACTGGGTCTAAAGCAGCAGCTATCTCCTCCGGACTGTTGCTGCATCCCCCAGGGCCCAAGCGCTCTGGGCCCGGGGGACTGCAGACTGCATGAGTCTGAGTCCTAATCCATCTAAGTTCTGGTTCTAGTCAGAGAGCCAGTCCGAGTCCAGCGTGAGTTCCCAAGTGGGAGTCCTAGTGCTAGTCCTAGTACTAGTCCTGCACAAAGTGAAAAGCTTATATGGTGTATAGAAAGCAGGGCAAATGACAAGAGTCACGTAGGCAGGTAATAGTCACATCAAGGTCAGTGATCTTACTGACCAAGATCACTATCCAGTTGTGAAGCGGGTGGAAGAGCAATGGTGCCCTCCCCGCTGGGGCTAATTTGGTATTCCTCTGCTAATTCCCTGGTACTGCTGGAGGCAAGGACCAGGAAGTTCCTATTTAACAGTTCCTGCTAATGCCCTTAAGTGAGGGAAGCCCTTAGATTACTCTCTAGTATGGAAAACAGTTCTTTCTTCTGTGGGACTGCCCTAAAGAATGTGCTTGACCTCTGTTGCTAGCTCTGAGGAAAACCTGTATAGCAAGGTAGATTCCTTGAGAGAAATTCCAAGCTAAGGACAGCTTGGTATTAAACTAGGATAGGTTGGAAACGTTGTGCTGGCCAGGGAACAATGCCCAATCTTAGCCATTTACGAATCATTTCTTGGGGTACCTCTATGCCTAAATATGAGGGCGTGTTGACAATTGGAAAGACTAATCTGGAACACGTCTGAGTTAGGAGATGCCAGCGACTGTCTGAATACCCAGGAGGCACAAGCTCCCTTTTGGAGCCATAACACCTCTAATCCTAATCAGGCTTTTACCCCCGATATTTTGGATTTGACTGGAGTAGACGAGTGGGTGTGGCACCAAGGTAGAAGGATTAGGGGTGATCTTGTACTAATATGATATACTAATATACTGTGTATGAAGTATGCATGATAATGAGACCCATCAAGACAGATAGTAGAAAGTGTTTATGAGGGTTTGGATGCGACAGTAAGGTGTGTTAAGTCCTTGGATAGTGTTGGGTTCTAATAATGAAATATCTGTTGATGAACAATGGCATGTGAATCTGCTTAACAACACTAGGTTGGAAAGTAAAAACTGATTACTATGGTAAAATTTGTCCCACACATACTACAAAGGAAAAAAGGAAGGAAGGGAGGAAGGGAGGAAGGTGAGGAAGGAAAGAAGGAAGGGAGGAAATGAAACTATACTCAGATATCTCTAGTGAACTTAGATTTAAATATTACAAAAAAAAAAAAACTTGTGTATCAAATTCAAGAACACATCAAAAAAAAAATGTTATCCACCATGACCAAGTGGCTTACTTCTAGAGATCCAGGGAAAGCTCAATATGTATAAATCAATAGAGCACATAAATAGACGAAAGGCTAGAAAGCCCCTGACCATGTCATTAGATGCAGAATATGGGGAAGACACAACTACAAAGAAAGCCCGCTGTTGGTGATTCCGGAGCGATGAACAGTAGACCCAAGAGATAGAAATCATGGGTGTCTGCATCACACTTGAAGTCAGTAGAGAACACATGAATGCACAGGAGAGGAATGGTGTGTGTTAACACTTCACCTACAGAGAGAGTGTGTGGCAGGAGTAATGTGAGACTATTCAAGACCCCATTCCAATCTGGATTGGTTAATCCATCTGAAACCAACCCCAGACCCTTTACAGTGTGCATAGCACTAAAGTCCTCTTTCCCTAGGAATCGTCTTCCTGAGTGAAGTCTGTAAGACTTTCAAGATATAGGCTCCCACATCTTTGTTCCATGAGCAACGACTCCTATTCACAATCGCTTTCCTTGGAGTTTCTAAGCTTCCTCATACACTTGGTCTCCAATAAAGAAATATCTTCCTGCACGAGCTTCTCTGATCTATAATTTCCCTCTATGCTGGTCCAGTATCCAAGGAAGATTCCAGAACAAGCCAGTCCTCCAGAAACATAAACCAGCAAAGAGAAATAAAAATAACTGGCCTAGGGATAAAAGTTTGTATTCAGGCTAGCGAGATGGCTCAGCAGGTAAGAGCACTGACTGTTCTTCCAAAGGTCCTGAGTTTAGATCCCAGCAACCACATGGTGGCTCACAACCACCCCACCCGTAATGAGATCTGACGCCCTCTTCTGTTGTGTCTGAAGACAGCTACAGTGTATTATGCCCGAACGAGCAGGACTGGAGTGAGCGGGGCCGTTCTGAGTTCAGTTCCCAGCAACCACATGATGGTTCATGGCCATCTGTACAGCTACAGTGTACTCATACACATAAAAAAATAAAATAAATAAATCTTTTTAAAAAATTATATTCTAGCTCAATCCACCACAGAAATATGTCTATCTTCAATTTAACCTTTTTTTAAAGCCAAGATTAAGTCCTACATGGAAATGCAAATATAATAATAATGAACCTGAGTCGGGCAGTGGTGGCGCACACCTTTAATCCCAGCACTTGGGAGGCAGAGGCAGGCAGATTTCTGAG